>NC_044982.1:120433270-120740401 GCF_008728515.1 Papio anubis | reverse complement strand
AGCCTCCCAAGTAGCTGGGACTACAGGCGTGTGCTACCACGCCTGGCTACTTTCTGTATTTTTAGCAGAGAGGGGGTTTCACCATATTGGCCAGGCTGGTCTTGAACTCCTGACCTCAAGTGATCTACCTGCCTCGGCCTCCCAAAGTGGTGGGATTATAGGCGTGAGCCACCAGCACCCAGCCAGGATTTTATCTTTAAGAACAAGCAGGAATTTTCCAGATCAAATAATCTGTTAGCCTCCAAACTTTGTTTTCTTACAGTGAATCCCACATTTTTTGAACAAAATATATACATGAAAAGTAGACACAAGAAGTGGATGTTGGAGTTAGGACTAGGGGTAGGGAGGAATTTCCCACCCTCAGTAGCAGACCTAAAACACTTCATTGAAACCTTAGGGTCTCCTGGAACACAGTTTGAGAACTGCTCTATCGAGTTTAAAAAGCTTGTTGCTATAAATGAGAAGACTAAGGCCCAGAGCGGGGCAGTAATGTGTCCAAGGTCACCAGACTCTCTTCATACTTATCTATGTTCACCACCACTCCTTCCATGTTAGTCCGCTCTACAGCCCTTCAGTTCAATCAACCTCTATTTGGGGTCTATGGAGCTCCAGTTTCCATGGTAGGAAGTGAGGACACCAAGCTGGCTGAGACATGACTTACAGTGTTCAGAGCTTACGGCCCCGCTGGGCAGACAACAGACATGTTTGTAAGTCAACAGAGCCTGAAGTGAAGCCAAGAGAAGTTTGGACTGGGGTGGGGTGATCTGGGTTCTAATCTCAGCTTTGTCATTAACTCTGCTGGATGTCCACTGAGAGCCCCGATGCCTCTCTGGGCTTCAGCTTCTCCATCAGTGAAATGAGAGGCTCCTGCTCTGTAACATCGAAGACCCACCCCGGCACATGTCAGTGAGGTTCCCTTGGGCAGACGCGCAGCTGACTTCCAGTTGTCGGCACTCGAGCATCTGTCTTGAGTCTCAGCAAACAATTTAGAATTGGAAACCAGGCAGTGTGGAGGAATGCAAACTCATCTTAATGTTGGCCGGAGCCAAGCGCATTTAGGAAGGGAAATCTCCAGGCAAAAATGATAATATTTTGCATTCCCAAGCCAAGGAAAGAACGAAAGAAAATCACCATCAAACGTTTGGCATTGTCCAGGCCCCAGCTCTCTCTCTCCCTTTGCCTGCACCATGGAGACTTGGCCCCAGGGCCCTCCTGCCCTGGCCAGGGCTTCTGGACACGCCCAGATGTCAGAAAGACAGAGGCCTTGGTGGGGATCCAAGCGATGTGGTCACCTTTCCACGGAAAGCTCAGCCTAGCCCCAGAGCTGGACTGTGCTGCTGAAACCTCGATGAGGAGACTTAGGGCAAGTGGGCAAGAGGGCACCATGGCTGCCATCAGACCACCTCTTAATTCAAAACTGGCAGATGCCAGGCAGGGAGCACCAGCTCCTTGAGGCATGACTGTGGCCTTGGAACAACAGAGGCTTCTGTCTCCCTGAGGTCTTCTAGGAACGGTCACTGGGGGGACGGGGGGCTGGAAGGCAGAATGCTAAGGTCAAAGGCCACAGGATGGACTTCTGACTTTAGGACAGCTGGTTCCAGGACTCAGCAAGGGGACATGAGAGTATAACAACCCCTCCTGAGTGCTGCGACCACTGTGGTGAGAACTAGGCTGGACATCAGAAGAGCTGGTTTCTCGACTGGCTGTGTGACCTGAAACAAATACTTTCCCTCTCTGGACCTCTGTCTCCTCTTCTAGAAAATGAGGAAGCGGGGCTAGGTGGTCTAAAAACATTTCCAGTACTGATGTTCTGAGTCTGTGTGTTCCTCCTCCTCTGGGCTTATTTCCAAATCCATCTCCCCTCAGAGGGGAGGAGCAGGCAGACTGGCACTGGGGGCCCTCCCATGGGCAGGCTGATGGCCAGTGCCTCTGTAAGTCTATCAGATTGGCTTCTGGGACTGAGGACATTCCCTCCATCCCCTCCAGCACTTGGGTCCAAACAAGTGTCCCTCAGCCTCAAGCCCCTCAAGAAAGAGAGCGGTAACCCTTCTCCCCACGGCTTAGCACCCAGCTGGGTGCTACAGTTGCAGGCTGCCACTGGGGCTAGCCTGGTGATGCCAAGCCAGTTCTTACCATCCTGATGCCTTCCTATGCTCTAGGGAAAACTTGACCAAACTTGGGTCTTTCCAGGAGAGGGATGCATCCCTCCTCTTCACTCTTGCAAAAGACACCCCTGTTTTCTGGCTTCTCCAATCAACTTGTCAGCATCTTACTTCTCTACCAAACGACTGCTCCTGGGTGCACTGCTTGTCTCTCTGCTAACTGGGCCTTATCCCCCTGCCTTTTTCTCTGAAGGAAGCTCTGTGGGGTCTCTTCTGCTCCTTATTCCTCCAACCACAATATCAGCGCCAGCCACCGGCCTTCCTCGTCTCTGGATGTGTCTCTTGGCTTCCCCAGCCTCTGTGCAGGTCAGAACGCAGCTCACTGGAGAAGATGGGGAGGAATAACGGGAGCAAGAGATTATTTCTCCTGATGGAGTCTAGAGAAAGAGGAGGGGTTCAAGAGATGGAGGGTGCTGTCCATTTGAAGGCTGGATAGAGACTGGCCACAGAAGGGAAAAGAGACAGATTTCAGCGGCAGAGGGGGCTTCTGTGGAAAAGCGTCATCTGTCCCTATGGTATGAGCACACCACTCCTTTCTCAGCGGAATCTCTGGGGGAGATTATCTCATTTGGGAAACAGCACGTCCCCAGTCCACACCCACTGCTGCTTCTGGCAGGGAGCGGCTCCGAGCGCGCCAGTGGTTTGAGGCAAGGCCTGTGTCATGGAGCTGCAGTCACAGTGTCCACCTTCCCCGGGAGGAGGAGCCCTAGATAGGGATGTGCTCGCATGTCCTTCCGAATGTTTAGCATGTGAAAAAGAACACACCAGGAAGCAGGGAGCTTACATGTGTCATGAGGGGCTGGGAGCCAGCACTAGGTGATTTCCAGGGTTCGCTTCAGCTGAGAGTCTTGAAGATTCAGTGGGCCTTCATGTGGATGCTCAGAAAGAGTGAAGCAGGTGCTGCCTGCCGCCAGGGCTGAGCTTATCAGATGAACTTGATATTCATCCAAGAAGGGCCTAAGCAGATATTCATCCAAGAAGGGCCTAAGCATCCCTCTATGCAGGGCAGCCTGCCATTCACCCACCGTCCTCTGTCAATTCCACCTCCCCTCTCAGCCGGGCCCTGGCGCGTCCTCATCACACACACTGGGTGCCTGCAACCTCGGAGCTCCCTGGCCCTGGGCTGCCTCCCTCCCTCCTACTTCAGTCTTGTCATCTCATCAAAAGCCTTACCTGTTATCTGTCCTATCCCCTCAATTTCCTGTTCTATGGTAGATAAACTAATGCTTGTTAACAAGTGACTTACCACAACAGCCTCCCCTCAGCCATCGAAAGCATTTGCAGCTGTTTATGAGGAAGAATTCTCCAAATCAGAAACAACCAGTCAACCAGGGGCTGGGCAGCCTGTGGAGGAGTGAGGGTCCCTTCGCTGGGGTTGCGGAGGAGACCAAATGCCGTTAGGGCAGGTGGCATGCGGGCTGAAACAGAGACCTTCACAGAAGCATCCAGAGACAGGGAGACAGAGAACGAGCAAGGGCTGGGGAAAGCCTCGGCTGCCCTTTGTATCTTTTTCTGTGAAATCAGGAGTTTGCCAATGGTCTGGTTAAGCAGATGTCAAGCTCAAGGAAAACAGGACTAAAGCTTTAAAGCAGCAAACAGCACATTGAGGTTGCCTGTAATTAACACTGTTTTTCCTCCGAGCCTCGGACAGCCATCTCATGCCTTCAGAGAGTACATGGATCATCTCCTTCAAGAACAAGGGTCATGGCGGGGCACGGTGTCTCACGCCTGTAATCCTAGCAGCTTGGGAGGCCGGGGCAGGCAGATTGCCTGAGCTCAGGAGTTCGAGACCAGCCTGGGCAACATGGGAAACCCCGTCTCTACTAAAATACAAAAAATTATCCAGGCATGGTGGCGGGTGCCTGTAATCCCAACTACTCGGGAGGCTGAGGTGGGAGAATTGCTTGAACCCAGTAGGCGGAGCTTGCAGTGAGCTGAGATCGTGCAACTGCAGTCCAGCCTGGGCGACAGAGAGAGACTCTGTCTCCATAAAAAAAAAAAAAAGAAAAACAACCCAAGGGTCACGGTTTTATGAAAACTAGTGTATTTTTCTGTCTTACATCATTTATCGTTTTCTCTGTGTAGGAAAAGTGATCAAAATGGGCCTCCTTTTTTTCTTTTATTTTTTTATTTTTTTATTTTTTTGAGACGGAGTCTTGCTCTTTCTGAGCGAGCGTGTGGGACCTTGGCCTCAACGTGGCCCGAGCTCCTGAGGACCCCATATTTGACCCTACCGAGCCCAGGCCTGTCCTTTGAGCTCCACCATCAATTTCCTGGCTGCTTATAGGACATTTCACTTGGATGTCTCATAGCATCTCACATTTCATATGCTGGAAAAGGAACCCAGGTTTTCGCTTCCAAAATGGTTTTTCTCCCCATTGCAGGAAATGGCATTACCACCCACCAGATGGCTCAAGCCAGAAGCTTGGAAATCATTCCTTATGATTTTCCTTCACTTCCCATCAGCAAATCCTGCAGGTTCTAGCCCTCAGTTTCTCTCCAGTGTGCCCATTCCTCTCTGTCTCTTTTGCCATACTTGGACTAAGCCACCCTCTTCATTTTGTATCTGGACTTGCACTGGAGTGTTCCAACTGGTCCCTCATTCCAATTTTGCCCAGCTTCAAGCTATGCCCTTCACAGTAGCCACAGTGATCTTTTCAACAGTGTCGACTAGATCCTGGCTCTGCTTAAAGCCCCCGAGAGTCCCTCCATTGCATTTAGAATAGATTCTAGACCCTTCCCAGGGCCCACCAGGCCCTGCGGATTTGCCTTCTCACTTACTACCTTCCAGCCTCATCGTCTTCCTCTCTGTTCCTCAGATACACCAAGCTCTTTCCCACTTTGAGGTCTTTGCACTTGCAGTCCCCTTTGTCTGGAACGTTCTTCTCCAAGAACGTTGCTCACCTGACCCTTGTCAACCTCCAGTTTTAATGCCATGGCCTCTGAGAAAGGAGAATCCATTGCTATGGAGAATCTGTTCTTCTCCCTTACAGCATCTTCTTTATGTGTTTTACAATTAAAAATAATCACAGGTGGTTATGAGAGCTGTCTGCCTGCTTGGACACTGTATCCTCTCCCACTGGAGTTTAAGTTTCACAAAGGAAGGGACCAATGTGTGCTGGAGTCTGCATACAAGAGCTGATTGTGTGCAATCTTCCCATTCAGTAATGTTATGTCGGTAAATTGAAACTGACCATGGTAGGAGGATTTGCATCATGGTAATTGGCAAATATTACAAATAAGAATGATAGGAACTCTTTCCATCCCATCCTAAGAGCCAGAATCAGTGTGTCTGTCTCCCCACTTTATCCTTAGCATCTAGAACAATGCCTAGCTCACAATAGGTGATCTATATACATTTGTTAAATGAGAAGGAAAAAATGAATAGAAATATTCAGGCTTCTAAGACCCTAACCTGCCAATAAGGGGTTAAAGGGGAAAATGATAGAGCCTCAGGGAGGGAAGGAACTTAGAGTACTGGATTTGGCTTCAGAAGTCCTGGTTCTATTGCCAGTATGGTTTCTAAATTGCTTTGCAACTTTGGACCAGTTTCTTACTTCACATGGGCCTCAGTTGCCTTATCTGTGAAAGGCACACACAGGACTAGATGATTTCAGTCCCTGTGTAGGATTTTTAAAAGCACATTTATGTACACCTTTATCACTTCCTTTACCCCCTCCACCCCCTTCCTGAGGTCACTTTTACTACACAACTGCAGAGGATGCTGTTTACATTGTAGTGATGCAAATCATGTAGTGCACAGCCAGTACAGCTGTACGTGGCGGCCCTGCCCACACTGATTCTGGCTTCAGGCCATTTCAAATGGAGCTGAATTGGACTGTGAGTCCCTCCCTTTCCTGGCATACTAACCATCTCAAAGAGCTCAGACAGTTTGGTTTTGGTTTTCCAACTCCTAAGCTTGTCTCCTGCTCGTCATGGGTGTGTGGATCAAGAGCCCTGTGCATGTGGGATGTGCCCCAGCCCAGAGTGTTTGGGCAAAATAAGAGCAAGACAAGGCTCAGGATATGCAATTTGTGGCAGGGCTTTCCCTCAGACGAGAGGAAGTAGGGTGAAGAGGACCCGGAGAACTACTGGGCCAGTCTGCCCTGCTCTTTGAATGCAAACTAAAAAAAGGAATTGTGGGGGCCCTTCCCTTCTAAGCCTGCTGGGCCCGCCCTCCAGTGGATATACCCACACCCATCCGAAAAGTTCTCTGGCTGCATGGAATTTAACATAGATCCACCAGATGCCATTGCCTAGGCTTGGTGGGGATGGCGGACTTTGGGGAGTGCAAGTGTTTTTGTTCTCTGAGGGTTATGCAGAGGTCTTTTTGGTTTTCAGTACAAGCCAATTTTTCATGGTTGCAAAACCATCTCAAATGTCTACTGCTACTTTTAGGTCCTTAAAGGAGTCAAGGGCTCATGACTCCATCTGCCTTTGCTAGAAAATGAAGGACTACCATGCAAAGTGGTGAGCCCCCGTCACTGGAGGGATGCAAGCCTAGGGTGGCCATTTGTTTGGGATGTTCAGGCTCTGTTAAGGGCCCTCCCAGGCAGACACTTGGTGCTGAGGCCTCTCAGGGAACTCCTGAGGCCCAGGACCCCTCATGAACCTGTGGATGAGGAAGGACCAACCATGCACTGAGTGTACCCATTGTTTGGAAATAGAGTCCCTGTTGTCAACTTCTTTATCCTGTTACTTCTGGATTTACAATCAGGATCAAGGTTCTGGCTCAGGAAATGTTCACAGCAGCATGGAAGCACAGCCTCTAAAGCGCTTTTAGAAACATGAAGGCCAAACGTTTATATTAGAAGTGATCGAATGGAAGTCTTGAGAGGTTTGGATTCTGGCTCTCTTGTTTAGCAGCAGATGTATGACCTTGGGCAAGACACTCGACCTCTCAGAATTGCAGTCTCTGGAGTCAGACTGCCTGGCTTCAAACGCCAGGCTGTGACTTTATCATCCGGGTGATCTTGGCTAAGTTACTTAACTTCTATGTTAGCTAGTATTACTGTTGCCATTAACGTTTATTGAACACCTCATCCCTGCCAGACATTTTGTTTGTTTTTGGGCATTATGTCTCATTTTTATATTAATCCTACAAGGTAAGCATTATAATTTTTGTTATACATTCTATAATTTTTCTTATACATTCTATATATTGTTATAATTTTTGTTATACATACTCTAAAGAGAGGAAGTGAGTTGCCCAAGGTCACATACTTAAGTGTCGAAACCAGTGTTGAAACCTTATGTCAGTGGAACAGGCTCCTAATATGGACTTTGTTAAGTTCAGACTCAGTCTCTCCACCTGTGCAATGGGTTTCATGTCATCTCCCAAGCCACCAGGGCAGATTCTGGTTTGGTGGTTTCCAGGGATTGGACTGTAATCTGGGGTCTATGTTCAGCTCCCACCATCTTCTCTGGGCACTCCCAGCTCCTTCTTGGGTGCTAAACAACATGGCCACATTCTGTGGCATATGGATGATGTCTGAATCACTACCCTTTTGTGGGAAATGAGGCCTTTTAAATTCCTGCTGCATGCCCCCCGCCCCTTGTTTCCTAGGAAGTCCCATTATATAACTAGGTTTTCACTGTGTAAAAACAAGGCCATTCCCCTGTCTCCTTGTGTCATCTCAGAGCCATAGTAAATAGTGCTGGACAGCATGGGGCCAGCTGGGCCGACCTGGACTGCCTGCTGGGAGCCAATTTACTCCTTTCTAAGGTTCCCCTACCTTCCAGGGCCCTTCCTCCCTTCAGCAACCTTTCTTGCCCTGCCCATTTGTAAGTGATGCTCAATGGCCACCAACCTCTTCTTGTCTGGAAAGAAAGCCTTTGATAACAAGTGGCCAGGGAAACGTCAGGAATGAACGTGTACCCACCTAGTGGCCTGGGGTCATAAGAAGGGTGATTGGCTTATCTAAAAGGGGTAATTGATTAATAATGGGATTTCGTGTACCCACCTAGTGGCCTGGGGTCATAAGAAGGGTGATTGGCTTATCTAAAAGGGGTAATTGATTAATAATGGGATTTCTAGCAACTGTGACGGGCTGGTGGGGAGATTTTAACTGACTGATTGATTCATTCTTGAACTATTTATCACTTGTGTACTCTGGCCAAATATTGCTCTGGGCCCTGGAATGCATAAGGAAACTCAACAGACAAAAATCCTTGTTCTCAGGAAGATTACATTCCATTGAAGCAGGCAATATACAACATGAATAAATAAAACAGGTAATAATGTGAGATAGTATTAAAAGCCTCAGAGGCCGGGCGCGGTGGCTCACGCCTGTAATCCTAGCACTTTGGGAGGCCGAGGTGGGCGAATCACGAGGTCAGGAGATCGAGACCATCCTGGCGAACACGGTGAAACCCCGTCTCTACTAAAAATACAAAAAAATTAGCCGGGCGTGGTGGCAGGTGCCTGTAGTCCCAGCTTCTAGGGAGGCTGAGGCAGGAGAATGGCGTGAACCCAGGAGGTGGCGGAGCTTGCAGTCAGCAGAGATCGCACCAGTGCACTCCAGCCTGGGCGACAGAGCGAGACTCTATCTCAAAAAATAAAAAAAAATTAAAAAAAAAAAGCCTTGGCGAGACTAAAGCAGGGAAGGGGTATAGGAGGGGAGTTTATGCATGTGAATGCATGCAGGAGGGTTGAAATTTAGGTAGGAGCCCGAGGTAAGGCCTCAATGGGAAAAGCATGTTGGAGTAAAGACCTGCAGGAAGTGAGCGAGGTTCTCGGGGAAGAGCATTCGAGGCAGAAGAAACAGCAAGTGCAAAGTCTAAGGTGCCTGGTGTGTTTCACGAACAGCCCGGAGGCCCTGGGGGTGGGGCGGAGTGAGCCAGTGGGGAAGGCACAGAGGATGAAGTCAGAAAGGCAGGGGAACCAGATCACACGGGACCTCTTACTCAGAGTAAGCGGGGAGCCCTGGAGGGTTTGGAGCAGAGCAGGGACATGACATGATGTGACTTACATTCTGGTGGCAGCCCTCTGGCTGCTGGGTGGGAGATCCTCAAGGTACAAGGGCAGATGCAAGGAGGCCAGTGAGGGGGGCTGTCGCCACAGGCCATGGGAGCTTTTCTGTCCCCTTACCCCTCATGTAACCTGACTCCTGGCCTTTGTCTTTTGGGCTGAGCAGAGTGGGGAAGACGGATGGGAGATCAGAGCCTTCACACAAGGGTGATGTGGAGCCAGCCTGGGTGGGGGTGGGGGTGAGGGGCTGGGTTTCAGATGGGCTAGAATGCAGACAGATCCATGCTGAAAAGAGAGGACATTATGTAGCCCAGAAATATGTACAATTATTATTATGTATTTATTAAAAATTTTTAAAAACAGAGTTAAGAGCAGTGATACTCTCGGTGGCAACTGGGCCATGTTCAGGACGATGGCAGGGCCTGCTGCTGAGCCTGCCGGTGCCTTTGCCCCTGGCTGGCCTCACAGCAGGGTCAGCAGCAAGCACATTCCACAGCTGACGTTTGGCTTGTGGTCTGGCCTGGCCCTCTGGTTGGTTTCTTCTGCTCTAAGAGGCTTTTAAAGTCAGAATTTGAGTTCTCTTTAAGTTTGGGGCATGAATCACTGCTTCTGGGCCTGGAAAGGGGTGGAGGGACAGAGGCTCCGTGCTGTGGGGCGCTCCCTCTCACTCAGGCTCGCACCACTGAGGCACGTCTGTGTGAAAGCTCCCAGTCAAATCACTCCAAGTCCGACTACTCACTGGCATGCTCCTAAGCAACATCCCCCCTGCCTGAGAGCCACCTCCACCTGCCCACGAGCACTGCAAAGTCATCGTTCAGGCCTGACTCAACTTCCCCTGTAAAACCTCTCGTCCTCTCACACCTCTCTTCAGGTTGGTGACACCGCCCTTGGTCTCCCAGACACCTTTCCTCCTCTGGTGACCGGGCCCTGTTAAATTCTATCCCCCTGGGTTCACTCCTTTTGCATCTCACCACCTTACTTCACTCTGGCGTCCCCTTGCTGGGTTGCTGCAGTAGCCATCTTATCATTCCACCTTCTCCCCATCGTAGCCCTGCTGTATCCAGCCTCCTCCTCCCACCTGAGGAAGCTCCTCCAAGCACAGATAGAACATGTCACTGCTCTCCCTCAGAAACCTTCCATGGCTCCTATCTGCTAAACCCAAATGCCTTAGTTGGCTTTCGGTTTCCTCTCAGTGGCCTCAGCCCACTGTTCTGTTCTTGCCGTTCCTCACAGCACACACTTCAGCATCCTGCCAACCAAACTTCAGGCAGTTTGCCCACGTGAACTCTCTACCCAACCCTCTTGCTGCCAGCCCCAGTCCTTCTTGCATTTACAAACAATCTCTCTCCCACCTCTCAAGTCCCAGAGTCCCTTATCTGTAGCTGTCTGGTAGTCATTACTTCCTCCCTTGCATTGTAGTTATTTATCCAAAAATCTCTCTCCTGCTAAACCATAAGCTAATTGAAAGGCAGGAGTTATCTCTTCTCATCTTTTATCCCCCAGAGCACCTCCCAGGACCTGACTCACAAAGGCTATTGTGCTATCACCTCCTGGAGTGCATGTGCAAAGAAATTTAAGACATCTACTCTGCCCTTAAATAGCTTTCCATTTACTTGGACAGAGAGTTCTTTTGTTCCTTCAATACATCTTAATTGAGTGCCTGCTATGTCTGGTGCTGTGCAAGACCTGCTACAGCGGCTGATTAGAGATATGGTCCCTGTTCTCCTGGTGCTCCCTCTGCAGCAGGGGAGATGTCCAGTCAGCTGGAATACTGTGTGGTGGGGGAAGTACAGGATACCTTGGAATCATACAAGTGGGGCCCCACTTGACTGATTGAGGGGGTCACGGGAGGTTTTCAGGAGGAAGTGGTGGCCAAGCAGAGACCTGAAGAATAAGTGGGGGGCAGCCAGGAGAAATGAGGGGGAGGGTAGAATCAGACATAGGCAACAACAGGAGTGAAAGCCAGTGACAGTTCAGTGTGTTTAAGAAACTAAGAAGCTCGGTTTCATTGGGGCTGCTGCTGGGGCGTGCCCGTGCCCAAACGTATGGCTCTGTTAGAGGTGAGTCCTGAGTGTAGGCCATTCCTACCTGGTCTGGTTGGCTCTGTCAAAGAGTCTGGACTCAACCCAATGGTAGTAGAGAGCCACTGAGGATTTAGGGAGGAAAGGAAGACAACTTCGTTTGTTTTTGAGCCTCACTTTGACGGCTGTGGAGAAAGCTCTGGATGAATGGGGGCAAGAGGGACAATGAAACCTGAGCTGGGGACCTCAGGGAGGTCCTGGAGTCCCCCTGCTCAGCCCACCCCCCAGGCCAGCCTCCTTCTTGCTGATGGAGTATTCCTTCCTCACCCAGCCTGGGCTTGTCATTGCTGGTGTCCCATCCCGAGTCAGGTGATTCCTTTGCCTGAACCCTCACTTCAACTTCAGCAGAGCCCAAGATCACAGGGTTGGAATGACCCTAATGGACTTCGATCAACCCCTGCCAACACCTCCCATAACCCCCTGCCCCAGTGCTGGTGCATCTGTCTGTGGACAGCTCTGACTGGCATCCTTAGCCAAATCAATCTATCTGTAGCTCTTCTTTGGTTTTCCTGGTCTCCCCCTTGGGACCACACAGGGATCAAGTAGCTTATGCCTTGTAGGGGACACGGAGAGTATCACCAATGAATCACTCCCCACCTACCAACTCCAATCTGCAAAGTCCACCTTGCACTCAGCTTCTCAAACTCTCAAGCTGTGTCTCCAACCCAACCCAGCTGTGAAGCCCGTAGCACTGCAGGCTGGGCAATCCCAGAAGGACTGAGAGTCAGGAGAACTGAGAACTGGTTAAATCTTGGCTTTACCACGGGTGTTGTGTGACCCTAGGCAAGTCATTTCCCTTCCGTGGAAAGTGTTTGGGTTTTTATTTTTATTTTTTTTTGCTTGACTGGGGACTGGGTTTACATTATACCAGTGATCCTCCATCTTGGATGCCCATTAGAATTATTGGACAGCTTCGAGAAGTGTCCCTGCTGGCCCCAATGTGGAGAGTGATGATGTGTTCTGGGGTGGGGCCGGCACAACAGTTTTCTTCTACATCGTTGTTCTCACACTCACCCAGGATGAAGGACCACTGGATCTGCTGGTCCCTGCCTTCCCGCCTAGCACGGACCCTCTACAATTCCATGCCAGAATGAGATGGGAGGCCCACGTGGGCAGGTGAACAGGAGTCACCCCTTATTTAGAAGTGCTGACCCTGGAGGACGATGCCAATATAAATACCTGGGGCTGCCGAAAGGCCAGGAATTTTAAGTCCCAGCTTCTCAAGTCTGCCAAGGTGGAAGCTCCAGAGCCCAGTGTTGAGGATGCAGAGATCCCCTAAAAAGGTTCCCAAAGAAGTCTATCTGTAGACTTGGGGGCAATAACTGGAGACAGAATCATCTTAATTCCGTGGCTTAAAAATGACCTCACGGCCCTGGCGTGTGCCTTTGGAACTGCTCCACGGACACCCCTGCCCTCCATGTACACCAGTGTTTGGGGTGAGCCCTGCAGTCTGTGGGATCTGTGGGGCGCCTTCTGCATGGTCCTTGAGGCAGAGACTGCGCTTTATCTAATTTGGAATTCCCAGAACTTGGAGGTGCCTGGGGCTTAGTGGGTGCTCAGTACCTGCTGGTGAAATGGACAGGCCACTCAGTTTTTTTCATCTGTAAAGTGGGATCATGGTGTCTTCCTTGCCAAATAACAGGCCCGTGGGGAGAGCCATGTAAGCAGGGCTGGTTTGATGAGCGCTTGGCCTGTACAGTGGCTGAGGGCCTCGTGTTCCGAAAGGCCCTGCACTTGGTGAATACTCTGCTGTGGCCATCTAGAAATTCGTAATAATTTTAGAACAAGGGGTCTCACATTTTCATTTTGCACTGGGTCCTTCAGATGAAGTAACTGGTCCCGCATGTGTCATATGTGGTTTGAATAATCTCAGAGAACCCTGTCTACAAACTATTGATGGGACTTTATTATGGCCACCGATCTCTGAATGTAGGTGGCTTTGAGTGCCAGGGAGAGAGCAATTCCAGGAGATGGAGAGGGAATGGAGACTGCTTTGTGCCTTTCTGCCTGGAGGAGGTGAGGGCAAGGGCTTCAGTTTCTCCATCCATCTAATGAACACACCTGTCTCAGCAGGACCTCTGGCCTCACCTGGCCTGGCCTGACTGACAGAAGGAATATCGGGAGTGCTCTTTGCAGACTGTCGAGAGCTACACCCACTTGCCCATTCCACAATTTTTCCATGGCCTTCCCGAGGCCCAGTCCTCTCATCTTCAGGGAAGAAATGGGTCCTGAAAATCCGCAGGGTCAGGATTTCTGGTTGTCTGGCCCAGCTGAGTGATGCTGCTGGGGGAAGAAAGCTGTCAGCACCAGCTGCGCAGGCAGGAACCCCTTCTCTGTGTCATCCTGTTTGGAATCCCGGAGTGCATTGCTATAGCAACTTGCCTAATTCACCCCACATGCCACGTGGAAAAACCTCTGCCCGCTTTAGAGCTGCATCACCCAAGCCACAAGCTGGGTTCTTCTACATTGTAGAACGAGGCTGCCCATCAGCAAGAGGGGCTGGGGTAGGACGTATCTGACCAGTGATGGAGTAGGGGGCTGAGTGGTTGGACTACACCAGGTAGGTCTTCCGGCCTCACCTATTTCATCTGCTGGCTGGCCCTTGTGCCTGACATCCCACCATTAGCCCTTTATTCCTTGGGCTCAAGGCACAGCCAGTTGAAATGGAAATCCCTCTGGGTAGAACACATCACGTTGTCATCACTTATTAGTGTGGTTCAACATGAGTTAACTCACTAGGCCTGAAGCTCAAAGAAGGTTCTGATTAGCGGAATGGGAGCAGGCGGGGCAGGCAGGAGAAGGTCGCCAAACCTTGACTCTGAGAATGGGCTGGAATGACAGCCCCTGGGAAGTCAGTGTTCCAGAGTATTGGGCACCTGAGGGCAGGTGGCAGAGCCCGGTGGGCCCTGAGCCGGGTGGGGAGAGGGAAGGGGGAGAGACATTCTCACATAATGAGTCATCATAGGAGGACCACTTCTACCAAGCCAGCATCATGTTGGAGGAGTCACTGTCTAGCTGGGCCTAGAAACTGGTGCCCCTGTGGGGGTGGCTGTTTGCATACTGTCCCCAACAATTCCCCAATTCCTCAATTCCTCAGCTATTGAAGACAGCTCCTTCAACAAGGACAACTTACTGTCTTTCTGTGCTCTCAAGGTCCATTTCCTGAAGAGAGTATGGTGCATGGATTAAAAGCAGTGGCCCTTGTAATCCCAGCACTTTGGGAGGCCAAGGCAGGCAGATCACCTGAAGTCGGGAGTTCAAGACCAGCCTGGTCAACATGGTGAAAACCCGTCTCTCCTAAAAATACAAAAATTAGCTGGGTACGGTAGCACAGACCTGTAATCCCAACTACTCAGGAGGCTGAGGCAGAAGAATCACTTGAACCTGGGAGATGGAGGTTACAATGAGCTGAGATCATGCCACTGCACTCCAGCCTGGGTGACAGAACGAGACTGTCTCAAAAATAAAATAAAATAAAATAAAAAAATAAGCAGTGGCCTTGGAATCAGACAAATCCCGACAATGCCTCTTAGGCTATCGACATGACCTTGGATAAGCCATTTAACTTCCTAAGTGTAACCCGGTAGTGGAATGGCAGAATTGTAGTAGTGACTTCGTGCAACTGTAGCAAGGCCTTACTGAGATGTGAGAAGGTGCTTGACACAGTGCCTGGCATCAATCAAATATTAAATGATGGGAAGAGTAATAATGCTTCTGTTAGCTGGGGGTTTATTGGGTGCCAGACACTGTTCTCAGTACTTGACACAAATGAATTACATATGGACCATTTAACCTGATTGTTGTCCCATGAAGTTGTTATTCTGCCCATTTTACAGTTGAGAAAAATGAGGCCTGGGGTGCTCATCCAGAGTCACCCGGGTAGAAAGAATTTGCATCTGGGCAGTCTGGGTCCTAAGCCCACACATATGCTGATTATTTCTCTGCTTGGTGAGTGCTTCAGTGAAGGAGGAAGTGAGAAACAGCACGGAGGGGGTTTGGCCTCACTGACTTTTTCCTCCAGGTGCGATTTCACACGTCCTGTTACTCAGGTCTTAAGTATATAGTATGAAAACTCTCCACGGAATTTTTTGCAGCTCACTTATTTTAGATTTACAAGATGATCAACACCAGTCTCTTCCTCTCCTTTTCCTGTCAGTGGTAACAAACTTAATGGGCATTCGATGAAGAATTCACACAGTTAGTATCTGCATGATGGGGTTGTGGAGGGTCGCCCTTGGACCACAGCTCCTATAGAAAGCACTCCATGCTGAAGACGTGTGGGTGTCTTTGGAGCTCACGACTGCTCAGGGAAAAGTTCCAAATGGCTACGAATCCTTGATGGTAGCCTACAGTTGGTGGGGAGTGGGTGGGCAGGGAAGGGGACTTCAGTGATGAGGATTAGCAGAGATACCAGTTTTGAACTGTATTAGAGGATTTTTAAGGCTCATTTTGCAGCTGACTTTCCCTGAGTCAGCCAGAGCCCATCACTGCCTGGGGAGGGTTATGATGGATCCTAGAACAATGTTCGACTTTGACTCCCAAAGTAAGCTCTGGAAGCCCATGATGAGACAATAACACCCAAAGTCAGGCATTGTGGCGAAGAAACAGGGGCTTTTAAAATTCCCCAAATTCCCTTCTACATAGCAAGAGCCAAGCCAGCTCAGCTTAGAACATAGTTTTATCCTAAGTGATAGGAGCTGGGGGTGTTAGTGGAAGGGAGGGAGAGTGGAAGGGAAGGTCCCTGCTGTTAGAAGAAGGAAGAGCTCCCCACTACAGGAGGGTAGAAAAAGAGGTTCAGCGAGGGCAAGGTTGAGAGGTAAGATACTGTCTGAGTTCTTCCAGGGCTCACGGCCCTGTGTGGATGGGCTGGGAATGGTGGGAAGAGCGTGGAGATAGACATCCCATCTCTAGGGGTCCACTATGGGTAGAGTTGGGGGCATGGTGAGTAAGTAGAAAAAGAATGAGACTCCAGGACCCGCTTATGACATGGAAAGATCCAGAAACTCCTCAGCTAATGATAGCTGAGGGGCTTGGCTGACAAGTTCCCAGCAGGTGGGCAATGGGGTGGCAAAGTGACAAACTTCCCATTCTTCCCCGCTCTCCACTGGGAAGGAGAGGCTGGGAGCAGGTCTTGGACCTCAGCCTTTGTACATCCGTGGTGTCTAGCACTGTGCTTTTCCACAGGATACTTTATGTTGGGTAGGACCTCCACCCACAAGGGCCATGTTGCATGGTATAGGCTTTCTCCACTTCCACACCACAATACATCCACATCAACAGCATACTGACTTCAAGACAGCCCCGATGGCAAACAAACAAAGAAAACAACATCCCTGAGTTCTTATTATGATCAAGAGTTTGGGCCAAGGCTTTAAGGGAGGGACTCGGAAAGTCTTAACTTATTTGGGGCCCTGGCATGTATATCTCCTCTGATTCTTCAATGCACTTCCTCTAAACTTCTCTTGTGAACGTGAGTTTGAAAATTCTATCTCTGTGTCCTTAGATCCTGAAGAGTCAAAACCTTGAGTGCTGCTGCTGCTGCTGATGATGTTGGAGGAGAAAGACAACCTCCTTGAGTGCTTAATACATGCCTAGCACTTTCTAAGCATTAATCTTTGTGACTCTAAGTTCTATTATTACCCCCACTTTGTAGGTGAGGAAACTGAGGCACAGAGCCATGGAGTAACTTGCCAAGGGCACAGAGCCCTAACTGGTAGGGCCTAGGCCAATCCCAGGCAGTGAAACTCCAGGGCCTCCACCCTTACATTGTGTCTGATCTCACTTTGTGTCTTTATGGAGCCTGGCAGATAACAGGTGCTCAGCAAAGATTACGCTTCTAAGAATCATCACCCTTACTACAGATAGGTTATGACTGTAAAGCTCTGGTCAATTGATCTCCTCTCTTTTTGGACTTGATTACTTCTTTTTTCAGGCTTTCCTGATAATTTTGTCTACCCCATCACGCTGTCTAGCCTGCAGCAGGAGCTCTGGGAGCTCTGGGAGAGTAGATGCTTTGAGGTCTCACTCTCAATGTGGCCTCTGACAGATTCCCTGCCCAGACAAACTGCCATCACCAGTAGACAAGCTTCCCGGTAATCCTCACATTGAATCCATGCAATGCACGGATGAGAGATCAACATCAGTCCTGTCCTGGAGCCTGAGGCATGAACCCAGTGATCTTTGAGACCCTTCTGGTCTTCAAAGTCCACACCGACCAGAGTGGTTTAAAAATATTCATCATCTTCTTTAATTAGTCTCAGAAAATAACACTCCAAAATACGAACATTCTCACTTTAAGACCCATGCACACTCTACACACTTTTTCAAGGCCAGTTCAAATGGTATCTCCTCCTCCAGGAAGACTTTCTTGTTTAATCTGGCCGAAATTGAACTTCTCTTGTTTGAACACCCAGCCCTTCGTTTCTCCATGCTATTCATGCCCTCGTGCCTCTGTTTAGCTTTCCCTGGCCTTGGCTTGTTCTCAGTTACAGGCAAGACCCAGATTGCACACATGCTTGGGCCCCACCCCCAGCTCCTTGCAAGCAGATGTCGTTGTTCCAACATTGATTGATATGTTTAATGAATCCCATATTTCAAGAACACAACTGACCAGAAGTAACTCAGGAGTGGTTTTTGCCATATAAGCAGAGCTCTGAGTCACAAATCCTGTGTCTTCAGAGGTCCTTTAATGTCCTTGTTCTTCACCCCCTCCTCCTTGAGTAGCAATAACATTAACAACCATTGATTAAAGCCTACTGTGCACCCAGCCCTGTGTTAAGGGCCTTTCTTACAGTGCCTTACTGTATCCTGACAACTTGACTGACAAGGAATTTGTGTCTCCATTCCTCACATAAGGAAACCTGTTGGAAAGGTTGCATTACCAGTCCTATATTGAACAGCTAGCGGGGGATATAGAGCCAGAAGTGGAAGCCAGGTCTGATTCCAAAGCCATCACTCTTAGCTTCCTGAGGTCCAGGCTGTCCTTAGCCCCTAAGACGGCCACTCCTTCCCAAGGTTCTGATGGAGCCACCTATCTGGAGTCACACAGGAGTGCGTCTCTTTTCTTGTGGCTGGATCTCGAGCGATATGAGGACGGCTCCTGGAAAAGATTCTCCCCTGCTGTCTAAATGCACCTAAATGGGCTTGGCCTCCTCCGCAGCTGGCTTCTAGATGCATGTTGGCCTGGTGGCAGTTCTTCCCCTGCTCTCCCTTCCAAGCTCCCACAACTCAATGCATCCATGATTGTTTTAAACTGTGACTCTAGGAGTCCACTAGCCAGAGGCCCATTCAACCATGAGCCCTCTGAGAAGCTCCTCTGCAGACCGACAGGAGGGCGGACTTGCTTTACGTGGTACCCGGGGACTGGGGCAAACGGCTGCGGGATGGTCTCCACCTGAGCTCCCTGAGGGCACCTCTCCCACTACCACCGCATCTGAGCCCCACTACTGGCCCCAGCTCGGGCCTGGAGCCCACGGAGAAGGGAAGGCAAGGGCGAGCGCCCACGCCCGGCCAGTAACCTAGGCGCTGGCCCTTGCCGGAGCACTCGGACGCCTTCCACAGAACGGCATCACTGGCGGCCGCCCCCGTGGAGGGTGGAACCGGGGCGCCCGGCGTGGGACGGCCGGGGCCGGGGTACCCTAGGGAGGAGAGCCCAGGGCTGGCCTCCCGCTCCCGGCCGTGCGCCCCTCGGGCCGGAGGTTCCTGCCGCGCCCAAACACCTGGAGTGCATTAGGCGGCGGCGCGCGTCTAGGCGACGGCGGCTTTCCCCAGATTATTGAATAATTGCATAATTCCGAGCGCGGGTTGGGAGGCGATGCCGGGTCCCTACCCCCGGTATCAGGTAACGTTTCCCGGGGTCCTACGCTGCGTAGCTGGGTCCCGCCGCTGCTGGCCGGGCCGACGAGGGCTAGCCCCCGCCTACCGGCCATAGCCCAGGGGCTTTGCTCTGTCTTTGGCCGGAGGGACTTTGGGCAGCCCTCATCCCCACCCCTCAAGCCCTCCGGGGCCGCCGCGCCAGCTCTCCAAACTTTGAGATGCTTTCCCCGAGCCAGGGAGGGCAGCTGGGGCACACTCTCTGGGCGCTGTCCGCTTCCCCAGCCCGGGCCGCGCGCCTGCGGCGCCCCCGAGACACCCGAGTGCCCCTGGCAGCCGTGTGGGAACCCCGGCGTGGGCCTTGGAGGCACCCAAGGCGCCCAGGAGGGCCACCAGCTCTGGGCGCTTTTCAACTCAAGCCTCTTCAACTCTTCCCAAACACATCAGAGTCCCGGTTCTCAACAGCCTCCGCGCACCTCCCTCTTTTGCGAAACTTGACAGAACCGCTAGACTAGGGCCAGTCCCTGGGGGACCCACGTCCCCAAGAGCAGCCAAGGTCTGACCCTGGGAGGAGCGTCGCGTCCCGATGCTGGCCGCTGGATCCAAGCCCCGAGGGCCCAGGGAGGGACTCCGAGAGGCAAGGGGAGGCAGAGGGTGGGCACGTACCTGGCCACAGGCTGAGGGCCCAGGCCACCACCAGGCCCCTGGGCAGGTCCATGGCCCGCGGTGCGGCGGCGGGGTCCGGTGTGCAGCGGCGGCGGGGGGCGGCGAGCCAGAGCGGCAGCCTCCTCGGCGCGGCGCCTGCAGCCTGCACTGCGCCGGGCGCCGGGCTCCCTGACAGCAGCGGCTCATTCAGAGGAAGTGGGAGGGCTCGAGCGGCGGGGAGGGGCGCCGGACACCACTCCGGCTCGGGCTCTGGGCCACCTGGGCAGGCGGCGCGCTGCCTCGACGCGCCTCGACGGCGCTCCTTCTCCGCCAACCCCACGTCAGCCTCTGGAGAAAACTCCAGAGAACCGCTCCTGGGAACCCCCTCACCAGTGTAGCACCGCACGGCCTCAGTCAGATTCTGTTCAGGAGAAGTGGTTTCTATTCCCATTTCCCAGTAAGAAGAGATTCACAAAACTCAGAGGGTACCCAAGCTGACTCAGGAACACCTGCTGGAACTCAGGTCTCCCTTGGCCAAGTGAGTGGATGTCCCTCAAAGGTCTATTGTGAGACATCCCGGTGTCTCCCCGCACCCTGAGGCTTGAATTGTAGAGGCTACAGTGTTTATACGTGCAGATTCGTCTCCACTGCCACTCCCCAAGCCTCCACACCTGAGGCATTCCGAAGCACCCAGGGACACCGTGCACCCCCTCTTACCCTAACATGAAGCTCTTCTTTGGAACCCTGCCACCTTCTTTCCCCCTTCTAATCACCGACAGTTAAATTCAATGCACATTTATCTCAAGAACTTTAAATCCAGGCCGTGGACCTCCATCGCGCGTGTGGAGGCTGGCTTTTCCAGCAATGGAGTAAGCCAAGGCAGAGGGTAAGATGGCCAGGATGCAAGGAAAGCCACAGCACAGCGCCTTTTCCTCACTTTCTCAGGAAAGGCTTCCTTCACCCCCTCTTCCCGTCCCCACCAGGTCGGGTCCCAGACACATGTTGATATTCCCCAGCCCGTTCTCCCTCATTTCTCTTCATTGTGCTTAGCAGAGGAGCTAGACATCAATTGGTGTGATTATTTGACTAACTTTTCTCTCCTGTGCAGACTGAAAACACCAACAGGGTACAAATCTCTGGTTCACAACGGAGTACTAAGCCCCCAACACCCAAGAACAAAGTAGGTGGGTGGGTGGATGGATGGGTGAGTACAGGTGGTGTGTGGGTGCACAGAGGACAGAGTGTTCTATCTGGGAGGTATTGGAAGGGCTTCCCAGAAGAGACGATGTTCAGACAGGGCCCCTGAAGATGAGCTGGAGTTTGAGAAGACTCAGGTTAACATAAGAGAAGTGGGCATTGTGCTCATCTCCCAACTTCACTCTCTTTCGGGTGGCTATCTGGGTTTTACTTCAGTATCTTCACCTCTGCCATTCAGCCACAGACTTGGGGAAGGCGATTCCATCCCTGGTGCGTGTGTGTGTGTGTGTGTGTGTAGGGAGGCATGCGGTTCAGGCTGAAATGAATCAGTATGTTGCCTTTTCCAGCCCATAGTTTCAGAAAGGGCAATATGACAAAAGAAAAAGGTTTTCTGGGAAGCAAGCTTTCTTGCCTTTCTGAAAGAGCCCCTAGAACAAACAAACAAATGAACTAACTTTCTCTTCTCCCCTCTCCCTCTCCTGCCTCCTCTCCCAGGCTGGGACAAGGAACTTTGTAAGCTCAGAAGTTGACAGGGTCAGGGTAGGGAAGGAAGATCTGGCCTCGAGATGAGGTGGACACTGGATGACAGAATGGAGGATCTTGTTGAACCTCTGAATGAAGCCACCCCTTAATCCTGCTCCCCCTTGGGACTTATCGGTTGTGTGACAGTGAGTCCCCTTTACTGAGTTGAGTTTAAGCCAGCTGAGTTGAATGTAGAACACCCTCACAGCTAGGGAATGAGCTGCAGCCCACGTCCCTGTCTTGCACAAATCTCCAGGTGCATCAGAATGACCTGGAGCACGTGCGAAGAATGCAAATTCCCCAAGGATCAAGGCATGCTGGTGGGTGCCCCAGGCACCTCTGACGTGTGGGTGGTCTGCAGCTTGCGCTTAGAGTCTGCACGCTGCTTGCTAAAGGGGCGCGCTGTGGTGGCTGTCCTAGCTGCACTGCTGCTGGTCTCGCTGGTAACAATTCTACCATTCATTCACCTTCACGGTCCTCACAGGGGCCTTGGGATCAATCTGTGTGCTTTTGTGTAAGATGGGAGGGAGGGGAGAGAGGTGTGCCCTCATTTGTTCTTTCAACAAATCCTACAGAGCACCTACTGTGCCCCTGTGCTCTGCAGGACACACGGGAGGAGAACCCCACACTAGGGGAGCTGGCGATCAGCCAGGGTGATGAGACATAACCACGTATTTATTTATTTAATCATAATCTGTTATTTATTAATCTATTTAAAGCCAATTATTATTTCATCACTCTTAAACATTATTTAAATCACACCCAAGGCAGCAGCATATGAGTGACAAGTGCACAATCCAGACTCTAAGGCTGGAGAACTGCAGAGAATTTGGTGAAGGGCTTTATGAAAGCTGTGATTTCTGTTGAATAATAATAATAATTCTTTACGTATACTCAGTGTTTTAATTTATTTTTTCATATGCCATAAACTGTACCATAGAATCCAGTAGTTTTTAGTATCTTCACAAGATTGTAAAATCATCCTCACTAATTTCACAATATTTTTATCACCCCAAAAAGAAACCCTGTAACCATGAGCAGCCACTCCCCATTCCTTCCCACCAGTCCCTGGTAACCACAAATCTATTTTCTGTCTCTATGGATTTGCCTATTCTGGACATTTCATATAAATGAAATCATACAATACGTGACCTTTTGAGTCTGGCTTCTTTCCCTTAGCATGATGTTTCCAAGGTTCATTCATGTTGCAACATGTATCAGTATTTCATTCCTTTTTATTGCCAAGTAACATACCTTTTGTTTATCCATTCATCAGGTGATGCTTATTTCTGTGTTTCCACTTTGGGTTATTGTGAATAATGTGGCTATGAACATTTGTGCTGCCAGTCTTGCTGGTAACAGTTCTACCATTCATTAACATGGCATAATGTTAGCGTAATACTCATACAAGTTTTTGTATGAATGTATGTTTTCAGTTCTCTTGGGTATACACCTAGGAGTGGAATTGCTAGTCATATAGTAATTTTGTGTTTAATCATTTGAGGAACTGCCAAACTGTTTTCCACAGTTGCTGCATCATTTTAGATTCCTACCAACAATGTACAAGTGCTCTGTATAGTGTTTTACTATTTTTGAAATCCCTTTCACATCTATGATTTAATTTAATACTCAACAGTCTTGTACAAAATTATATTTATTTTTTATAGATAAAGAGATTGTGTAGTTGAAGGTTCTTTCACTTGCAAGTGACAAAAATTCAACACAATCAAACTGAAGCGGAAAATAGAATGTAAAAGGTCGTGTAACTAGGAAGTGCAAAGGTGTTCTGTCTGCAGGTATGGTTGGATCAAGGCTCTCAAATCAATGTTACTGTTCTCTCTCTGTCTTCTCTTAGTTTTGCTTCACTCCATTTTCCTTTCCTGCAGCAGAAGAGTTTCTCTGTCTGTCTAGCAGTCCGAAGCTTATACTTTATAGATTCTAAAGCGAGAGAGACAGTCTCCCTTTAGTAGATCCAGCAGAAAAGTCTAGGGCTTTGGTTCATGCCCACCCCTGAACCAGTCCTAGTGTCTAGAGGATATGGTGCTATAATTAGCTCAGTTTGGGACACACACCCAGCCCCATGACTTGGGAAGAAAAAGGCACCATGACTGACAGCCCCACCAAAACCACATATTACAGGAAGACTTTCCTAAAGGAACCAGGAAAAGGGGGATGGTGAAGTATACTGGACAGACAAATCCATGGTTACTAAAAAATCTAAGCTCAAAGTAGCAATAGATCACCCAAGATTCCACATCATCTATGTGGCAGAACTGAGATTGGGACCCAGCATTCTGACAGCAGATTGAGAATTAATCCCAACATCCCAACTGGGTGGAGGGAGCGCGTATTTCAGGCCAAGACTGCATGAGCATGAGCTCATGCAGCTCAGAGACAGGTCCTATGGGCAGCTTCTGTGGCTCCCAAGCTTTCAGTCTGAGCATGCTTCTCTGGGAGGACCTTGGCTTCTCTAGGGAGGGAGAATGAGCAGTGGTCTGGAGCACTGATGACAGAGGCCTTGGCTCAGTTAGGACCAATGCATTCTTTTTTGGTTTTTTTTGGAGATGGAGTCTTGCTCTGTTGCCCAGGCTGGAGTGCAGTGGTGCAATCTCGGCTCACTGCAACCTCTGCCTCCTGGGTTCAAGTGATTCTCCTGCCACAGGTTCCTGAGTAGCTAGGATTACAGGTGCCCGCCACCGTGCCTGACTGATTTGTGTGTGTATGTGCGTGTGTCTGTATCTTTTTTTTTTTTTTTTAAAGTAGAGATGGGGTTTCACCATGTTGGCCAGGCTGGTCTCGAACTTCTGACCTCAAGTGATCCACCTGCCTTGGCCTCCCAAAATGTTGGGATTATAGGCAGGGGCCACCACACCTGGCCCCAATGCACTCTTCTTCCAGAAAATTTATTGGGGTGCCCTGATCTGCGCTCATTTCAGAGAGGGATCTCTCTTTCTAACCTTTCTCTGAGTTTTTCACCTCTCTGACCTCGGGTGATCAATTGTCCTGGTTTGCCTGGGATTAAGAGCTTTTCTAGAATATAGGACTTCACTGTCAACAATGGGGAACCATCTCTGGCAAACTGGGATGAACTGGTTTCCCTGTGTCTGTCTTGGGCCCTCTGCCTCACTTTCTCCAACTTTCTTTTCCAATACTCTTCACTCTCTTCTACTCTCTGGTTATTTCTCTCCACCCTTCTCTGTCCTGCTCCCGGGTACCTCCAATGCAGCCAATCTCCATAGTCAGCCTGGGGGCTCCACCTTGAGGCATTCCCTGGCTTCTAGGCTCCTTTCTGCCCTTGCGGGGCCCCCTCACGGATCTTACCTCCTCTCTGTACTATGAGTTGTTTTGTGCTTAGGAAATGCAAACTTTTTTCAAAGATAAACTTAAGCAAACTTACAGTTACTGAGAAGGCACATCTTCTGCCAAAAAGTGATATATAAATCCCAAGGGGAAAAGAAAAAAAAAGAAGTAAAAAAAAAAAAAAAGAGGCCACCAGATTGCCTTGTTATCTGCTGTTTGAATGATGCATGCCACTGTTCTGGACCAATGACTTCTGTGATAGGAAGTGGCTGCATTTGTCACGCACAAGCGTGCTTAGAGGCTGTCCCTTGGTTTTTATTTGTCATGCCAGGTCTCATCCCCAACAACAAAGTGAAGCAGGTTAACTTTGAAGAAGTGTGTTTACACCAGTAGTGTATGTTTGTCCCGGCCACCTTCCACTTCAAAGTCTAATCCGAAATGTTAGAGCGGGGTGGATGCCGCCATTCTTCCTAATCCTGTGCCTGTGGGTCAGTGACTGGAATTTCTACAAGGATCAAGCCCTGTACACAACCTACACTGAATCTAAAAAGTTATTTTGTGATCTCCATTTCTCAAGCCACAAGTATGTACAGCATTTGCAGTAAAGATATCAAAGGGAAGGAGTGTGGCCACAGCACAGACAGACACGCAGGATGGATAGGGAAACATCTCTTTGAAGAAAAAGTATGTCAAAGGGTATGAGAGAATAGAAATTGCTTTAAAAGTCTAGAGGTGTCAGTGGATGTTCCAACTGAGAGGTCATTTCTGATGGGGTTTAGCTGGGCTAAAACCGTGACGGTGGACCAGACTGGAAGAGCCACATCAGAATTGAAAGTCACCACAGCAATATGAAGAATACCTTCCATTGAGAAGTTAGTATGGGCTAACTGCAACTCTTGCATCATTTCCTTCAGTCCTCAGCACCACCCAGGGGGTTTCCAGGACTTCCATCCTGGTCCTGGGCTGGGCTGAGATGTCTGGGAGAAGCCATGAAAGTGAGGATCTGGATGCAGTGCACAGGGGTAAAGAGGACAGTCTTGGGAAGCAGTCATGACGTGAAACAAGACATGCAGCAGAATGAGGAATTCCCACAGTGCATAGGGTTCACGACCAAGGGTGCAGCTTGGCAAGGGAGCAGGAGTTGAGCCATTCTATTAATGCATTTACTGGGCACTCTCCTGGGGATGGAGTGACAAACCAGATGTGTTCTTGCCTCTCCACAAAGCTCCTAATCTAGGAAAGGAGACAAACATGAATGGTAATAATCAAAACAACGCCTCCCATTTATTGATCACTTACTGAGCTGGATGCTTTCTTCATATTTCCTTTAGTCTTCATGACAACCTTACAAAGTGGTATAATTACTACCTGACTTTTACAGAGGAAGAACTTGAGGATCAGTGAGGTAAGGTTTCAGAACTTATAAAAGGATGACCCAGGATTTGAACTTGGTCTTGCCTGATTCCAGATCCCAAGCTCCTAACCACTTGGTTTCATTGCTTTTTGGCACTGGATGGTAAATGGGACTGTGATAAGGGCTAAAATAGAAGTGTGAACAGAGTGCCAGAGAAGCACATAGGAGGGCCAGAGAAAGAGATCACCTCAGAGTGGGCCTTGGGAGTAGTTTTTCAGAGGTGAAGTGAACACTCTAGGTAGAGGAAATGCAAGCATACCAGAGTCTGTGCAAAAAAGTCAGCATTTGAGCTGTTTCCAGGGAGTGAGGAATAGTCAGAGGTGGCAGAAGTGTGAGAACAGCATAAACCCAAGTTTCAGGTTCCCGCCCCTTTAAGGGTAAGCTCCCTCTGGTGTATTTGGAGAAAGGGAGTTTGCCTCATGATTCCTGACTCCCTTGGAAGCCACTTCTTTGGTCTAAGTCTGGTCAACTATAAGTCTCTCCATTGGCAGAGGAGGCAAGTACACATTTGCCCCCTCTCTGTGGGCTTTCGGTGGGCATGACGGGAACACACACACACACACACACGTGTATGCATGCATACATACACATGCAGCAATAATAAACAATATTCTTCAGATCCGGCACAATCAAATCCATGTTAAAGAAGGGAAACATCTCCTTAAGTAAACCGCAGATGTACACATGACCCCGAATATTTTGAAGATACCATTTTCCATTATTTCTCAGAGCAGTATTGGTTCTTCCTCCCACTTTCAGATGTTGCCTAAGGGTTATGAGTCATTACAGCCAGCATTGTCTCAAATGCCAGGGACAGATCCCCTGGAGGACACTCTCTGGCTATACATAAGGCTCTGATAAAGCTTTTAATCTTTTTCTTTACTTTGGGGAGATTAAATTTTGTGCGGGGGGTGGTGGGAGGGAGTGATAAAAAGGTAAGAATTGAAAAATAATTTGGAGTCACATTGTAGGGGATTTTTAATGTCATAATGAGGAGTATGGCTTTCATTTGATAGGTAATAAGAAGTCTTTGGAGACTTGCAGGAGATGGGGGAGACTAGGGTAGGACTGTGTCCACACCAGTCAGAGGACAGAAGCCTGTGGCCTTTCTAGCAGTCGAGGAAGATTCTGTGAAGGAGGTGCCGTTGCCTCATGGATGATTTTTCAGATGCCTCCTCACACTCCCCGAAGACACCTTGTGCTTTCATAGCCATCATTTGAGCTCCCATAAAGACGATGTCTTTCCCCACCTTGGGCTCCACAGGTGCTATGTCCTCTGCTCACCTGAGTGCCCTGCACCACCCCGCAGCCCTGCTGCTCGTAGGATCAAATCTGTGCCCTGCCTGCCCTTCAAGGCCCTATTTAATGGGGGCTTACTCCTGCCTTCCTCATTTTCTTTCCTACCTCTCTCCAAAACAAACCATGAACTCCTGTCTAGGTAGTACTCAGCATCCCCCAAATATGAATAACAGGACCTATAACCATCATTGATGAAGCCCTGACCGTGGACCAGGCACTGTGCTGCGTGCTCTACCTGACTTCATTCAATCCTTCAGCATACCCTGGGTCTTTTCATTCCCTCTGAAAGGATGGCATTGAGTCTCTGTCAACACCCCCATATATTCCCTTGGCATTCACCATTTCCGTGAAAGCCAGATCTTATGGCCTCCAACTAAAAGCCCAAGGGTGTTCTCCAGCCCCTGGAGCACCTCTCAGCAGACTGGGCATGGTGTGGCATTAATGGAAGCAGTCCTCAACCAATGACTGATGACAGCTGATGGACAAATACCCCAGCTCCCTTCCCTCCAAGGGACCACTCTGAGGCGTGTTCTCCAACAATCTCCCAAGAGTCCCCAGTGGGATTGCACCCCAGTCACACAGAGTGGTAACCGGCTCACTGCTGTACCCTTAGCTTCCTTCCTTGTCTTATTTCTTCATTGCTTTGACAGTGCTCTCTGGGATCACTTCCTCCAAAAAACAACTTACACTTAAGCCCTCGTATCAGAGTCTACTTCCAAGAAAGCCCAACCTATGGCAAATGGTTTAGAGAAGTGAAGCAACTTGCCCCAATTTTCATAGCGAGAAAGTGGCAGAGTCAGGATTTGAACCCCGGGGTTATGGGAGCAACACTGATAGTTCCTCCAAACCATGCTGATTATATTGCCTCCAGACTTGCTCACATCTGTCCAAGCAACTGGGATGTCTGGGAATGCCGGAAACTCTGCTGTTTGAGTTTCTGGCTCTGGGTACACTCCTTGAAAAAGAATATCCCCTTTGGGAAGTAGATTAACCTATTAAACTAATATCAGCCATTCACCTGTAGTGTGAACTTATTTATCACGTCCTTTTCTTCCCCAAGTTCCCTGAACAGAGGAGAAGTTTTAACAGGGAAGAGAAAGGATATGAGTTTGTAGTGAGTGTGGGTCAGGAGCACCAGCCCTCGTACAGCTCGAGGGCCCAGGAGGAGAAAGAAGACCTTCAGAAAGGCAGCTGAGGGAATGATAAAAATTAGCACGTTCTGTTTCTCCATTTAGCTGAGAGCTGGTCTTAGCCTTCTGGGCTGGTGTCCTCGGTCTGGAAGGGCGTGCAGGAATTTCTGAATATCACAAGTTGCATAACTGATCTTGGAATTCGAAGAGGAGAAGATAAGAGAACACAACCTAAGACAAACCATAAAAAAGTTCCTGACAATATGAGCACTAATGAAACTCACCAGCTAATCTCCACCTCCAGCCAGCCTTGTTAGTCAGCCTCACTAGCCCAGTGGCCAGAAGATAAAAAGGATGCAGCCATCCTCTACTTCCCCTCCGTCACAGGATTGAAAGGCTGGCCTTTTTCCTGTGATCAAATGCCTCGTAGGCCGGGGCAGCCACCAATGGGTGCCGGCTTAGAGACTGCTCATCTACACTTACTTCTGCAAAGAGGACAACCTTCTTGCTCTTCCAGGGAAGGTTCTCCCAGACTGCCCCAGCTGCTGCTGCTCATCCCCAAGCATGTCCCAGAAATAAACATATCCCAGGAAATTTGCAGCTGGGGGCAGAGGCCAAGTGGTGGTGTGGAGGAGGGGTGGAGGTATGATGTGTGTGGGTGTTTTAGTTAATGTTTGGGTAACAAATGCTTCTGTGAGCATTTTTTCTCTGCTGAGCATTAGTGAGAAAAATGTGGGTGCAAGTGTTGGGCTTAAGGCCTCTTGGGAGTGTTCCCCTCAGTGAAGGCCAAAAATCAAGCATCATTTGGAGGATTATTGCAAGGGAAATGGAGCTGGCATTTTCCCTGGTCTTTGCAGAGCCTCAAAATAGGCTCTGCAAATGGCTGAGGGCCTCTGAAGTTGCTCCTGGGGCTGCTGGATAGGAAGTTTAGTAGTTAAACATAGGCTCTGTGGTCAGAGAGACCTGGATTAGAATCCCAGCCTGGCCCCTCAATAGCTGGGTGACTTGCCACTTACAACTATTTACTGCCTATAGAATAAAAATGATAAAACAGCAAGCTCTTACAGAGAACTTATGAAGTGCCAGACGCACTTCTAAGCACTTGACATACATTAACTCATCCAATAATCACAGCTCTATGAAGTTGGTGCTATTGTTATTCTCGTTTTACAGATGAAGAAACCGAGGCACTGAAGAAACCATACCTTGCTCAAGGACACTTGGCTGGTAACATGGTGGGGCCTGGAGATGGTGTCAGGCAATCAGGTGGCAGTGCCCTTGACCACTCTGCATCTTGGGCCACTGTGAGGAAGAGATGAAATGCAGCCTTAGAAAGGGGTTGGCACAGTGCCTGCCACATGACAAGCTCTCAATAAATGTTAACTTTTATTATTAACAACACATGAAACAGCATGCAACAGACTAGTTGAACTTTCCGCATCATTTTGAGATTCTTAACAATGCCTGACATTTGTTTAGCTCTGTATATAGTTCAAGGGGCTTTCTGAATTATGTCTCCTGTAACCCTCCTTGAAGCCCTGTGAAGGCAGTGGGCAGTTTACAATGGGCTTGAGAAGGTCAGTGACTTGCACAGGGTCCCATACCAGCTCTCCAGTCATTCCATCCTTCATTAAGTCTGTATTGATATCCCAGAAGCAGAATCACACAACATGTGGGATAAAAAAAAAATCCCAAAGCATCATCAATATGTGACCCTTTAATGTGTTTAACTTGGATTCTATGTACACAAACATTTTGATTCTCAGCTGTACAAACTGTGATACAGCAACAATTTATCAGTTATTTAGATTCTAACTTTTTACAATTGGGATCTGAAGGGACGATAACAAAAGTGGATACTACAAACATAAAATCGCCTGAAAATAAAATAAAATAGGAGATCAAGAGTAAAGCAACAGAACTGACATTTTTACAGCATTTTCCAGTTCATAAATATGTGATCTCATTTCAGCCTCATGACAATCCACTACTAGCCATTATTGTGCCATAAAATTTGGGCTTACAGAGCTACTGTCATAGAGAATACAGGACTATGCCCAGACCTCCTGCCCTGATGGAGTTTTGCCTGTGTGCTTTTGTCAGTTACTAAGAGAGTAGTGTTAATGTCTCCCACTACATGTCAATAACACTCTGGAGCTAGAATGCTTGGTTTCAAATCTCAGCCCTGATACTTTACCAATTCTGTGACTTTGGGTAAGTTACTTAAGCTTTTGGTGCTTCAGAATTCTCACCTAGTAAGTGAGGGTACCTACTGCACGCCACAGTTGTGAGGGTTAAATGAGCTAGCACATGTGAAGTGAGTGGAAAAGTGCTTGGCACAAAGTAACAAAATGCTATCTTCTTATACAAAAATAAACAAAACTATCTCCCTCAAAAATTCTAGAATTGTGTCTCTCCTTGTAGTTCTGTCGATTTTTGCTTTGTAGATGCTTAGGCTAAGTAGTTAGATGCATACGGATTTTGAATTGTTATATATTCTTAGTGACTTGAACCTTTTATTATTACAAGTGTCTTTATTTTTAATAATGCTTATTGCCTTACAATCTACTTTGTCTGATATGAACATGTTTTCACTGCCTTTTTTTGGTTAGTGTTTCCATGAACTGTCTGTCATTTCCCATTCTTTTCCTTTCAACCTTTCTATATCTGTGTTTTAGATCTATCTCATGTAAGCAGCATATAACTGTTTTTAAATTTAACCTCTTCAACTTTTTTTTTAAATTGGAGCACTTAGTTTATGTACATTTAATTTTATTGCCTCTATACTCGACTTGAAATTTACTATCTTAAAATTTTTTATTTGTCCTGCTTGATTTATGTTCCTTTTTCTTTCTTTCTTTTGGATAGATCATTTGTAATTATTCTATTTCCTCTCTGCTATGTTGAAAGCAATAAACTCATTTGCTATTCTTTAATGTTTCCTTGAGATTCCAGCATGTATGTTTGCTTGATAAAGTGCTAATATTATTATAATTTGTATCCTCCTCTCATACACTGCAGGGGCCTCAGCACATTTACCCTACAGCTGCTACCCTCCTGATTCAAAAACAATTATTTTTGTTTATTCTCTCTATATTTTAAACACCAGGAGTCATTTTTTTTGCAGCCAGTCAAAATTTAGATTTATCTATATATTTACCATTTTTCTTGCTTTTCTTGCATCTTCAACTTTCCATATGGGATCATTTTTCTCCTGCCAGAAGAATATTATTTAGTGTTTCCTTTAGGACTAGAGTTTCTGGTGTCAAATTCTCTCTGTTCTTGTTTGTATGAAAATGCCATTATATCATTTTTATTTTTAAAGGCTATTTTCTCTGGGCATAAAATTCTAGACTGGCATTGTGTTTTCTTTTAGCACATTGAAACTATCATTTCATTGTCTTCCGATTCTTGTTTTGGTTGAGAAGTCCATTTTCAGTTTAATCTTTGCTCCTTTGAATGTAAAGTGTCTTTTTTTCTCTATAGCTACCTTTAAGATTTTTCTTTTTAATTGTGGTTTAGAGAAACTTTGCTATGTTGTGGGTTTATTTTTACTTATTCGCCTGAGGCTTCTTTAATCTGTGGATTTAAGTCTTTCATCAGTTTAGGACAATTCTCAGTCATTACCTCTTCAGACATTGTGTCCATCTCGTTTTCTCTCTTCTCTGCCACTGGGACTTCAGCTAAACACTTGTCAGAATTTCTAACCAAATCTTATTGTATCTCATCTTCTCCTTGCAATTTTTCAATTTGTTCTTCCTATTGTTCATTCTGGATACATTCTTCTTCTCTGTCTTTCAACTTATTAAGTCTTCCTCAGCTGAATCAAAATCTGTTCCTTAGGTTCTTAATTTTGATTATTTAATTTTTTAGTTTAAAATTTTCCATCTGGCTCATTAAAAATTCTCTGTTAAAAATTTAAATCTTGTCTTTTATCTCCTCAAACACAGTAAAAATTACTATTTTAAAGTCTGGGTCTGAGAAACTGGAGTCCTTATGATTTATTTATATTGTATGTTGTTTCCTCTGACATATATATGTATGTATGTGTGTGTGTATATATGTATGTATTTATAGTCTTAAGTAATCTAGGTAAATTCTTCCTCTAAAGGGAACTTAGTAAACTGGACAAAATATTTTCTAAAACTCAGTTTGAAAGAATGAGACTATATATGTATAGTCTTGTTCCTCATGTGATTCATTATCTTTGTGTGCAGGTCATTGCACTTGAAAATTGTTTGTAAAAAATAAATTGAGAACTTGAATTTTATCTTCCAAAGATAATCATTTGCTTCTGCTAGGTTCTTGAGACCATTCAGAACACCTTAATCCTGTTAAAAATGTTATAGGAATGGAGACTTTTTTGGGTACCCAGATATTTAAAGGCTGCGTTACAGTCTAGTGAGGACTGGTGTACTGACAGATCCCTCTCACTCTTAGGGCATAACCCTTTTGGGTTTTAAGGTGTTAAGAATTTACTGTGATCCCCACTTTGGCAGATCCTGAACTACAACTTTTTCTCCTACCCACAAATACTGTAAAAAATGTTTCCCAGTCTCAGTCACATCTTCCAGATTTGCAAATGCCTCCAGGGCAAAAGCAGCCCCAAATGCCAGGCTTACATCTTTGAGTTTCCTTTCTCTTTCAGATCTCAGTCCAGTAATTCTTTTTACTACCTTAATAGTTTTCTCATTCTTTCAAACTGAGTTTGGGAAAATATTTTGTCCAGTTTTTAAAGTTCCCTTTAGAGGAAGAATTTACCTAGATTACTCAAGCTTCCAAACTTGGAAGTGAAAATCAAAATACGACAACTTCATTTCCTAATGATGGCCTTTAATAATGTCTCATAAAACTCAGCAAGAATTTTCTGGTGAATCTTCTAGAGTTTCTAATTCAAAATCACCTACTGCTGGCATAGTGATTTTATTTGGTCTTATCTAATGACAACTTGAGGACTAGGAGATTCATTCATTCACTTATTCATTACATATTTGTTGGGTATATGCTATGCCCCAGGCACTGATCTAGGGAGCACGGACACCCTCCCTCTCTCAAAAAGTTTAATGTCTAAACAGAGAGAAGAACAAATTAAAGAAAAAAAAGCTACAACTGAAATGCCATGAGAGATTGAGAGGAAAATTGAGAACTATCGATTGCAATAGGAAGAGGGTAAGAGTGCCAAATACCAGAAGAATTACATCAATTATGATGCTTTGTCTGCAAGCACCAGAAAACTGAACCCAAATGGGCTTAAATAATGAGTGAATGTATTATCCCTGATAAAATAAGAAGTGCAGAGGTAGAGGAACCTCAAACAGAGGTTATCACAACCCTAGCTCCTCTTCTGCCCTCTCATTGTCCTCGGGCTGGTGCAAGACGGCAGCTAGAGTTCCACTGAAATATATCCATCATGGTGACATCCAGAGGATAAAAGGGAAGCCTCCCAGATGCCCCTGGGACACCTCTCCTCACTTTTCACTGGGCAGAATTGGATCCCATGCCTGTACCAATCATTGGCAAAGGGAATAAAATCTCCTGATGGACTTAGAGTAGCCACGATCTGTTTGTGGCTGGGGATGGGGCCGTATTACTTTGAGTTGGCTGTAGGAGAGGCTAATTCCTTAACAAAATTTAGGTTCTGTTGGGAAGGAAGAAAGAGGGTGCAGAATGGTTTTTGGTCAAGCAGCCAGCAGTGTCCATCTCAAACGGTTGATGGGAGAAGTGGGACATCACCAAAGACCCACCTTCATTCCACAATCCTCTAGGGTCTTTTACATATGCATTCTAACGTGTTCTTCAAAAATAACCACGCAAATCAATAATAATGGTCATTGAGTGGTTATATATGTTAACTCATTCAGTCGTCATTTTATAATGGCAAAACTCAGTCACAGAGTGTTAAGGCTGTTGTTCAAGGTTACGTGATTGGTGAAGCCAGGATTTAACCTTAGTTAATCTGGTTCCAAAGTTAATGATTTCAACCTCTTTGACCAATTGCCTCTCATGAGGTATAAGGAGATGAGAAATTTCAGATGAGAAAACTGAGGTTCAGAAATGTGAAGTCCATTAATCTGTTTCTCCACCCAACGAAACTTCACTTTAATGTTCCAGGTGCTATGCTACCCCCTAGGAATACATTATTAACAAGACACTGCCTGTGACCTTATGATGCCTATGGACTAGTGGGATGGCAACTATTGGACTACTGTGAGCAATTTGGCACAAAGTGAAGAATGTAAGTTCTGGTATCAGATGCCTGGGTTCAAGTCCCAGCTTCCTGTCTCACTAGCAGTGTGACCTTGGGCAAATTTCTGTTTTAATCACCTCCACTTCACCCCGTTGGTGAGGGGGAGATTACCCCTCTAGGATTATGGGAATGGCTGAACACATGACACCCAACACAAGACAGGTGAGGTCCACAGAAGTTTATTAGTCACTTGTCCTTACAGTCTGGGGGATGAGTCATGCCACACAGGGTCACGCAGGGGCTGCACTCAGAAACAGAGTGAATAGCAAGGGTTGGGGGAGGCAGGCTTTGTAGTATCAAGAGGGCGAGGTGCCTCCTGGCTCCTGCACAATTGTGTGATTGACTTGTTTGAATAATTCCAAGGGTCGGCAGAGAACTAAAATCCACTATTGAGGGGTAAGGAGAAATTCCACCTGACCCACTTGATATGGGTATTTTAAGTAGGAGACCTTATCCAGGGAGCATACTGGGAAGGGGAAGTGGCAATTGGGCCATCTGGGGCCTGTGTGGTTTCACCGCATGTCAAGACAGCACATAATACTGAACCTTAATTTCAGGCCTTATGCTATGGTTTCTTAACTTTGTAGCACCTTTCTTTCTTCATCTGTAACATGGGAACAGTAGCGCCTAAATCATTGGTTGGTTGTGAGTTTTGAATGAGACATTGTGGATTAAGCATTTAAGGCAAAGACTGGCACATGGTGAGTATAGCTGTTACCAAGTGCCAGACCTGGGTGAAACGACTTGGATAAGCTCATATGGCTGGCGAGCAGTGAGCTCAGATTTAAACACACATCTTTAAATATATATATAGTTTAGATTGAGAGGGCACATGCACAGGTTTGTTACATGGGCATATTGTGTGGTGCTAAGGCTTGGGTTTCTAACGACCTTGTCACCCAAGTAGTGAATCAACCTCCATCTTTTGTTTCCAGGCACTGGGAACTTTCCACAACACTGAACTGAGATCTTGTTCATTGGGAAAGTGCTGGTTTGTTTATCCATCCATCCCTCCCTCTAAACATGAATGCATCTGTTCACTCACTTGTTCACTCATTCAACAGACATTTAATGAGTGCATCCTATGTGAATGGTGCTAGTACTGTGAAGATGGCCTTTTAAAAGCTTACAGTCTGATGGAGGAGACAGCCATGATGTGGGTGCAATACCGTGTGGTGGGCGCTAGACCACAAGAGGTCAGTGCCAAAGACAAACCAAGGGAAGAACCTTTGTATGTGAGATGTGGGTTGTAAAGACTCTGGGAACATACTCTAGAGATATCAGCTGAAATATCTTCTTCCTCCCCTATGACAGTTGTGGACTGACGGCTCCTCTGTTACACACTGAAAAGGATTTCCTACTGGGATCCCTGGCTGACAAGTGACAGACTTTGAAGACTTTCTCTGAGTATGCAGAGGTTCCTTCTGGTTCCTAAATTGTAGCTGCCACTCACGGTGGTATGATCTCAGGCAGGTCCCGTCCCCTATCTGAGCCTCAGCTGCTTCATTTATAGAGTAGTGAGGTATTGGACTAGGAGGTTCTTTCTAGCTCTACCTAAGTCTATGTTTTTGTTTTGTTTTGTTTTGTTTTCTCTTGGAGACAGAGTCTCGCTCTGTCTCCCAGGCTGGAGTGCAGTGGTGCAATCTTGGCTCACTGCAACCTCCACCTACCGGGTTCAAGTGATTCTCATGCCTCAGCCTCCAGAGTAGCTGGGATTACAGGAATGTGCCACCACGACCAGCCAGTATTTATATTTTTAAAAGAGACAGAGTTTCACCATGTTGGTCAGGTTGGTCTCAAACTCCTGACAACAAGTGATCCACCTGCCTCGGCCTTCCAAAGTGCTGGGATGACAGGCGTGAGCCCCCATGCCTGGCCAGTAAGGCTATGTTTTTAAACACCATGTCTCCTGAGACCCTTACTCTGTGGAACCACAGCTGTTCCCTAAATTAACGCCCACTTTTCTCCCACTCTACCCGAATATAATCTGGCCTCCACAACATACTCCTCTGAGCAGGGACCAGCCTTTTCAAGAGAATTGCTTCCAGGAAGAAAGCAACAAAAACAAGAAAAGGTCATTGCTAGCCCCTTTGTCTATCTTTGAAGGTTGACACATTTCATCCATTTGAGCAGCCCGACTTTTTCCTAAACAGGGTTCCCCTTTAAATTAGACTGTACCATGGCCTGGAGGCTCTATTTTTCAAATTCTATGCCTGGTACTCCTCAGGATTTCAGAAACGAGAGCCAGCGTTGCAGTTTCCTCCAGATCCACTTGCCCAAAGAGCTTCCAAGGCTGGACAGAAAGACAGAAACCCAGCAGTAGTCGATGTTTCCCATGCTGGCTCTACAGTAGCCCTGAAGGCAGCTGGGCTGGCAGCGAAGCGAGGACTCAAAGAAGTTTGCAGGGAATTTGCCTCCTCCTCCAACTGGCTGTGCGGGAGGTATGAAGGAGAGCTTGGCAAGACCTCTCTTGCTCCTGTGTGTCTGTAGTCTGACTGAGGTCAGAGCATCCGAGGGACGGTGTTACGGGACTCTCCCCTGACCTGTAGTCTCTCTTCTCTCAAACAGTTTATTTTCATTAATGAAAGCAACCAAGTTTGTACGGGGGGATACCTGGAAGATTTCAACTGTCCAGGCCAAAGAAGGTGGTACACCAAGGGCCAGACCCTTGGAAGTTACAGGGAGGGCTTCCATGCTTGCCCATTGCCCCTGGGGCATCAAGAAGAAAATCACACAAGCCTGGCACTGCCACTGACAATGGGGCATTGGGTCAGTTGCTTCATCACTCTTACATGATCTGAAAGTTCATTTCAGGCCATAAGGTACCATGGATGGGTCAGGATCAATGGAATCTGAAATTAGACAGACCTAGTTTGAATCCCAGCACGACTTACCAATAGTGGGACCTTGAATAAGTGAGTTAACCTCTGTTAACTTCAGGATTGGCATGAGAATTAGGAGAGTTACTGCCTGTCAGGAGTGTAGCTCAGGCCTAATGTAAAGTAAGCATTCAGTAAATAAGTTATGAGCTCTCGAGATGATGAAAGTAATAAGCCTGGGTGCTCAGCTGTGTTCAACTTTCTTTGGCTTTACTCTTCCTGGGACAGAGATCAGAACACAAGTGCACTGAATGCCAGGAGCCAACAGTGGCTCTTCACTCCCACAGCAGATATTTCCTCCCCAGGCACCCAGGCCAGCAGCCACACATCAGGTGGCTGCTGCTGAGTGTGAGGCAGGGAGTCAGGAGAGGTCAGCTGAAAGCCAGCAAGTGCCAATGGATGGTAAGAGAAGGGGTAAGGAGCATTTTCCGGAGTGTACCATAATTGAGAAGAAGCTCATGATTCTACTGCCAACTGGTCTGGCCTTGTCTTCCTGTCATATTCCATGTCCTCTTCTTGTGAACTGTAAGTATAAGAGGAAAAGAAGGCATGGAAGGATGGCTGGGAAACACTTGACCCTCCTTGACCATAAACTAGAGACTTCTGGCTATTCTGCCCTCATCAGCTATGGTGAACAACCTTTCAGGTCAGCCATGAGTAGAAATCCTTTCATGAGTAGTAATCTCAGTGGACTTATCTAACTGCTGCCACATTGTCAGCATTCATGGCTGTGAGTTGCTTTTTTGTTCTGGACCTTGGTCTCCTCTTTTGAGAAGTTATGGAGACTCCTTTTTCCTGCATTATGGCAGACTAGATACCATAAACGACCCTACCAAATGAAATAGTGGATAATTCTGTATGGAGTAGAAAAGAATATTTTTAATTGCACTAATGAGCTGGCATAAAGGTAAGGGATCACAGATAAGAGGAAACCAGAAATCGTTGGCTGGAAGTTGGTGCCAAAGCTCTCTTTTGAATTGTGCATTGCTGTCAAAATTTGGGGGATCTAGAGCTCCTGATTTATGAGTTTACAGAAGCAGGGAATAGAATAGGAAGACCACCCAAGGTAGAAAATCTAATAAGAGATCTTCTTGTATAAAGCTAGGACATCCCTCCTTCCCCACCAAAGCTTTATCTTCTGTGTAAGAGTGAATAAGAAAAAACTCTACAAGGAAGGTAAAGCTTGGAAACTTTTAAAAAAAAATTTATTGTGGATAGAGAGAAAAAAAAAACATGAAAATTCAAAACTATAGGTTGTCTGTATGTGAGTTTGGAGTCCAGATTAATCCTATCAGCCTGGCTCCAAAACCTCAAATGGAGAATTTAATTTTAAGTGGTCCTAGGATGATAAAAGCAAATATAAATAATCTCTAGGGGAATTAAAACCCAACCCTCAAATAATTCTCACAAGTAAATTTCCAAAGAAAATGAGCAGCTCACAATAAAAACATAATAAAACAAAACACACAAGAAAATAAGGTACCAAAGAGGAGAGTCAGAAGAAACAACAAACAGCTGAAACAGATCCATGAAGACTTCATATGCTGGACTTACCAGATTGAAAACCTGTTTAAATAAATTGAAAAGTATCTTAAAAATGTGAGCAAGAAACAAGCAGGTTTGAAACAGAATCAAGTAGATCCAGAATTTTAAAAGTATAATAACTGAAATAAAAAACCCAATGGAATTGGTTAATGAGCAAATTAAACCCTGAAGAGAGAGGCTGGAGAGGAAATATGTGAATTGAAAAACAGCTTTAAAAAATAGCCAGATATAGTATAACAAAACAAAGAGCTAAAATGGGGTAATAGACAATATTGTAAAGAGATGCAATAATGAAAGGATACACAATATGAAAGGTTGCAAATTGTGACATCAATAACATAGAATGTGTGTGGAGGAGAACTAAAAGTGTAGTTTTTGTATGTGATTGAAGTTAAGTTGTTTTCAGTTTGAAATAGATTGTAGTATGTTTTGTATCTAAGGTGCGATGTAAGCTTTATGATAATCACAAGAAAAAAGTGTCTAGTAGATACACAAAAGATAAAAAGAAAAGAATCAAGCATACCATTACCAAAAAACTATTAAATCACAAAGGGAGACAATAAGAGAGGATCAAAGGCTCTACAAAATCGTCAGGAAACCATTAACAAGATAGCAAGAATATGTCCTTACTTGTTAATAATTAAATGTAAATGGATTAAATTCTCCAATTAAAAGACACAAAGGTGCTGAATGAATGTAAGAAAACAAGGTTCAACAATATGTTGCCTGCAAGAGATTCATTTGAGCTTTAAAGACATGGATAAGCTAAATGTGAAAAGATGAAAAAAAGATGTTGCATGTAATGTTAAACAAAAGAGAACAGTGGTGGCTACACTTAGATAAGACAAAATAAGACTTTAAGTCAAAAAATGCCACAAGAGACAAAGGAATTCATTATATAATGATAAATGGATCAACTCAACAGGAAGCTATCACAACTATTAATATGTATGTGCCCAAATATATAAAATGAACATTGACAGATCTGAAGGAAGAAATACACAGCAACACAATAATGGTAGGAGGCTTAGTGGCATTATCTATAGTGGATAGATAATTCCGACAGAAAACTAATAAGTAAAGAGGAAAACTGAACAAGTCTATACACCAAATGGACCTAAGAGACATACACTGAACTTTCTACCCAGTAGCAGAATACATATTCTTCTCAAGTGCATATAGAAAGTTCTCTAGGAAAGATTACACATTAGGTTGTAAAACAGCTCTTAACAAATTCAAGAAGATTAAAATCATTCCAAGCATCTTCTCTGACCACAGTGAAATGAAACTAGAAATCATTGACAGTAAGAAAATGGGAAAATTCACAAACATGTGGAAACTAAATAACAAATTATTGAACAACCATTGGGTGCAAGAGAAAAATCAAAAAAGAATTTAAAAAATATTTTGAAACAAATGAAACAAAAATACAACATACCAAAACCTATGAGATACAGCAAAAGCAGTACTAAGAGGGAAGTTTAGCAATAAATGCCTATATTTGAAAAGTAGGAAGATCTCAAATAAACAACCTAATTTGCATATCAAGAAACTAGGAAAAGAAGAAGAAAAAAAAAAACCCAAAGTAGGAAAAAGAAAATAATAAATATTATAACAGAAATAAATCAAATAGAGAATAAAAAATAAAATTAAAATTAACAAAACTAGGAGTTGGTTATTTGAGAAAATAAAATGGACAAACCCTTAGTTAGACTAACTAAAAAAAGGGAGGATTCAAATACATAACATCAGAAATGTAAGAAGAAACATTACAATAGATATCTAAGGAGTAAAAAAGACTATAAGGGAATGTCATGAACAAGTGCACACCAACAAATCACATAATCTAGAAGAAAGGATAAATTCCTAAAAACGTACAACCTGCCAAAACTGAATCAAGAAGAAACAGAAAGCCTGAACAGACCAATAACAAAGGAAAAGATTAAATCAGTGATCAAAAACCTCCCAAAAAAGAAAGGTCTAGGACTAGATGGCTTCACAGGTAAATTTTACTGAACATTCAAAGAATTAATACCAATTCTTCTTAAACTCTTCCAAAAATAGAAGAGAGAATACTTCCAAACTCATTTATGAGTTTAGCATCAACCCAATTCCAAAGCCAGACAATGATACTACAAGAAAGGAAAACTACAGGTCAATATCCCTGATGAACACAGATGCAAAATCCTCACTAAAATACCAATAAGCTGAATTTAACAGCACATTAAAAGGATTATACACCATGAACAAGTGGGATTTATCCTTGGGATGCATGGATGGTTCAGCATATGCAAATGAATCAATGTGATAGACCACATTAACAAAATTAAAGAAAAAATATATGATGATCTCAAGAGATGCAGAAAAAGCATTTGACAAAGTTCAACATCCACACATGATTAAAGTTCTCCACAAAATAAATAGAGAAGGCCATTTACCTCACAATAAAGGCCATATAGCAAATACCCACAGCTAACATTATAAACCATGGGGGAAAACTGAATGCTTTCCCTCCAAAATCTGGTACAAGGTAAGAATGCCCATTCTCACCATTTCTACTAAACGTAGTACTGGAGCAATGAGACAAGAAGAATAAATAATAAACAATCAAATCTGAATGAGAGAAAAAATAAAGTTATCTCTTGTTTGCAGATGACATGATTTTATATGTAGAAAATCCTAAAGACTCAAGAACGACAACAACAACGAATCTGTTAGAACTAATAAAAAATTCAGTAAAGTTGCAGGACACCAAATCAACATGCAAAAATCAGTTGTGTTTTTATACAAGAAATAAACTCTCTGAAAAGAAAATTAGGAAAGCAATCTCATTAACAAGAGCCACAAAAAGAATAAAATGCTTAGGGATTTTTAGTTAGACCTAATAAATGAGGTGAAAGACTTGTACACTGAAATTTATAAAACATTGATGAAGGAAATTAAAGAAGACACAGATAAATGGAGAGATATTCTGTGTTCTTGGACTGAAAGAATTAATATTGTTTAAATGTCCAAACTACCCAAAGTGGTGTACATTCAATGCAACCACTATCAAAATCTCAGTGGTATTCTTTACAGACATAGAAAAAAAATACTAAAATTCATACGCAATTACAAAAGACGCTGAATAGCCAAAACAAAACTGGAGACATCACACTGCCAAATTTCAAACTATATTATAAAGCTACAGTAATTGAAACTATATTGTACTGGCATAAAAACAGACATATAAACTAAAAAGATAAAGAAACCAAAAATAACCCTTGTATCTACAGTCAGCTGATCTTTAACAAGGGTACCAAGAATAGACAATGAGGAAAGGATAGTCTCTTTCTTTCCATAAATGGTGATGAGAAAACTGTCCATCCATAAGCAGAAGAATGATATTGAATCTTTATCTCATACCATATACTGAAATCAACTCAAAACAGATTAAAGACTTAAATGTAAGACTTGAAACTATTAAATTACTAAAAGAAAACATAGGGGAAAATCTTCTTGACATTGGTCTGGGCAGTACTTTTTTGGAACATTACACCAAAAGCATAGACAACAAAAACAAAAATAGACAAGTGAGATTGCATCAAACTAAAACTCTTCTGCACAGCAAAAGAGACAATCAACAGAGTGAAAAGGCAATCTATGCAATGTGAGAAAATACCTGCTAAGTATTTATCTGATAAGGGGTTCATATCCACAATATATAAGGAACTCGAACAACTCGTTAACAACAACAACAGAAAACATTAAAATATGGGCTAAGGATCTGAGTAGACATTTCTCAAAAGAAGAAGATACAAATAACATGTACATGGAGAGGTACTCAACATTACTAATCATCAGAGGAATCCAAATCAAAGCCACAGAGACATACCTGTTAGAATGACTATTATTAGAAAGACAAGATATAACAAGTGTTGGTGAAGATGTGGAGAAAAGGGAGCACTTGTACACTGTTGGTGGGAATGTAAACTGGTACAGCCATTCAGTATGGAAGCTCTGCAAACAATTAAAAATGTAACTACTGTATGATCCATCAATCCCACTTCTGGGTATACATCAAAAGAAAATGAAGTAAGTACCTTGAAGAGTTCTCTGCATCCTCATGTTCATGACAGCATTATTCAAAATAGTCACAACCTGTGTCTATCCATGGACAAATGGGTGAAGAAAATGTAGTGTGTGTGTGTGTGTGTGTGTGTGTGAGAGAGAGAGAGAGAGAAACGGAATTATTCAGTCTTAGAAAATAACGAAATCCTGCCATTTGCAACAACATGGATGAGCCTGGAGGACATTATACTAACTGAAATAAGCCACAACAGAAAAACAGATACTGAATGATCTCGCAGGTGAAATCTAAAAAAGTCAAACTCACATGCAGCAAATAGAATGGTGGCTGCCAGTGGCTAGCAGGTGAAGGAAATGGGAGGTGTTTGTCAAAAAGTACAAAGGTTCGGTTATGCTGGATGAATAAATTCTGAAGATCACTAGCACAGCATGGTGGCTATAGTTAGTGTTAATAATACTACACTATATACTTGAAATTTGCTAAGAAATTTGATGTTAAGTGTTCTGATCGCACACACACATTCAAAAACTGTGACTATGTCGGCGGATGGATATGTTAGCCTGATTGTGGTAATCATTTCACAGTGCGTGTGTATATCAAAAAGTCATGTTATACACTTTGAGAACATATAATTTTTTGTCCAGTATACCTTAAGAAAGCTGAAAACCCCATAAAACAAAAATAGAATCAGTATAATTTACAATATTACCAAATGAAAATAAAAAATAATATGATCATCTTAATAGATTCAGAAAGTACATTTGACAAAATTCAATATCTATTTATGATAAAATATCATATCAAACTAGAAATAGCAGGGAACATCATTGCATTGTTAAAAAGTATCTTTTAAAAACCCTTACTGCAAACCTCATGCTTAGAAATAAATATTGTATACTTTCCGCCTGGGATTAGTAAGATGAGGAAGGCTGCTATCTCATCTGCTCAACGTAGTACTGAAGGTCCTACCAAATGCAAAAAGGCAAGAAAAAGAAATAAAAGCCACAAGAATTGGAAAGAAAGAAAGAAAGTTGTGTTCACAGAAGACATGAATATAGAGCCAGAAAATCTGAAAAGAATGTACAAACTATTGAAATTAATAAGTGAACTCAGCTAGGCCATTGTATACAAAGTTAATAATTAGAAATCTATTTTCTTTCTATAGCCCAGAAACAGAGAAAATGGCACTTTAAAAGGATGCAGTTTACATTAGTATCAAGAACCACCAGCTACTTAGGAATAAGTTTCACAAAATATGTGCAAGATCTATTCTGAAAACTACATGATATTATTGAGAGAAAGTTTAAAAGTCCTAAATGAAGGGAAATATGCCATGTTTATGGATTGAAAATGGAAAGATTCATTATTGCAAAAATGTCAATTTTTCCAAATTAATCTATAAATTCAATATAATTCCAATCAATCAAAATCAGTGTGTATATATATGTTTGGTGAACATAAGCAACTTGCTTCTAAAATTCATTTGCAAATTCAAAATATCTAAAATATTTAAAACTATCTCTAAGAACTAAACTGGCGGACTTTCACGACCAGGTAACAAGTTATAAAGCTACAGTAGTTATAGCAGTGTAGTAGATATACAAACAGACTGATGGAACAGACAAGAGAGCCCATGAACAGATTCATGCATATTCTGTTACCCGTTATGATAAAGGCCACATTATAGTGTAGCATGAGAAGGGATTGTCATTTCAATAAGTGGTGCTAGTTTGATTGATTATCTACGTGTTAAAAAATGTATTTGGCTCATTACTTTAAACACGCACAAAGACAAATCCAGAAGGATTGCAGATCTACATGTGAAAGACAAAACAATAAAAAAATTAGAGGAAAATATTACAGAACACTTTTATGGTCTTGAAGTAGGCAATGATTTTTTAAACAGGGCATAAATCATAAAAGAAAAAAATGATAAATCAAACCATATAAAAATTAGAACTTCTGTTTATCAAAAGACACCATCAGGAGAGTGGAAATGTAACCCACAAAGTGGGTTATCCAACAAATTACTCATATCCAGACTACATAAAGAACATCTACAAATCACTAAGAAAAAACAAACATCTCAATTAATAAATGGGTAAAGTATATGATGAGCCAGGCACTTCAAAAACAAGTATCCAAATCACTAATAAAAATAAGGTGCTCAACTTAATTAGTCATCAGAGAAATGCAAGTTAAAACCACAATGAAAATAAATTTGAATCCTTATCTCACACATACACAATATTTAAGTTGAAGTGTATCATAGACCTAAATGTAAGAGCTAGAACTGTGTGACTCAGAAGAAAACATGGACATAAATCTTTGTGACCTTGGATCAATCAGGTATTTCTTAGATGTGACACCAAAAGCACAAATGATAAAACAGATTGTTAAGTTGGAATTTAACAAGATTGAAATCCTTGAGATTCCAAGGACATCAAGAAAGTAAAACACAATCCACAGAATGGGAGAAAATTTTTCAAATTATAAATTTGATAAGGGACTTGTATCCAGAGTACTTAACAAAATGATCACAACTCAACTGTCATAATAAAGGCATATAACCTAATGCCTTGAATGGGTTAAAAATCTAAATAGCATTTCTCCAAAGGAGATATACAAATAACTAATAAGCACAAAGAAAGTGTTCAACATTGCTAGTCATTAGGGAAATGCCAACCAAAATGAGCTATCCCTTCACATCCACTAGAATAATGATGAAAATAAATAATAGCAAATATTGGCAAGAATATGGAGAAATTGGAATTCTCATACATTGCTGCTGGGAAAATGAAAATGGTGCAGGAACTGTGCAAAACAGTTTGACAATTCCTGGTGGGTTTACCGTATGATCTAGCAATTCTATTCACAGAAACTATTCAATAGAAATGAAAACATCCATCCCCACAAACACTTGTACATGTATGTTCATAGCAGAGTTATTCATAATAGCCAAAAGTGGAAAAAACACTAATGTCCATCAGCTGATGAATGGATAAATTAAGCACAGCACATCCAAATGATGGAGTATTATTTGACAATACAAAGGAATGAAGTACCGATATACTTTACATATATATAGACACACACATATATATATGTGTGACATATATATACACACACACACATATATATATGTGAAAGAGGCCAGTCATAAAGGACTACATATTTTACAATTCCATTTATATGAAATATCCAGGATAGGCAAATCCATGGAGACAGAAGTAGGTTAGTGAAGCCTAAGGCTGATATAGGAGGAGGAGCAAACAGAGGAAGAATGAGGAATGGTTGCTAATGGGTACAAGATTTCTTTTTGATTTGGGGGATGATGAAAATGTTCTAAAATTAAATTATGGTGATGGCTGCAAAACTCTATAAATATGCTAAAAATCAGTGAATTGTACACTTGAAATGGGTGAAATTCATTGTATGTAAAGTATATCTCAATAAAGCTGTTTAAACACATACACACATGAGATACAGCTTCATCCCTGCTGGAATATTGAAATGAAAATGACAGAAAATATCAGTTGATGGCAAGGATGAGAGGTATCCAGAGCTCTCCTGCATTGCTGGCGGGAATGTCAACTGGTACAGCCACTCTGGAAAACTCTTGGGCAGTGCAGTGTCTCCTAGAGTTGAACACACAGGCAATTCCACTCCCGAATATATTCCTGAAAGACATGGACTAGAATGTTTTTAACCATACTACTTATAATAATCCCAAGCTAGAAACTACTAAGTACTTATTAACAGAAGAATGGATAAATACATTGTAGCATTTTCACACAATGTAATACTGTGTTGAAATGAGAGTGAGTAGTCTGCAATAACACATAACAATAGGAGACAATCTCACAAATATCATGATGAGTAAAGAAGTCAGGTCTCAAAGGGTATATACTATGTAATTTCATTTAAATGAAGTTCACAAATGGGTGGAATGAATTGATACTTGCTTGGGTGAGAATGAGTTGGGTTAGTGCTTACCCCTGGAGGCCAGTGACTGGCAAAGGGCATGAAGGTCTTACGAGATGCTATTGATGGTCTATTTCTTAATCTGAGTGCTATATAAATGGGTGCATTCAGTTTGTAACAATTCAGTGGGCTCTTACGATGTATGTATTTTACTAATGTATATCAATTTAAAACTTCAAAAATTACCAAATATGAAAATAGCAAAAAAAAAAAAAATCTAGGAATAATCTAACAGAGATGGGCTAGCCCTTTATTAACAAAATTGTGAAACGTTATAGAAAGACATTAAAGAAGAGCTAAATAAGTGAAGAGATAGACCATGTTCTTGGATAGGAAGACACGGTATCATCATAATGTCAGTTCTCCCTAAGTTGGTATGTAAATTTAATGTAATTCCAATTAAAATCTCAACAGTATTTTACTTTCTTTAATAAGCTGATTATCAGATTTATATGGGGGAGTAAAAAGGTCAAGAATAGCCAACACATTCTGATTTTAAAAAGAATCATCAAACCAGTGGTGAATTTACCAGGCCAGGTATCAAGATTTACCATAACGATATGGTAATTAAGGCAGTGTGATATTAGCATAGAAATGAAATGAAAGAGAGAGCCCAGAAATAAAGCCTCACATATGTAGAAGCTTGATATATGACAGACCAGATGCTGCAGACCTGCAGAGCTAAGACAATTGGTTATCCATATGGAAAAAAAGGGAAATTAGATTCCTACCTTATACAATACACAAAAATCCATTCCAGATGGAATAAAGGCTTAAATACAAAAGGAAAAAACTATGAAACTATTGGAAATTATATAAGAGAATATATTTATGACCTCAGGGTAGGAAATGATTCCTTAAGTAAAGCACAATAAATACAAACCATAAAGACAAAGATTGATCAATTTAACTATATTAAAATTAAGAATTTTGTCCCTCAGGAGACTCCATAAAAAGACTAAAAAGACAAGCCACAGACTAGGAGAAGAGAATTGAAACACATAAAACTAACAATAGATTGAATAGCATCTAGAATATATAAATAAGAATCAATAAGAAAATGACAATTTAAAAAGGCAAAAGACAAACAGATTTTATAGAAGAGGAAACATAAATAAAACATAAATGACTTATAAGTGTAGGAAAAGAGGGTCAACTTCATTAGTAATGAGGGAAATGCAAATAAAAGACACAAGATAACAAAATTACACCCTAATGAGACAGGCAAAAATTAAAAAGTCTGACAACACCAAGTATTGGTGAGGATATGGAGGCATGGAACTCTCTTCCACTGCCAAAGGGAGTATAAATTGATGAAACTATTTGGAAATTAATTTAGCATTACCTAGTAGAGTTGAACAAGCAAAAACCCTATGAATTCCACTTCTAGATAAAGGTTGTTTTGCACATGTGCACCAGGGACCACTTTAAAGAGTGTTCATAGCAGAACTGTTAGTACTAGCCCTCAAATAAAAACAATTCAAATGTCCATCAACTGTAAAATAACTAAATTCCAGCATGTTCAAACAAGGAAATACTATACAGAGACAGAGTGAACAAACTACAGTTGTGTAAAAACACACGTTAATGTCAAACAATGCTGGGTGAAAGCAGTAAGTCACAGATTAATTCATACAGCACCATTTAATTTATTTCCATTTTTTTAAAAAAGTACCCATTTTAATGTATACTTTCATGATTTTTGACAAACACAGTCATGTAACTATTATCACAAATTAGTGTTTCATTATTCAACGCTGATATCTGTTGCAACACAGATGATCCCTGAAAAATTATGCTAAGTAAAAGAAGCCAATCACAAAACACCACGTATCATCTGATTCCGCTTATATGAACTATCCTGAGTAGGCAGATCTATAGCAATGGAAAGCCAGATTAGTAGTTGCCAGGACATATGGGGATAGGGGAATGAGGAGTGACTGCTGATGAGGACAGAGATTTTTTGGGAGGTAATAAAAATGGTCCACAGTTAGATAGTGGTGATGGTTGCACACTGTGGGGATATACTAAGCACCCCTGAATTGTTAATTATAAAAGAGTAAATTTTATGAAATGTGAATTATACCTCAATCATAATAAAAAGTACATATCAAGTGGGAAAACTTATTTAATTCCTTATTTATTTATAAGATAGGGTCTTTCTCTGTCACCCAGGTGGGAGTGCAGTGGTATGATCAGGGCTCACTGGAGGCTCAGTCTCCTGGACTCAAGCGATCCTCCTACCTCGGCCTCCACAGTAGCTGGGACTACAGGTGCACACCACCATGTCCGGCTACTTTTAAAATTTTTTATTGTAGAGATAGTAGTCTCACTATGTTGCCCAGGCTGGTCTTGAGCTCCTGGCCTCCAGCAATCCTCCTGTCTTGGCCTTCCAAAGTGCTGGGATTATAGATGTGAGCCACAGTGCCCTGCGGTAAAACTATTTTTAAAAGTAAAGACTGGTTAACTAAGAATCAAGATATGGTTGCCTCTGGTGTGTAGAGGCTGGAAGTTACTGCAGGGAATGGTAGCGAGGATAGTTCTAATACGTTGGCAATGTTTCTTTTCTTAGTTCAGGGAGTGTATACATGGTGACATTATGACCCCACACACCATACGCCTGTCTCTGTGCACTGCCGTTATGTATGATGTATATTATAATAAATAATTACTATAAAATGAGGGAGTTGGATTAGAATGACCTCCCAGAGTCCTCTGCCCATATGGTCTCCTGCTCTGGGGAAGCGACAGAGGAGTGGAAGCAGTTTTTAAGCACAAATGCAGTGGTGCTCCACACTGGGGAGCTACAATGCGCCCATTGTTGGTGTGGACATTCCAACAGAAAGGAGCCCTGCCAGGCTGACCTCAGGGGTCTCTGGGGACTGCTCTGGGGACTGCTGGCTGGCCCTCCCCTGGAAGTCCTCAAGGGGGCTGTCAGCACGTGGCATCTCAGCCAGGCACACTCAGACACCTGTGGCCCCCACCCAGAGCCTGCACCTAGGTGTGAGTGAGGGTATTCTTGTGAATAAAGTGTGTGAATCTGATGGATAAACCTAAATACTGCATTACCGACCTGCAAGGACAACTCAGCACTCACGTTGGGGTGCTCACATTCTCTCCTGGAAGGGAGACTGAGTCGGTGCCAGTATCACCAGCAGGAAGTGGCTTCGTGTGTTCAAGTGGAGCAGGGCACATCCCTGTCACACCTGGGTGACCTTGCATGAGGCTAGAATCTTCATGCTCATTGATAAAATTTCCTGCCTCTCTCTCCTCAACAGGCATGACATGTCCTTCATTCAACCAACAAATGTTTACCAAGTGCTACCGTGAAGAAGGTTCCATCCTGGGCAGTGGGGACACAGCATTGACCAGAAGAAAGCTTAAAGTCAAACCATGAAGGTGAGATATAACCAATAAACAGCTAAAAATAAAGTAACACATTGTGATAAATGCAAGGGAAACTCATCTGTTCAATGCGCCAACCAATCCTAGACCCTAGAGGAGTGCCTGGTATAGGCATGGCCAGTAGTAAATGAATGACGAGAGACTGCATGAAGTGGATTTGTTATGTGACTGACAATGTGGCCAGTCCACAGGCAAGGGCTGCCTCTCCTCTGCCCTCCTGGGCACTGCCAGTGTTGGTCTGGGCACATCATCTTCCTCCACTCTTCTGTGATCAGCCAGCCCCTCCCCCATCTGACCTACACATTCCTTCTTTGGACCTTTCCATCAGGACGTAACTCAGTTTTGCTGATGTGGGGACCAATCTATCTCTGAAGGTCACTTTGCTTATTACTGCCCCGGTCTAATTTCCCAGGGGAGCATGCCCCTGAGGCTACTGGCATTGACAACACTTACTTGGCTATCATGGTGCAACCATGGGAATCATTAGAGTAGCCTAATGAAGAGATGGTGACCACACCCCATACATAAGTATGTGTCCACTGAGGAGCAGTAATGCACCTAGGATTTAAATGACGTGATCTCTTAGCACAGCACCTAGAATGTACTAAGTCTCAATAAATGTTAGCTATAATATTATTATTATTATCATGGTTCAGAAAAGGGAGAGAGGGCTGGAGAACCTGGAACAAGCTTCATGGAGCAGGCAGAATGACTCCCTTAAAAGCAGAGTAAAAATTAGATAGGTGGGAAGGATGGCAGCAGTGGGGGAAATCAAGGCAGGGGCCAGGGAGGAGTGGGTGAAGGTGGTGGCTGGTTGGTGAGGAGCCCTCCAGGCCAGAGCATAAAATTGGAGCTGGGGAGATGAGGGATGAGGAAAGATAGGTGAAGGGACCTGATGGGGTGAGGATGGGCTTTGAACCTGCATATAAAAAGCTCTTTGCACCCCAGCAGAGACCAGGATTCCCCGCAACCTGCTGAAGGCCTTGAAAGTCTCATCCCTCAAGTCCTGAGATCACCCGGCCACCTGTGATGAATATATGAGGCAGTTGCCATTTTGGAAAGAACATCATATGGAGAATAAGGAATACTCAGGGTCTCATCCTAGCTTTGCCTCTAACTGGACAAGTGACACCATGCTGATTCCTGTCTTCTACAGACCTTGGTTTCCTTATCCGTAAGATGGGGAGAGGGCAAGTACTTGATCTTTGAAGTTCCTGATCTCCACAAAAACAAAAAACAAACCAAAGTACCCACCCAACTCTAACCTTGCTACTCCTGTTTCAAAGCTTTTGCGGGGACAAAGCTTCAGGTATTTTATTTGGTTGGGGTTCATGGAAAGGTTGCTACGAGCTGACCCTGTCTTTTTAGGTCTGAAAATTAACAAGGCAACTGTTGTCTCTGGTTCTGAATTTGAGAACTAATATTTTTTTAAAAAACCTCTTTAAATGCAAATTGGCTCCAGACTAGCCCACAGGCAGCTGTGGGCTGGTGGAGAAAACCTTGGTCTTGGGATCAGTGGATGGGGATAGAGTGCTGGCTCAGCCACTCACCATCCACTAGATCTTAATCAAGACACTTAACTTCCATGACCTCAGCTTTCTCATCCCTACAGTAGTGTGGGAGGTCAGATGGACTGTGACCATGAGCGTGTGTGATGGAAGTTAGTCATTATAGTCTTACCTTGTTTTTGTTCAAAGTGTTGAAATTTGGCCATCACAAGTCTTGTGAGCCAGGGTGGATACTATCATCTCCATTTCCAGGCTGGGAAACTGAGGCTCAGAAAGGGGAAGTGAATTTTCTAAAGTACCACAGCAATGGCAGAGCTAGGATTATAAAGCCACTTTTTGTCTCCTCTGCACCATGACAATACTCCTAAAAATCTGCATTTTCACAACCACCATGCAGGAGATTTTGAATTCTCCATTCTTGTCTTACAGACACAGGTGAGGCCAGGCTAGTTTCTGTAGTGCTGAGGGGATGGAGTATTCCCTGACATCTGTGCTGCTGGGGCAACCTGGCAGGGCCTCCGTGGGAGCAGATCTTCAGTCTGATGCATGAGCAAGAGCTCCTCCCCCAATCAGAGATGACCATGGCCCAGGAAGGCAAGGCAGGGCCATGTGGCTGTTGACCACAATCACCGGCAGGCCTCTGATTCCAGTAGCTGTCCCGGATGCTGCAACCCAGGCCTGTAATTTCTAGGCTGGGTCTGGACCAAGAGCAACCCCACTGCTGAATCAGTCACTCAATCAGTCCTATCTTATTATTTCTTGGTTCCCTGATGGTGCAGCTTTGCTTCCAGGAAGCAGTGCTCAGGAGTCTGCCTTCTGCTTAGCATTACTGGGGTCTCCTCACTGTCTCCTGTCCTGCTCCCCAGAGCTCTCTTGCCTGGAGGAATCCATGCCCCTCACTCCCTACCCTTCCCCCAGCCTCTCTCTGGCCTCCCTCATCAATTGCAAACCTTTCTGGTTCCATCCCATCGGCTGAATCATGCATTTCTTCTCCCCAGAGGGCCCCGGCTGGGGTTTCTGCCAGACAGTCTGACAATCTATGCAGATAACTGCAGGGCACTTTCCCACAAAAAAATGGGAAAATGGCCCAGAAATTAGAGAACTTGCCTCTCATCTTCACACTCCTCCAGTCCCCCACCGTTTCACAAAATGCCTGAGCTAAGCGAAAGAGGAGATGGTCTTAGGAGGACAACACAGGGACTTTGTACCACCTTCAGGTGCCTACTTCTTTCTTAGGCGGGCCAATAAACTGACCATCCCTTCCTGGGCCCCAGTGCTCTGCAGAAGAGCACTGGCTGGTGAGGGAAGACCTGGTGTCCTAAAAGACCTTGGCATCTTCCACCATCATCTCGATGGTGATGGCACTGGAGCATATAATCACTGCCCGGCAGGACTCACCGCGTCTCCACTAGTCCCCCTTTATCTCTATCCCACACTGAAGCCAGAGTTTGCGTCCTGAAATGTAAATCTGTTTTGACTTGTCTGAACATTAAAATCCATCAATGGCTCCCTACTGCTCTTGAGGAATTGTCTCTGTTAGGATTCCAAGGCTCTATCCTGCCTGCTCACTTAACCCCAGCTTCTTGTGGGCCATTTGCCACCCCCATGGCTGCTCAGGCCCCACCAGCCTTCAGCCAGTTCTCCAGGGCCACACTCCTTCCCATTGCAGGGCCCTTGTTCATTTTGTTCTCTCTGCCCAGAGCACTCTTCCCCATCTGCTATCTGAACAACACCTGCTCAACCTCACAACTTGGTCTCTGGGTCTCCAAGCCCAGTTCAATCCCAGGCCCTCAGGCTGTGTTCCCCTCATAGCACCACAAAACCCCTTATCCCAGCAGAGTCATGGTGCAATTGCATGTTTGTCTGTGTGGTTGATTGTCTGTCTCCTTCATGAGAGCAGGGAGCTTGTCTGCTTTTGCTCATTCCCATATTCCCAGTGCCTAGTACCCTGTGTGGCCTGGGACAAGTGCCCAATTAAGATATGCAGTGTGGGAGAAGGAAATGCTGAATATGCCTGGTGCCAAACTCCTGTAGTCCAAGAGCTCCCAGCAGAGGTCACATGATGTGCCCAGAGGAAGACACAGCAGAGTTGAGAGCTGTGGTTGGTTCAGTCCCATTGCAAGTATGCAAAACACATGTGTGTGCATCCTCAGGAAGTGTGTGTGCATCCTCATATGTGTGTTCACATCCAGTGTACGTATGTGTAGGCATCATCCACGGCCTAAACTCCTGGCAGGCCCAAACTCTACTGCATACCTGACAGAGGCTCACCAGCCTTTCACTGGACATTTTCCAGTGACCAGGGAAGCTACTTCATAGGGAGGTAGTATTTTGAAATATAGACCCTGAGGTCAAATGGGCCTGGGCTGAAATCCCAGCTTTAGCGCTGAGCATACTGTTTAAATATTTGGGGCCCCAGCCAGGCACGATGGCTCACACCTATAGTCCCAGCACTTTAGGAGACTGAGGTGGGAGGATCACTTGAGCCCACGAGACTGAGATCAGCCTGGGTAACATAACCTGGGTAACACATGGGGGTGTGTGTGTGTGTGTGTGTGTGTGTGTGTGTGTGTATTTATTTATATTTGGAGCTTCAGCGTTCTTTCTTGAGAAAGAGGGATAACGATTTCTACCTTAGAGGATGATAGTGAAAACTAAATGTAATACTGCATTTAATGTACTTAGCACCATGTGTGGCACACAATAACAGCTCAATTGCTAGTGGCTGTTAGCATTGCTAAAACCAGTATTTGGTTTTTCTTCTATAAGCAGTCTTTGATTTTTGTCTCAGGTCCAACTTGATCGGCAATCAAGACTACAATGTCCCTCAAAAGCCCAAAACATTGGTGAAAACCCTAAAGCTTCATGAAGATTTTGAGGTGAGATGAAAGCCAGGTAGTAATGTCATATACAACATAACAATAGAGGTCCCCAGACATCTTTCTTATCCTGTTTGCTCTCCCCAAGTTTCTCCTACCTTGATACCTCAGTGATACACTTCCCCCACCACCTTCCCCCATACAGCTCTTTACTACTCTGTCTGGCAGTTCAGCTCCGGCCCAAATTTGCATTCACCACTATGGAAAAATGCCACAGTTTTTCAGATATCCCTTCCAACAGTGATTTAACAATGGTGATCACATTTTGTTATGGAAGATTTCTTTTTGGGCATTTATTCCATTCTTAAGCCCAACTGCTGGTCATTATTCTCCTTTCTAGCCCTGTGAATGCTATCTCAAAGAAGAAATGATGGTAAATACAATTTTCGCCAATCTTCAAGCAAATCCTTTAACCCAGTATATTGCAGGGTGAGTCTGTGATAAAATTCTTTCTTATGCGGAGCCGAAATCTGTTTCCCTGTAACTCATACCATGGGTAAATGCCTATGAAGTCCATATTCTCCTTCACAAAACAAATCCTTAAAAACTCACATCCATTTCCTTTAAAAAGCCTTCTTCAGTTTATTCTGGAATTTGTTCCTGGCTGTGTGACTGTCTGTCCTTTCAGTTTTCATAATGTCCTTTTTTCAGCTGTGGCTCCTGAGAATACCTGATGCTTGATTTATCAACCAACTCCCCTTAGCCTCCTTCATGACAGGTCATATCTTTCCTGAATTTTCATTTGCTATTATAAACTCTAAGATATAGTATTTCAAATTGAGATGGGAGATTGCTACTTGCTTCTAAGTTGGATAGAGAGATTATTAAAATGCAGATTCTGGGCTTCATCCCAGATCTAGGAAGGCCAAGCCTCTGGCTACAGAGCATAGGAGTAAACAAACTCTCCAGGAATTATGATACCCGGTCAAAATTGCAAACCAAAGCTCTAAGGAAAGCACAGATATACCTGGTAAAATGGGGACTCCTTGCACATTCTATTGCTCTTTCTCCCCAAGTGGATTTGGCTAAAGAAGGATGAAATTATTGATAGAGTTTGTGGTGAGAGGCGGTTTTCTTTGTTTTTTGTGTTTTGGCTTTGGTGAGTTGTTTAACAAGTAACAAAATGTTCCTTTCCTGGGGCTTTAGTAACATTATTTCTGGAGCTACTGAGATTTCCAAAAATGCTCCAGAAGCTGATAAATTGAGCTAATTCCAAACCCGCTGGACAGTTGCTCAACCATGCTATGCATTTGTTGGTGTTCAATAATATTTCCTGAGCACCTACTTTATGCCAGGCACTCAGGATACTTCAGTGAGCAAAACAGACATACATCCTGCCCTCATGGAGCTTACTTGCTAGTAGAAAAGGAATAATCCCATAAGGGCAAAGAGGAAGAAAAGAGACATCAGCAGATGAGTGATGTTCATTATTTTGGTAAAATAAGATGCAATGAGGCCGGGTGCAGTGGCTCACACCTGTAATCCCAGCACTTTGGGAGGCTGAGGCAGGTGGAACACCTGAGGTTAGGAGCTCGAGACCAGCCTGGCAAACATGGAGAAACCCCGTCTCTAGTAAAAGTAGAAAAAAAATTAGCTAGGCATGGTGGCAGGCACCTATAATCCCAGCTACGCAGGAGGCTGAAGCAGAAGAATCGCTTGAACCCAGGAGGCAGAGGTTGCAGTGAGCCAGGATTGTGCCATCGTACTCCAGCCTGGGCGACAAGAGCAAGACTCCATCAAAAAAAAGAAAAAAAAAAGCAAAAAAAAAAAAAGATGCGGCCAGGCACGGTGGTTCACGCCTGTTATCCCAGCACTTTGGGAGGCCAAGGCGGGTAGATCACGAGGTTAGGAGCTCGAGACCAGCCTGACCAACATGGTGAAACCCTGTCTCCTCTAAAAATACAAAAATTAGCCAGGCCTGGTGGTATGTGCCTGTAATCCCAGCTACTCAGGAGGCTGAGGCAGGAGAATCTCTTGAACCCTGGAGGCAGAGGTTGCAGTAAGCTGAGATTGTGCCACTGTACTCTAGCCTGGGTGACAGAGTGAGACTCCATCTCAAAAAACAAAAAACAAACAAACAAACAAAACATGCAATGAGATGCAGGGGTAAGGAATAACAGAGAGGGATGACCCGTGAGGAGGTCATAAAGGAGAAATTCTAGGGTGGAGGAGGGATGGGGGGAGTGGAAGACTCTGAAGGTGATTAGGGACTGTGCTGAGGAGAAGCTGAATCTTACGTGAGACTAGAGGAGGCAAGGACCCCTACAGTAGACTGGTGGCCTACCCAGGCTGTTAGTAGCTGCAGCTGGGGTACCCGAATAAAGAGAGAGAAGTGAATGCCAAGGTGAGGAAGGGGCGCCTGATATTTAGGAAAGTAAGCTAAAAAGCTAGATTTCCAGGGACACGGGATTTCTGTGTGGGTCCAGGCAACTTAGACAGGGCTGGGGAACCTCCAGGCAGATAATTTATAGGTCTGGGTCAACCTTATGGCATTCCAGGTCTACTGAACATGGTGCGTGGGTCCTTCTCTGGGCAACTGTGGTATAATAAAGTGGAGAACATGGCTCCAGAGCTCACAGGAGGTTCCAAGTGAAGCCTGGGTTCTGAACACCTTACAGGGAAAGAAGTGGCACACACACACTCACACAGGAGGACACACACACTCAGGCATATTCACACACAGTCACATACACTCTCATGTACTCAAGGTCACCCTCCTTCCTTTGTATTACTGAGATTCCTAAGGGTGGGTTGGAGGGAAGGCAGGGTGACAAATACTGCTGGCAGGCTGGATTGGGACATCTGAAATACAGAAGTGAAAGGAGGAAGGAGTATTTGCAGCTTTCTGACATGTGAGCAGAGCCATGACAATCTCATTCCAGTCCAGCTGTCTACTTCTCCTGGTCTGCAATTGAACATTTCACAGTGGATTAGTAATAATAGAATCAACAAAGGAAAGAGCTCTTCAAGTAGCACTGAATTGGCATTTAGTCCTCCTGAAAAGTGGAAAACACATTTTTGAGGCCAGACTTTTCATAGCTGGGAAGTCATTTTAACCAAAGCAACAAGTCTAGTGACGTGTCACTTTTGACAATAAAATTTTGTATGTATTCTATTTCTGCAGTATAATCTTTTCATCTTTGGATAAATATTTATCTTGTACGGGCTCTGTACCAGACCCTGTTCTGGATGCTAAGGATACAGCGGGGGTAAAGATGAGCCCAGCCCTCCTGGAGCTTACCCTTAGTGCAAGGTCAGGCCTGAGAGCAGAGAGGCTTTGCGTGCACAGCAGGGCTGGGACCTTGTACTGAGGCCCTGTGGACTTTTTAGTTGTGCGGCCTCCCAGGTGGTAATCCAGGAGATGCTACAGCGCCTGGCATCTGTCATCATTTGCAGAGAACAAGCCTGTGGCTGTGTGGGACTCAGGGAGGCCCCAGGACGGTGAGCGGTACAGCAGAGATCTGAATCCAGCACTGTCTGCTCCCAATCACCAGGCCATGCTCTTTCTTTCGCCCACCCCTCTCCCCAGGAAAGAGCCCGCAGATCAGGTTCTCCCTGCTCCTCACACTGTGAAGACGGAAGGGAGAGAGAGCCACTTTGCATGTGGCTGGCTTCAGAAGTCAGAACAGGCTGGGGAGGTTCCTAAGGTGAGTGCTAAAGTCCCAGTTCAACTTCCTTCATTATCATACGGCCTCCAAGTCTCCCTGCCCTGGGTTTTTCTGGTCAACCACCTCCATTCAACAAATGCGCTGATGCCAGCTGTGTGCTGGGCACCACGAATCCGGGAGTAAATGAACCAATGTATCCAGGGTGCATGGAACAGCACACTGATGGTTTAATGGAGTAAGAGCAGAAGCCAGAGGAGGCCTAAGGTCGGGGGACACTTAATTCTGACAGGCAAGTGTGCCCAGACTTAAACTGATGCCTTCTTCTCTTAAGGAAGCTCCCACAGGGAAGGGATTAGCCCCATCATGTCCATTGCACCTCACTTCCCAGCACAGAACCTGGCACGTGGCAGATGCTCTCCAAATATTTGAGTGAATGACTCAAAAAGCAAGGCTGGGGTCATTGAACCTGGCTTCTCTCATGCTCTCAGTGACACGACCAAGCTGTAGTTTGTTTGCCCTCCTTCAGGTGCCCCAGAGAGACACAGCAACCACCACCAATGCCATCCCTTAGGGTCTTGTTATTAGTGACCTCAGAGGAGCAGAACTGGGCTACTCACAAGCCCTGGTTCCAGAGGTGACTGGCAGCAAAGCTAATGAGGCTTCAGTTTCAGAGCCCCCCTCTTGTGTGGGTTCTGCAAGGCCGAGGCATCCTCTGCTGAGCATGCAGGAGGAAGCAGTGGTCCAGCCACGCAGGGCATCTGTAGCCTCTGCCCTGGTAATGCCAGCACCACCCCACATCCACAGGGCTCCCTGATACTCCCCCAGGGGATGTCACTGAATGTGTGGGTTCTGCTTTTAAAGCCACAGGAAGGACTCTGAAGGAGACACAGTTATGACCCAGGCTTCACATTAAATCAAGTTTAGCCTAAAGCTGTCTCCTTACATATTTTAGGTTCAGCCTAAAGTTTTTTTTGTACATCATGAACTATAACAAGTGGAGGTGTAACCAGATCATTGCCTATGCCAGTCACAGCGTTTAGGCCAATTAAATGTAGCCAACTGTTTGAACCATGTTCAAATAAGGCAAACACCTGAGCTGTAACCAATTCAGCTATTTCTTTATCTCATTTCTGTTTTCTGTATGTCACTTTCCCTTTTCTCCCCATAAATCATCTTCCACCATGTGACTGCACCGGCGCCTCTGAGCCTACTCTGGCTCAGGAGGCTGGCTGATTCATGACTCAGTAATTGCTCAGTTAAACTCCTTTAAATTTAATTTGGCTGAAGTTTTTCTTTTATCAACGGTCACGTGGCTCCAAGGGTTACCAGTCCAGCAGGTGCGGATGACGGTGGTCCTAGGCATAAAGCACCAGCTGAGCAAGAGACTGCAGGGGACATTTCAGGTATGACATTATTAGTAACAGGTCATGGAGCTGCTTTCTCCAAACTACCATCATGAAACACAGTTTGAAAACCCATGCCAGAGGGAAGGCCGAATTATCTTTTTCTTTTCTTTAGAAGAATAATTTTATAAAATCATTATTACCTGAAGAGGTGATCACAGAGTTTGCAGTCAGAAATGCTAACATATAGGAAAAAAATATATCCGTATCATAGAGGTGTGTAAGGCTGTCCATTACTATTAATAATAAAAAACGTTATTCTTCTGGATTTTGTGATGATTGTGTTATCATATTTTAGAAATGTGTAATTTCTCATTCTTAATAATAATCACTTTGATACCTGATTTTGTATTTACAAAAAATACAAAAATTAGCCAGGCGTGGTGGCACACATTCCTGTAGTCCCAGCTACTCGGGAGACTGAGGTGGGAGGATCACTTGAGCCTGGCAGGTTGAGGCTGCAGTGAGTCATGATCAGGCCGCTGCCCTCAGGCTGGGTGAGGAAGTGAGACCCTGTCTTAAAACATAAAAATAAATAAACAATTTGCCAGTCCACTGTCTTGTAAATTTGAACAAATTTGTAACTTGTATATTTTTTTTCTTAGAAGGTCTCATCTGCCCTAAATTGTCCAAGCTGCAGGATTGAGATCTACACAACCTGGGTATGTGTGTATGGTTCATGGCATATGCTTATCATGGCTGTATCCATGGCCTATCTTTTCATTTATGTATGTGTCACCTTCACCAACTACAAGAAATAGAACACTGCTCACTGGCTTTTCCCATCCCATCTTCCTGCCTCCTCCTGTTGAGATCATCATTATCCTGAATCTTGTATTCATCATTGCTTTACCTTAAAAACATGGTTACCATTATACATGTATACACACACATGTACACACAAATATACGTACATATATGTGTGTGTACATGCAAAACAATTTACCACTACACTTCTGAGGAGTAAATTGTTTGTTTGTTTTTTATCTTTATAATCTTTATAAAAATAGTATTGTGCTGTCTGTAATCTTCTCTCACTTAGGCTTTTTATTCAATAGTTTACTGGTAAAATTCACCTATATTATTGTGTAGCTATAGTTCACCAGTTTTGACTGCGGTAAAAGATTCTACCACAATTTGTTGATTCAATCACCATTTGATGGGCAGTATTGTGCCTTCTTTTTTTTTAGGTTTTTGCTATTATAACATTGCTTTGAAAATTCTTGTATGTGTCTTCTGGTTTTGGGTATAAAACTAGGAGTAGAAACGGTGGGTTCTGAAGGGTATGTGACTGTTCAAATTTACAAGACAGTGGACTGGCAAATTGTTTCTTTATTTTTTTACTTTTTATTTTTTATTTTCTTACCCAGGCTGGAGTGCAGTGTCGTGATCATGGCTCACTGCAGCCTCAACTTGCCAGGCTCCAGTGGTCCTCCTATTTCAGTCTCCCCAGCAGCTGGGACTACAGGAATGCGCCACCATGCCTGGGTAGTTTTTGTATTTTTTGTAAAGACAGCCTATGTTGCCTAGGCTGTTCTCAAACTCCTGGGCTCAGGCAATCCTCTCGCCTCAGCCTCCCAAAGTGCTGGGATTACAGTCATGAGCCACCACACCTGGCCACAAACTATCTCTCGGAGTGGATGTGCTATTTTATACTCTCCAGGGCAATCTGTGAGAGTGAGTACTACTCCACTGTGAAAAAGGGCTGGGGGAAGACCTCTATGAACTGATATGGAATTAATTCCAGAAAATGTTTTTAAGTGACAATAATTTAGGTGCAAAAGGGTATATACAGTGGGCTACCTGTTGAGTAAGAAATGGAGAAATAGCAAAACATACCCACGTCTGCTTAGCTTTATAAAAAAAGACAGAGCAAAGATGAACCAGAAAACAATGAAGCCGGTTACTTACAAGTGTGGGGGGATGGGGCGGGAGGAATGTGGGAGACAGTGACACCTCTCTGAGTATACCTTTTTGTATAGTTTTGACTTTTGGAAGCATGTAAATTTTTGTATATTCAAGAGAATTAAATAAAATTTAAAAGAACTTAAAGGGGGAAGGTTTTTTCCCCTTCCCATTCTTTTTAACACACTAAGCTCAACCTATTTAAATGAACTCAACTGTATTTCAGAAAAGTACCATAACCACACAGAAGGGAAAAAAGAAAAAATGAATCCAAGAAGCTTATGAATACAGTACTCGACTATATAACTTCAGACTTGGGTCGGATGCAGCAGGGGTCGGAAGCGCAGCTTGTTTTGGTGTAGTGCTATAGGTGAAGCAATTCTGAAACCACTTTAGATGAATGTAGGATTGATTACATGAGGGGATGGTGCTCGTTGGGAAATAGAATTTTCACTGTGAAAGAAGGGGCAGCTGAATACAGACTGAGGGAAGGCAAGAAAGAATGGGCATAAATTGGAGTTGGAGGTATCAGTGTAAACTCATGATTTTTAGAATATGTCTATGTATGTGTACATGTATAGGAATATGTACATGTAATGTGTATTTGTACAGATGTGTGTGTATACATATATGTGTGTGTGTGTGTATATATATATGATTGTGTGTTTATGTTTCCTAGCTCTGTTTACTAAAAGGACCTAGAATCAAAGACACCCTGGTAGTGGTGAGCACACCCAACGCCCAGATCTTGGTCTCTACTATTATTTCCCAATGAAAGAAACCAGGACTGCTTGAAGAAATGACTGATTCTAGGGTTGGGTCAGGATAGGTGCAAGACAAGCATGAAACATCTTAGTATGCCAGAAAGGAAGGACTGGCTCAAAAAATGATGGCAGCATGTCACAGGGACACAAGAACCAACTGGAAGGGATTTCCACTGGTCAAATCTAGGATAATTTGAACACTCAAATCATTTGGAATAACAGTGAATTATAAATTACTGAAAAGGTAGAAGTGTTAGAGTCTATAGCCATGATAAATAGATAAATAGGTAAATACAAACAAATAGACACACATGGGAGAGGAGGGAGGGCTATCGCCAAGAATGTAGAATGCTGCATGCCCCTGGCAAATGTGAAGGCAAATGCATCAGTAAACATTGGAAGAGGCAAGTTTCAGCAATTGATGCAAACGCTCGTGTATAGTTCAGTGATGAGTAAGATATTTTCGGAGTCTAACAGTGTCTCTCTATGTGTTGGTTGATAATTGCAAGGAAAAAATAACTTTTTTTTTTTTTTGAGATGGAGTTTCACTCTTGTCTCTCAGGCTAGAGAGCAATGGTGCTATCCCGCCTCCCAGGTTCAAGCGATTCTCCCGCCTCAGCCTCCCGAGTAGCTGGGATTACAGGCATCCACCACCATGCCCAGCTAATTTTTGTATTTTTAGTAATGACGGGATTTCACCATGTTGGCCAGGATGGTCTTGAACTCCTGACCTCAAAAGATCCACCCACCTCAGCCTCCCGAAGTGCTGGGATTACAGCTGTGAGCCACTGCACTCAGCCTGAAAAAAATAACTTTTCAGTGGAGAAATTATATGACACCTAAACCAGGTGATCAAAATTCGTATCCTCAATAAGGGGCAGGTGTCATCATGTGTCTCCAAATGTTTCCAGATCTGACGTTACTTATGTAACATTCCAGCCAGAAATGCGTAACTTGAATCTACTCATGAGGAAACAATAGACAAGCCCTTCTGCTCCTCCTCCTCCTCATTCTTAGTCTTCTTCCTCCTCCTTCTCCCTCTTCTCCTCTTTCTCAACTTCTTCCTCATCCTCTTCTTCCTCCTCCTTTTCTTATTCTTCTCCTTCTCCTTCTGTTTCTCCTACCCTCTCGCCATCTCTGTGTCTCTTACTAGACATTTTTCTACTTTATTTCTTTTTTAAAGAATGGACTTTGTCTTTGTTGATCTCTAGGTTATTCATTTTCTATTTCATGAATTTTCACTTTTATTTTTATTAACTCCTTCCTTCTAGTCTCTTTCAGTTCATTCTTTTGTTGTTTTTCCCACTTCTTGCACTGGACACTCAGCTCTAATTTTGAGCTCCTGGGTTCAAAAGTAAATCTATAATAGAAATTTAAAAATCCTTCAAAGTGAATGATTATATATTTTTATATATATATGTAATTTTCAATTATATGTAAAAATTAAATTCATAATTTAAAAAACTTCCAAGAAGAAATCTCCAGGGCAGATGGTTTTATGGTTTTACTGGAGAATTCTACCAAAACTTTAAAGAAGAATTAGCACCAATTCTTCCCAATTGTTGATATAGACAAGATTATTTGAAAATTTATATAGAAAGGTAAAAAAACTAGAATAGCTAAAACAATTTTGAAAAAGTAAATGGGGAGAAATCAGTCTGCCCAAGTTCAAAAAACTTACACCATAGCTACAGTAATCACGGTTGTGTAGTATTGTTGGAAGGATAAACACAGAGATCAATAAAACAGAATAGAGAACTCAGAAGTAGACCCACACAAATAGACACAACTGATTTTTGACAAAGGTACAAAAATTCAATAGAGAAAGACTTGCCTTTTCAACAAATGATGCTGGGGTGATTCAATATCTATAGGCCAAAAAAAAAAAAAAATGAACCTTGATATAAACCTCACACATTATATAAAAATTACAGACTGAAATGCAAAGCATAAAATTATAAAACTTGTAGAAAAGAATCACAGGGGGGAATCTTCATGATCTAGGGCTAAAAAAAGTGTCCCTAGGTTTGATACTAAAAGCATGATCCATAAAAAGGAAAATGTATAATTTGTGCTGACATAGTTTGGATGTCCCCTCCTGATTTCATGTTGAGATGTCCCCCCCAGTGTTGGAGGTGGGGCCTGGTTGGGGGTGTTTGGGTCGTGGAAGTAGATCGTTCATGGCTTGGTGCTGTCCTCACCACAGCGAGTGAGTTCTTATGAGATCTGGTCATGTGAGACTGTGTGGCACCTCCTCCCTCCTTGCTCCTGGTTCTCCATGTGAAGTGCCTGCTCCTACTTCACCTTCCACCATGAGGAAAAGCTTCCTGGACCCTCCCTGGAAGCAGACGCCAGCATCATGCTTCCTGTATAGCCTGCAGAACCATGAGACAAGTAAACCTCTTTTCTTATAAATTATTCATTCTCAGATTTTTTATAGCAATGTCAGAACGGCTTAATACATAGACCTCATCAAAATTAAAAACTTTTACTCTGAAAAATACCCTGCTAAGTGGATGAAAAACTACAGACTGGGAGAAAATACTTGCAAACCACATAACTGACAAAGGACTAGTATCTGAAATAAAGTCCTCAAAACTCAACAGTAAAATATGCAAACAATCCAATTAGGAAAAGGGCAAAAATGTGCACAGACATTTCACCAAAGAGGACATACAGATGGCAAAGAGGCACATCATCTTTAGCCATTAAGCTAACGCAGCTAAAACTACAATGAGATATCACTACTCAACTTTCAGAATGGCTAACCTAAAACGTGTTAGTGCTGAGACTGGATCATGCATACAAACCTGGTGAGAATGAAAAAAAAACGGTACAGCCATTCTGAAAAACAGTTTGACAGTTTCTTTAAAAATTAAGCATGCAGGCCGGGCGCGGTGGCTCAAGCCTGTAATCCTAGCACTTTGGGAGGCCGAGACGGGCGGATCACGAGGTCAGGAGATCGAGACCATCCTGGCTAACACGGTGAAACCCCGTCTCTACTAAAAAGTACAAAAAACTAGCCGGGCGAGGTGGCGAGCGCCTGTAGTCCCAGCTACTTGGGAGGCTGAGCCAGGAGAATGGCGTAAACCCCGGAGGCGGAGCTTGCAGTGAGCAGAGATCCGGCCACTGCACTCCAGCCTGGGTGACAGAGCGAGACTCCGTCTCAAAAAAAAAAAAAAAATTAAGCATGCAACTACATATGACCCAGCAATTGCACTTCTGGGCATTTATCCCAGAGAAATGAAGATTTATCTTCACATGAAAACTATACGTGAGTGTTTACAGCAGTTTTATGTGTAATAACCCCAAACTGGAAACAATCCAGATGTCCTTTAACAGGTGAATGAATAGTTAAACAAACTGTGGTACATCCAGATCATGGGACACTATTCAGCAAGAAAAGGGAATGAACTATTGATACATGCAGCAACTGGCTGAATACCCAGAGAATTATGCTGAGTGAAAAAAAGTCAATCCCAAAAGGTTAGAGACCATATGATTCCATTTATATAACACTCTTTAAATGACAAAATTATGGAAATGGAGAACGTAAGATTCTCTAGTGGTTTCCAGGGGTTAAGGAAGAGGCAGGGATAGGAAAGAAGTGGGTGTGGCTGTAAAAGAGTATCATGTGAGATCCTTGTGGTGGGAAACATCTTGACTATACCAATGCCAATTTCCTGGCTGTGATAGTAAGCTATAGTTACCAACAGGGGAAACTGAGTAAAGGATACCTGGGATCTCCCAGTATTGTTTCTTAGAATTGCATATGAATCTACAATTAGTCTATAAGTCTTGCAGTTTTCTGGGGATGGAGAGAAAGAGAGTGTTGGTCAAATTTAGTTGAAAGGTTAATGGTATCCTATAGATTTACTGGATGTCATGGCGGCTGATGTTGACCATAAGATGCCACTGGTACTGGCTAGGTGCTGTGGATCACAGCTGTGGTATAATGAAACCAACCCTCAGCATCAAGACAGAGCACCTGGTTTCAAATTTCAACTTTATCACTTACTAATTCCTTGGTCTTTAGTAAGTCACTTCTAACTCAGTGCCTTGGTCTTCCCTATTCCTCTCCTCCACTCCCTGTGATTCAGATGGGGCTGACCTGTCTTCGCTGGCCAGGTATGGGCATAAGGCTGTTTTCTGACCATTCAGGGCCTCATCAATCTAGCCAGAATAACTGATTCTTGTATCAGGCTGCGATCAAGGCAAGATTAATTAGAGTCTTCCTCAAACTGCCTCCTCCTCTTTTCCTTCCTCCCCAAGAGCCATAAGAAAGGGCTCCTTCTTTTTCTCTGGAACCACAGACCCTAAGAATTACAAGGAACTCCTAGAATCTTCCTCCTCAGCAACCTGGAAGAAGCAGTAACTTGACATTGTTAGAGTTCCTAACTATCCTCAAGGCAAAGGCCTATCCTCTATCCAGAGGCCTCAAGGCAAATAGTGAAACAATAGCCTTTTACTTATGCTAATTTGAAAGAGGTTTCTGTCACTGGCACTTGAAAAAGTCATGATTATTACTTCCTTTAACCACGTTGAGTCTGTTGTGTTATCTCTAAAATAAGTGTAATAATAATAACAACAATTTCATTGGATTGTTGTACTTAATAGATCATACACATAAATCTGTGATCCTTTCCCCATTGCTAACTGCTTGATTAACCTAGGTAGAGTCATAGAGATGATTAGAAAAGAATAGGTTAAAAGGTCATACTTGGAGGGGATGTTAAAGGTCATCTAGACCACCCATTCAATATTCTCTTGAGTTTTGTGTTTTACAAAGGGGATAATAAATTTTGTGGTGCGGGGTACATAGTGTGGTTGGAGGGATCAAATGGCTTGATGAATATCAAAGCATTTTGCACAAAATGTAAGAAAATAGTTATTATCTTTCAAGGAGCTTGCAGTCTGGCAACAGAGATAAGGAATATTTCAAGAATCTTCTAGACAGGATTATAGTGTGCTTAAGAATAACCTGAGGAATGGGCAGGGTGATCAAAATGCAGATCTTCTTTTTACAAACACCCTGGTCATTCTGGTGCTGCACTCTGAGAATTGCTGCATGAGTGACCAGAGAAGAGGGTGAGAGCCCACGGAAAGGGAGCACTTGGACCCTTGCTGCCACCATCATTGAAAGGCCAAGCTACGATGGCCTGGCCACCAGGAAAGTGCAGAAAGGGCAACTGGTCTGGAGTCAAGATGGATGCCTGGAGGACAGGCGACATAGGAGGTCTACTCCAGGAGTAGACCTGGAGACAGCATTCAGGTGCCATGGATTGGCCCAGGGTGTGCTGCCGTGGAAGACTGCTGAGGAATTGGGTGAGACAGGATCAGCTAGGGGAAGAAACCAAGTAAGGGTTCCATGGCAGGTGAAATCCCACGCTCAGCCTGGTCCCAGGGGGAGCTCTGAGATGGCAGGCATTGGCTGTGGAGGTTGGCTGGATGGGGATCAATCCTTCTTATGTCCAGGTCTCCCTGTGGTGAGGCTGTTCCAGTGTCCAAGAACATTGCTCTGAAGGTCACAGTTGCTGCCATTAGCAGTAAAGCTCCAAAAAGCCAGAGGGTGAGATCTGAGAGAGTCTGGGCGGGAATCAACCGTATCCACTAATGGGGTTGGATAGAACCTTGAGACTGGGTGTATTTTCAGGAAGGAGGAGGAAGACATTTCAGAACCCTGGACTGAAAGCACTGTGGGATGGATTCACAGCTGCCCGAGCTGCCACTCTTGTGTTCTTATTTCTCATATTCCTAGCAAAACACAGATAAAAATCCAGAGAACGTTGGAATGTCACCCACCTTCCCACAAACCTCCCTCAGCCCCCCACCGCACACGAAAATGAAATATTTTTAGCTGTGCTCATTTGCTGTCTGTCTTTCCAGACAGAGTTGCATAAGCAGGGGCCGTTTTCCTCTCCACAGGATTGCAAGGGGACGGGTAAGCTGCACACGCGGATGGTAAAGCCATTTACACTCGAAGAGGCAGCCAGTGTGGCTCGAAGGAGTTGGCAGGTCCCAAACCTCATAAAGGGAAAACCTGAGGAGTGCCAGGGAGGCGAGGTGACTTCATACGGGGGATGATTTACTGCGAGGAATAACACACGAGCCCTCCCACTGCTCCTGCCTTTTTGGAATTTTAAAATCACAAAATGTTACAGCTGAGAGGACTTTTAAGAGCAGAGCATCTGGCCCAAACTGGTCATTATAAAGATGAGAAAACCGAGGCCTTAGCGTGGGGCAGAGAAAGGGACTAATATTTGTAAAGCAGAGGTACCACTAGGCCAGGGCACTGTGCTGGACACCTCTCCCAGATTGTTCCATTCCCCATGTGGTTCCATGTCAGCCCCACTGTGGGGTGGGATTACGAATGTCTTGTTTTCATAAACAAAGATACAAACTCAGAGGCATAACAGAGCTTTCCTTGAGTCACACAGCTAAGCAGCGAGCTGAGATGAGAAGCCTTGTTTGTTTTTCTCAATCTTCAGGGTGAGTTGGAGATCAACTGTCTAGCCAGCCGGGAAAGAGCCTGTGCCTGCAACCTGCACTGACGTGTCAGTGCCACAAGGGCGGGGCAATATCTCTTTTGTTCGTTGCTCTGTTCCAGTGCTTAGAATGGAGGCTGATACATAGTAGGTGCCCAATAAACATCTGTTGCATGAACAAAGAAGCAAGCAAACAAGCAAGCATTTATTATGCTCCACCTCCATGCAGCAACTTGTCTCCATGGAAGGTGAAATAGTCCTGGTCCTTGGGGTGCGCTCACTTGAGTTGATTGGACAGGTTGTACACATGGCAAATGCTGGAAAATGGTCCTAGGTGACACAGGCACACATACGAGTCAGGGGTTGTCCAGCTGGGCCTGGGTTCAGGGCAGCTTTGAGGGGGTATATTTCACCACTGCTCCACCTCCTCCATTCCCACTGTACTCTGGCAGAAAGGAATCTTGGTCTTCCCAGTCAGGGTCTTGACCTGAAACGTGCTTCTGATTCTCCATGTCCAGATCCTACCAGCCTTCACACTTAGCTTCAGTGCCATCTCCCACAGGAATCCTTCCCTGATTCCTTCCGCTGGCAGGGATTTCTTCCATGTTTGAGTTCCTGTAACACTTGACCAGTACCTCTCTTGTGACACAGACCTTATCTTCTTTACTGACCCTAGGGTGGGTATCTGGTTCACCACAGTAGTCCCAAACGCCTAACAGAGAACCTTGACAAACTGGTGCTCCCCAAATGTATGAGTTGAGTGAGTAAACAGAGGAAAGGATGGAGAGGTGGGTACCAGACAGACCGGGTTGCCTGGTGCTTTTTGGAGTGGGTGGTTGTCTTCATGATAGAATTGGAAGAACACAAAAGCCCACTCCCCTGATCAAATACCCCCCCCCTCAAGTGGTGCTAACCCCTTGCACTTACTATTAGCCATTTACTGCTTTGAGTTGAGGTAGGGGCAGAGAACCTCTGTCCCCTGGCTAAATGAAGCCTTGCCTTAATTTCAACTCATGCATGGAGCAAGAAGCAACAAGCACATTCTTATTTGGTGCTTATAGTTGCAAAAAAGGTGACATGACTATAAACACCTTGGTATAATGGCCTGGAAAAGTGATTTTCAAATTGTGTTCTGAGCCACCCCTGTTTATAGAGTTCCATAAACAGCTCGCTTCTATCTCCCTAATTGGTTTTATGTTTTTCCCATTCAATTTGTTTGAAGAAATTTTACACTAAGAAGTTTATAGATTCCCAAGATGGAAACCTCCCACCCTGTGTCCCCTTCTGCCTGGCTTTCTCTATGTATCGTGGCCCCCCAGCCACCCTGGGAGCCTGGACCTGTGTAGGTAGTGAGACAGCCAGGTGGGAAGGGGCCCCCAAAGAAACTCCAGCACTGGGGTGGAGCCTCAGGAAGTCTGCACCGTTTGCAGCAGGGAGGAGCCTGGCCTCTCCTTTTCCTGTGTGGAATCTGGGATCCAAGCTGCCTGCAGGAAGCTCTCCAGCAAGGGGCTCTGATCTAGTGACAGTCCCTGTTTCCCCCTTTTCTTCCTTTTCACCCAATAAAACCTTGTCTTACTCACCATTCAAATTGTCTGAGAGCCTGAATTTTCATGGCCATGGGACAAAGAACCCCGTCTTTAGCTGAACTAAGGAAAAATCCTGCAACAGTAGCATTCAGGAGATAACCTCAAACTTCACGTTTCCCTCTCACCAGATTGCAGGCTTCCGGAGGACAGGAGCTGACCTTATGCATCGCATGTGCTCCAGCACTGGGCACACTGCCTGGCACCCAGGAGCTGTTGGGTGTTTCTTCTTTAGTTTTTATTTTTTACACAAAAGGGGGAAATGGAATGGATGGATGAGATGGTTTGAGGTATTGGCGCATCTGGTGAAATCGTTGCTAGACATTTGACAGATGTATCTGGAACACAGTGGAGAAATGGCTGTGGGAATTTGGAAAACCAAGTCAACAGAGGGGGGTGGGGGACCAGGAGAAAGCCATTCAGTCTAATGTTGGCCCAGCACGAGACCAAGCGCAGGCCCCTAGAGAGGCCGATCTCCATTTCTTGCCTCCTGAGTGTCCTGGTGCACATGCATGGGGACACGTTGGCCTTCACGTTCCAGTCTGTCCATACCCCTCCAGAAAGCACCCACCTCTTGGTCTCCTTTAGGGCCCAGGAGTATGTGCCCTCCTTAGAATGGGTGAAGTGGGCCTGTGGACATTTGACCAGGGAATTAGGGAGTCCCAGGAACTGGAAGTGTGGCTAGAGGGGAGGTGTGGGAGCCCCAGGTAGGGACATCCCTTTGGGCCTGGGAGCACCTCAATCTCTCTAGAGAGATGCAGTCAGAGGAGGGCCAGCATAGGGCCAGTGCAGGAATCCTGAGGGCCAGGTCTAACGGGTCAATGCCAGCGGGGAAGAAAGGGTTAAATGCCCCAGGAAATAAGCACGGTCACTATTTGATCCATCCAGAACCATTTCTACACAGGTGTAGTCATGGAAATAACGCTTACTGATTTAATTAAAATGTGTGCTTTTGGAAATACGGGAATAAAGGAAATGGGAGAGTCACAGGTAAAGTGTTAAATCCCAGACTACCAGGACAGGAGGTTAAGAGATTCTGTAAAAACAAGCAATTCAAGCAATAACATTGTAAACACATACATATTTATTTTTAAAAACTTAGAAATCAAAACCAGAAGAAAGAGCTAAAAGAATTGAAAGTTGGTGCCATTAGGGACAGGAACCAAGAGTGGGGGGCAGAAGATGACAGTTTTTCATGAATTTTTGTAAAAGAGAAGCTATCAGCCAGACACGGTGGCTTATGACTAGTCTCAGCTACTCAGGAGGCTGAAGTGGGAGGATCGATTGAGCCCAGGAGTTCGAGGCTCCAGTGAGCTTTGATTACTCCACTGCACTCTAGCCACAGACTGAGACCCCAGCTCTAAAACCAATTAAAATAGAAAAAAAAAAAAAAAGAAGAAGAAAATTTCCATGTGTATCTTTATGTAGAAGTTTGGTACTCACTATTTGTTACAGCTATATTCTGGTTATCTTTTGTTGTAAAACAAATTACAAAATGTAGTGGCTTCAACATTGCCTTTTAATTATATCTCATTGTTCTGTGGGCCAAGAAGTTCAGGCAGAGTTCAAATCAGCAGTTCTGTGTTCGTGAACTCGGCGGAGGTTACTCAGTAGCAGTCAGCTGGGTGATGGGCTATCAGTGGGTCTAGGATGGCCTCATTCACATATGCGTCTGGCACCTTGGCAGGGTGAGTTGGCAGACTGGGCTCAGTTTGGACTGTTGGTCTGAGCATATATACGTGCCCTTTCCAGTACTGGAGGTCTCAAGGACCTTCGATATAGGAAGGACTTCTATCATGGCTCAGGGCTCCCAGAGACAGTAAGGGCCAGGTGAAATTCTCAAAGTTTCTTATGGCTTAGCCTCAGAAGCCCCAGTCCATCACTTTACCATCTTCTGCTCAAGCAGGTCCCTAAAGCCAGCCCAGCTTCAAAGGGAGAGGAATTTGACTCAGAGCAGTAGCAAAGAATTGGTGGCATCTTTAATTTCCACATCTACCTTGCTCCTTCTAAGGATTTGAGTAGTTTACATTATTTTTAAGTAATAAAATAATTAAAAATGTTTTTACAATATTGGGAATTCAGAAAACGTGTTTTGGCCCCTGCATACCTTTTTGTCTGTTCCTGTTTATGCCACTGATTAAGACCTGCTGGACAGTGATGAATAAATGTGGCAATGCAACCATGCTGGTCTCATTCTTGATTTCAGAGGGAAAGTGTTCCACATGGTACTCCAAGGATCACGTCTGCGGTAGGATTTTTGTAGGTACTTTTTTATCAGCTTAATAAAGTTCATTTCTGGCCAGGTGTGATGGCTCATGCCTGTAATCTCAGCACTTTGGGAGGCCAAGGTGGAAGGATTGCTTGAGCCTAGAAGTTCAAGACCAGCCTGGACAACATAGTGAGACCCCATCTCTAAAATTTTTTTAAAATTAGCCAGGCATGGTGGCACACTCCTGTGGTCCCAGCTTCTAGGAAGGCTGAGGCAGGAGGATCACTTGAGCCCAGGAAATCAAGGCTGCAGTGAGCTCTGATTGTATCACTGCACTGTAGCCTGGGCAATAAAGCGAGACTTTGAATAAAAGAAGAATGAAAGAAAGAGAGAGAGAGAGAGAGAAAGAAGAAAGGAGGAAAGAAAGAAAGAGAAGGAAGGAAGGAAGGGAAGGAAGGAAGGAAAGGAAGAGGGAGAGGAAGAGTGAGAGGAAGGAAGGAGGGAAGAAAGGAAAGGAAGGAAGGAAAGAAAGAAAGAAAAAGAAAGAAAGAAAGAAAAAAGAAAGAAAGAAAGAGGAAGAAAGAGAGGAAGGAAGGAGGGAAGAAAGGGAAGGAAGGAAGGGAAGGAAGAAAGAAAGAAAGAAAAAAGAAAGAAAGAAGGAAAGAAAGGAAGAAAGAAAGAGAAAGGAAGGAAGGAAGGAGAGAAAAAAGAAAGTTTATTTATATTAGTTTGCATTCCTGAATTTGTAGCACTATTTTTGAAAATAATGTGCTTATATGATATTTTGGTTAAATAAAAATTAAACGTGAAAGATGACTTTGGTAGCCATGTGGAGGAAGAACACAAATGATGAGTTTAGAGATGGAGAGGCTGGGGGAGACCAGAGGATGTCTGGGAGGAGGGCAGCAAGCCAGGGCCTGTGGAGGAGACTTTTTGGTGGGAGGGGTACCAAGGCAAGGACTGAGTGAGGAGCTGCAGGTCTGAGTTCCCAGGACACTCACATGTCGGGGGACTGAGGGGTCATTTGAGGACAGCAACACCACAGGGCAGGAGAGGCAGGCGTCCCAGGCTGGCCACGAATGAGATGTGGGGTGTGGAGGCTCAGTCCCGCCTTGGCTGCTGCTGCTGCGGTGGCCGGGTGGACCCCTCTAGTCATATCTCTGACCGTCACTCAGGCACCTTCATGACAGCTGGGGAAGGGGCCCAGGGTTTCTGTGGCAATAGGGCAAAAAATCCCAGAAGAGGAGAAAGAAAACCACGAAATCAAATCTGGCTCTGAAATAAAAATAGCCAGTAGTTGAGAATTTTAAGAAAGGAGAAACAAAAACAGTGTTGGTACATGAGTCACACCGACTTCTCCCAATTACCAGTTTTTAGGCTCCAAATAAAACTTCCAACAGAGGAGCCTTGGAATGTCAGTGGTGGCCAGGACGCTGAGCTCCGACCCCTCCTGCCAACCTTGCATTTGGCGCTCTCCTGTGGAAATAGTCATCCTTCCTGCCCAGGGCTGTATGCCTCCTCTGGCATATGGAGGCAGGAGACCTGGCCCAAGCTATACCCATCTTTGAGTCTCAGTTTCCCCCTTGGCAAAGCAAGGAGCCTGGACTGATTTTCATCTTTGACATGGCTATTGTGCTCAAATATGGCTGTTGTGCTCAAATATGGTGGAGTGCTCAAAGAGCACTCAGTCAGGACTGAGGACAAGACAAATGGCAGGAATATTCCAGACCGTCAGTCAGTTTCAGGCCTGTGAACATCAGGTGAGTCCACCTTGCTGAGCGCAACTGTTGCATAAAGTCACAAATGCCACGTTCTATCATAGACACTGACCTCAGGACCCAAGTCTGTGGGATCCCATTCCATGGAGCAATGCACAGAGACCCTGGTGCTCAGGCTCAGGAGTTGCCAACACTTACTGACGAGGGGCATGGGCGTAGTGGCTGAGAGGCTCCTGGCACCTGGACGGCCAGGGTTTGAATTCCGCCTCTACCTCTTACCGGATGAGTGATGTTGAGCAAGGTCCCATAGGAAATGGATGTTTGAGCAGAGTTTGCAGGAGGGGCTGTTTGCAGAGGTGTGTGCAGAACCCACAAAGAATGGGGCAGCCCCAGAAGGCTGTGCAACCTCTGGAACTGGAGGGATCAGGAACAAGGGGCAAGGGGCATGTGAAGAAAGCGGTGGCAGCTGGAGCCCTGGGAGAGGGCCCGAGGGTGGGACCTGTGGCCAGGGGAAGAGGAAAGCAGCTCTGCTAAAACCAAGGCTGGCAGGAAGGGAGCTTAGCAAATACTCTGACCCCCTGTACTCCTGCCAGTGCCCCTGTGGGCTGAGTCCAACTAGAAGCTAGAGGACAATGCAGTGGGTAAAGTTGAGGGCAGAGATCAGCCCTCAAGGCACAGAGCAAGGAGGAGAAAGGTGGAGGGTGGGTCTAGAGGGCAAAGACTAGCACACGTGAACTTTCTGGGCCTCTGTTTCCTGATGTGTAAAATGGTGATGATAACAACACTCATGGCATAGTACTATTGCCATAATAAATCTCTCTCTCTCTCGCTCTCTATCTATCCACTTATCTTTCTATCGATCCCGTACTTAGAACAGTGCCTGGCACACAGGCATGATGTATAAACGTCTGCTATTTCACCTATGTTATTACCATGCTCCCACTCACATTCGTTCCCTTCCTCCAGGCACCCAAGTTTTCATCTTCCCTTTTACCCCAGTGTGCTTCCTGTCAGCTGGCTCATGGGAAGGGTCTATTAATCAGCTCCCACTAAGGTGTACATAACTGATCATGACTTCAGGAGCTACCTCTGCCTGGGAGCACTTGCATTTTACAGGAACTGCTGCATCTTCCTTACGGTGTGAAGTTCTGATGGTGGAACCTCAGGTCTTTTGTTGCTGTTGAAATTACAGGGGAGTGGTCTCCTCTTCCTGCACTGAATAATAATAACCAGTGGGGAAGATACTGGGGAGCAGGGAGGCTTCTGTAGTGCAGAGAGTGGCCCCTGCCCAGGGACAGAGCTGTGAGTCTCTGATAGGAGGAGGTGGTCAAGCTCCAGCCACTTGCCAACTTTGCCAACTTGCCAACTCTGGAGAAGCCAGCTCTGACCCTAAGCCTGGAAGAAGGGTCCTCTCCCCCTCAAAGCTGGGGCAGAGCCCCTTCAGGGGCCCAGATAGGGAGGTACTCAGAGAGGGGTAACAGGGTCCCAGGTTCCCCAGGAGGCTGGTGGTGAGTCTGGGATTTGAACCAAGAGGCCTGACCCCCAGGCCAGGGTCCTTCCTTCCTCTGCCCCCATCCCACCCTTCTCTGCTCTGGAGTACACACCCTTGAGTGGCCGGAGACATCCCTGAGCGGCAGTCTGACCTCACAGTTGGCCCTGGAGCAGTTCAGCCTTTCAGCCAGAGGGAAATATGTGTCCCAGAGAGGGTCCAAGAGTGACTCAGGCTGAGTGTGGACTGTTCGTGCTGCTGAAGCCCCTCCATCCTTGGCTCTGTCTGGCAGTTATGGCCTCTCTCCTGGGCCAGGTGGCTGTGGCCATGACTCTCCTCATTCCCATCTACGGAACTGCCCGTCAAGTAAGGTTTCAGTTGACCTCAGAATGGCCTTCTCTCCACCCCACGGCCTGTGAGTTCTCCAGGTCATTGGTCATATGCTCTGGGACACACATGTGAGCTGATTGTTTATGCACTGTTTGCTCACAATAGCAACAAGCACCCCTTCCTCTGCAGCCCTTTGATGGCAAGATGCTGTCACACAGGAGGAGCTACAAAGTAGCTGGCAGCAGAAAGCATCCACAAAACAAGCTCAGGCTAGTGAAAGCGTCTGGCAAACAAGCTCAGACTCAAGAAATCATCAAAAGAAGAAGAGAAAAGAAAAAAAAAACCAACAACAACAAGCTCAGGCTCAAGCTCTTTCCTCTCAGCTCGTGACTCATTTGTATGCATAGGTGTCAGGGTCAGCTCCCCTCGGCCACATCTCAGCCTTGTGAACCTTTGTGAACCCTGACACAGCACCACTTCCAACCCAGGTGCTTCGGATTCCAGGGTTGAGAAGAGGAGGCTGTGGGGCATCAAGGATCTTAGAAACACAATGAAATCTCAAGACATTAAAATCGAGAGGTTCTTAATTTTGCATGAATGTGCAGTTTTCTTGTGGTCTGTGCTCCCATCAGATTCTCAAAGTGCCCCTGTATTAATCAGGGTAGACTAGGTAATGCTGTGGTAACAAACAATCCCAAATTCTGATAACAGAATCCCAAGTGACTGATAACAAGGGTGAATCTTCAGACAGCCACTGGATGGAGTCTATTTCCTGTCCCTGTTTTTCCCTAACATCCACCTGCCCATCTGTGTAAGAATAAACAAAACAAGAAAAGCCAAATGTAACCAAATTGTCATATTGATTTTCCTTTGTGTGACAGATACACAAAGAACCAGGTGTTTTATGAGGCACAACCTCATTTAATCTTGTGAGGCAGAGGAGGAAACTGAGGCTTGCAGAAGGGAAGTGACTTTCCCTAAGTCACCTGGCTAGTTGTCTAGTCAGAAGCTGGGCTGAGATTTGAACCCAAGCCCCGCCTAGTAGCTACACTGACTGAACACAACCACATGCGATGTTTCCACATGCGATGTTTCCAACCACATTGCTACTGGTTCTAGTGCTTGTATTGTGCTTTTGAGTTTACATAGCATTTCCATTAGTTTGGCAAATATTTACAAGCACCTCCTGTATTACTCCGTTCTCACACTGCTGATAAAGACATACCTGAGACTGGGCAATTTGCAAAAGAAAGAGGTTTAATGGACTTAAAATTCCACGTGGCTGGGGAAGCCTCACAATCATGGCAGAAGGCAAGGAGGAGCAAGTCACATCTTACATGGATGGCAGCAGGCAAAGAGAGAACTTGTGCAGAGAAACTCCTGTTTTTAAAATCATCAGATCTCGTGACACCCATTCATTATCACGAGAACAGCATGGAGAGACCTGCCCGCATGATTCAATCATCTCCCACCGGGTCCCTCCCACAGCACGTGGGAATTATGGGAGTTACAAGTTGAGATTTGCGTGGGACACAGAGTCAAACCATATCACCTCCCATGTGCTGGCACTGTTCTAGATGCTAGGGTTCTAGGGGTGAATACAATTGACACAGGGCACATGGAAGGGCAGAGAATGGATTGGGGGTAGCAAAGAGAATTGTTGGACCAGTGACTAATGAGGAGTCAAAGCTTTAACTGGAAGGAATGGCACCTGCTGGGAGCTTCAGGCTCCATAGCAGATTGACCAGAATCATTCGTGTGCCTTCCACAGCAAACTAAGTCACTCTACAACCAAGGCAGGGGGAAGTTTCCCAAAAGGAATCCTGGAGACGTCTCCACACCACAAAGCCTGGGCTGCATTTTTTAAACTGTGGAATCACATTCACCATTTTGTCCCCAGTGGCATGGGATCTGGTTCAGAGAAGATTTTCCCCAAATATTTATGGAATGAATGGGTTAACAAACAAATGAATGGATGGATGGTGACTGAGGCTGGGCAATGCCCTTTTACTCTATAGGCCTCTGTTTCCTCATCTGTCCACCAAAGTGATGTCCAAGGGCCTCTTTCTCATTGACATCTGACAGCAGAAACAGAGACCGTGTGTCAGTCTCCAAAGCTGACTTCTGTATTGTGTGGGTAATTTTGCCCCAGAGACGATTGTTCACACTGTGATCATGGGAATCGATTCCAGCAGCATTGTTGTGGAGATAGTTAGAATTCTCTAGGGCGAGAGTAGCTGCGCTGAAGGACTCTGTGGCCAGGATTCATGGTTGGATGCAGACGGGTGTGACTCTAGGAGCAGAGACAGGAAATGTTTTTTCCCCAAATACCTCTTCTGCTGCTGCCGGAAATTCCACCATTTGTGATTTATTCCACTGGGTTCAGCATTGCCCTTTCCTTTGGTGGGTTTTCTCTATAAGTGCTAAAAGCCTTCGTGGAGTGATGGAGCTTTTAAATAAAATTTAATTCTTTTCTTAAACTTATTTTTCGGAGATGAGGTCTCATTCTGTCACCCAGGCTGGGGTGCAGTGGCACGATCATAACTCACTGCAGCCTCGACTTCCTGGGCTCCAGGGATGCTCCCACCTCAGCATTCCAGTAGCTGGGACTACAAGCTCATGTCTTCATGCAATTTTTTTTAAGAGACGGGGTCTTGCTATATTGCCCAGGAAGGTCTCAAACTCCTGGGCTCAAGGAACCCTTCTGCCTTGACTCTCCAAAGTGCTGGGTTTACAGGTGTAAGCGACAGCACCCACCCAAATTCAATTTCTGATTGCCTTTTATATGCCAGCCTCTGCACAGAGGGACTGAGATAGATACGAAAATAGTAACTATGACAATAATATAACTATACCATTTTTTTCAATTAAAAAGTTTTAAATTGATACATAATATTTGCACATGTTTTTGGGGTACATGAGATAATTTGATACATTTATAAAATGTGTAAAGATCAAATCAGGGTAAATTGAGATATCCATCACCTTAAATATTTATCTTTTCTTTCTGCTGGGAACATTAGAATTATTATCTTCTTGTTGAAATATATAATAAATTAATGCTAATTATAGTCACCCTACTTATCTATCAAACAAACCCCAGGTCTCATTTCTTCTATCTAAGTGTATATCGGTACCCATTAATCAACTTCTCTCCATCTCCCCCCTCCTTCCTCCTCTTCTGGCCTCTGGTAACCACAAATCTACTCTCTACCTTCATGACATCCACTTTTCAGCTCCCACATGAGTGAGAACATGCAATATTTATCTTTCAGTGTTTGGCTTATTTCACTGAACATAATGACCTACAGTTCCATCCATGTTACTGGCAGATGATAGGATTTCATTCTTTTCTATGGCTGAATACTATTCGTCTGTGCATATGTACCACATTTTCTTTATCCATTCATCCACTGATGGGCATTTAGGTTGATTCTATAACCACCATTTGTTGAGAATTTAGTATGTAGCAAATTGGTTACATTAGCTCTTACCTCAACCCTTGGAGATATGTATGTATCTTTGGCGACATTTTACAGATGAGAAAATTGAGTCACAGAGGCTGAGACACTTGCCCAATGTAACATAACCGAATTTCTCCTGTTGCATAGCCACTATGCTACAGCCACCTGACCTATGAGGGTTTATGTCTAGTGGGGAGAAAGACCTGGTGGTAGAACAGAATCCATGCTAAACAGAGGAATAAGCAGTTAGCCATGAGGCAGCCAGGTGTAGATGATCAGGCTGAGATTTTATTCCAGCTGGTTCTTGAAGGACAAGAAGGATTTTCGTATACTGAGAAGGAAAGAGGGAAGTCACACCTGGGAAAGTTACAGGAGCCAAACCCCACACAAGGCTGTCTGTGTGTTGGCCTCAGGTTGGGTGAAGAATACAGTGAATGGAAGAAGAGACATGAGTCGTGTGGGTCAGGTCACGGAAGTCAATGGGGGAGCCACTGAGGTTGTAGCAGAGTGGAAAACTGTGAGGTCTGCTTTGAAATACTCCCTCTCTTGAAAAACTGTCACAGGCTAGAGAGGGCTGGGCAGACATAATAACTAAACATAATAAGGCGTCCTGGATGGGATCCTGGAACAGAAAAAGGACATCAGGAGCAAAACTGATGGTACCCAAACAGGTATGGAGTTTAGCTAATAGTAATGTACCAGTGTTGATTCATTAGTTATGGTAAATGTATCGAAGCATTTAACAATAGGGGAAACTAGATGAAGGGTCTATGGGAACTCTGTATTATCTTCGCAAGTTTTCTATAAATCACAAACTCTTCTTAAATACATTTATTTAAATAAAAACATTTACTCCCTCTGCAGGCAGTGTGGAGGATGGAGTTGAGTGGGGAGGGTCAGGATGCAGAGAGCATGTGTGAAGGAGGCCACCACCATCCTACTGTGGGAAGGACCTGTGACCTGCAGGGGCCAGTGGGCCTGGAGGGAAGGGGGCAGAAATGGAAAACACACTGGCACTGGGGGAGGCAGAACTTGGCAACTGGTTGGATGTGAGGGCTGAGCTGGAGGCATGAGTCAAAGGTGATGTGACTCTCCTGTCCTGAGCCCAGTGACAGGCACAGAGCAGATCTCATAAAAGGAAGGATAGGATTGCCATAGACCAACATGGGCAGCTTGGGGAGAGAGGAAACACACCAAATTCAATACCACTCAGCACTCCTGTGTTCTGATCATGACGTTGTTTATTGGGTAGTGAGATTCTTCACAATGGTGCCTTCCAAACTATTGGTGGTCAAGAACCAGGTTTTTTGTTTTTTAAGTGTATGTCCAGTCCAGGGAAGAGCAATGTTTTGGTCTATATCCTGTTCAGTGAGACAAGTCCATGGAGACTGTGTCTGGATGTCAGGCATTTTTAAAGTGTTGTAGATGTTTTTGATCCCTTACTCTCCATTTTTATTTTTATCTCACTGCAGACCAGTTAAAACATTGTTTATGGACCAGCTCTAGTCCACTTTAAACCTCCAACTATCTGAGGGTTAGGGACTACGAATCTCAATTTACAAATGAGAGAACTGAGACTCAAAGAGATTTAGAAACTATCCAAGGGTTCACAAAACTGGTAAGTTGCAGAGAGCAGGGATTTGTTCTGTCATCTGTCTATCTCTAGAAGCAAAGTTCCCATTCGCTGCCCGTGACCCATCAGTGCTCAGGCAGTCCTGCTGCTGGCCTCTTGCCTCCTGCGCTGCAGGTTGTTTTCAAAGCTTGTCTTCACTCCTCTTCCCTGGAGGCTGAATCATGGGTTGCTTTGACTCAAGAAAAGGAGGATGTGGAGGGGAGTGTCTAAAAAAACCTTTGCCAGAGGTGACCTCATAACCATCTCCCCGGGGCTCAGTGGACCGTGGAGAGAGCTCAGGCCAGTGAAGACCTCAACAGAGTGGCCAAGAGCACTGACCCTGACACTGGCATAATTCCAGTCTCTGCCACTGACAGATTAGGAAGGGAGAGAGGTCACACAGGGAGGTCACACAGGGAGAGAAGGTCCAAGGCTCGCCCCTTTGGTGAACTCAGGCAGCGCTTAGCAGCAGCTACAAACAACAGTGGAAAGGTTGGAGAACCCATCACATGCCAGACACGGGGCTCAGTGCGCAGATACCAATTTGTGTTTACTTTTGCTCTGTGGAAAATCAGGAGGATAAGGTCTATTTGGTTTTTACTTTCCCCAATGAGTTATCTCCCACTCTGAGACTGAAGCTGAACTTTTGGGCTTCCTCTCTGCAGGGCCGTGTGCAAAAATGAGAGGGAAGTGTGTTGGAAGCAATCTTTTCAGGCTTCTGAGAAAGCCCAAGCTTGCAGAGGAGATGGTGCCAGAGAAAGGCACAGACAGTGCTTCTGGAAGGTGAGGTGGCCACGGAGATTGGAAGATTCTCCAGCCCTCAGGAAAGGGGCTGAAAATCTGTGTGTGTATGAGTTGGGGGACCCTCCTGGGGCAATGGCTATACTGTCTGCCTAGGGAGGCTTCCAGCCTCTTCAAAGATGCATTCATTCATCAGAGAGTCACCAAAACCCCACCGTGTCTAGGTCCTGGGGACAGAGTGATAAACAAGACAGACTTTCAGAAAATAACAGCACATTTCTTGCACACTGCATTTCATAGAGCCACAGGCTATCTTCCAGCTCCTAGCTGGGGTAGTTCCTCTTTGCTTGAATTCTCCCTTCCAGCCTCTGCTTGTTCGTCCTATTTCACAGCAGAGAGACACTCTCTTGCTCAAAACCTTGATATACAGTGGCTCCATTTTGGCAAGGATAAAGCACAGGTTCTTTGTCAGAGTGCAGGAGGTCATTAGAATAGAATGAATGGTATCACCATCACTTGCACACACTCCTTGGGTGCCTGTTTCCCCCTCACCCTCTAGGACCAGGCTCAGCTGCTGACCTTCTAGCCTCATTTCCCAGCACATGTGTTCCCCTTGTATTGTGCTCTGGCAACACCATCACTCCTTACAGTTCACTTTCCAGTCTCTGCTCCCTTCTTCAGAATGCTTCCTCTGTTCCAACTGAGTTCTGGATTTTTCATTTCTCTGTATATTGAAATCTTACTAATCACCCAAGGCCTAGCTCACATATCACCTCCACTGGGAAGCCTTCTGATTTCCAGAGTTAGAAAGAACACTTATCTACTCTCCATTCCCAGCCAACTTGACTTACACATACTCATTATAACCTCCTCACTCCTAGCCAACACTTTGCATTTCTTCTGAAGTGTGTTCTGAAGAGCACATTGCTGGTAGGCTACTCTCTATTTGGCCCTCACACTGTTCCTGCCCATGTAGAATCTGCTTATCAAGGCAGTGTATTAGTCAAGGTTCTCCAGAGAAGCAGAACCAGAAGGATGGACTGACTGATTGACTGTGAGGAATTGGCTCACACAATTATGGAGGCTGACAAGTCCCACAGTCTGATGTCTGCAAGCTGGAGACCCAGGAAAGCCAGTGGTATATTTCAGTCCAAGTCCAACAGCCTGAGAACTAGGGGAGCTGATGGCATAAATCCCAGTCCAAGGGACACGGAAGATGAGATGAGATGTCCCAGATCAACAGGCAGACAGGAAACAAAAGGGCAAATTCTTCTTCCTTTACCTTTTTGTTCTCATACTGGATGATTCAGACCCACATTGGTGAGTGCATTCCACTTTACTGAGCCCACTGGTTCAAACGCTAACCTTATCTGGAAACACACTTACAGAGGCACCCACAAATAACATTTAATTTGGCTATCCTTGGCAAGTCAAGTTGACACATACAATTAACCATCATAGGCTGTTGTTTGCAAACCTGTTTATCTGAATTGTTCTGTCATTGTTGATGACACATCTACAGAGGCTTAGCATACAACCAGTTCAGAGGGAGGAGGGGGACAGAAGGTTTCAAAAGAAATGGCTCCAGGAAACAGGAACCTGAGCTTACATGGTGTGTTTAACTCAATAGAGAAATGTTTATAGTTCTGGACAAAGTTAGGGGCTAAATTGCTCGTAGGTTCATAGAGAGTAAACAAATGAAAGGGAAAAGCAATTATTAGCTGAAAAAACAAAAGCTCTTCAAAAGAAAGAAAACATCATTGTAGTACACTAGGTGGCTCAGCTGTGAACAATATTTATATAATCATAGTCATGTCAATACTGAATAAGAGACAGATAAAAATTGTGATACAATCATATTGAAACAATGGGAGTCTGGGAAGTGTTGTGTCTGCATGTGTACATGTGCTTGTGTGTGTGCACACATGTGTACTTGTGTGTATGTTAGGATTAGGGGAGAAGTGTAAGAGAGCTAAGCTATCATCTTTGACATTTATGGCTAATGTCAAAAAAAGAAAAGTCAAGAATCAACGCTGATAAGATATCAGCATTCCCATATTAATTACAGCATTATTCACAATAGCCAAGATACAATGTAGAGGAGAAAATATAATTTATTTTCCTTCCCTCATAGCTTCTTATCTGAGATGTTCTCCTGTAAACAAAATTCAGATTAGCAAGAGAAAAACCAGCAAAAATGTATTGGTGTGTGCTGTACCCATCACAGGGGAGAGGGAATATTTCTCTCTCAAGGCAGTGGCTTAGGGGCCTTGCTTAAACAGTATTTTTTAAAGCAGCCATAAATTCTATAGTGACAAGACAAAGAAGAGAGCAACTTCAGGATTCCACAAGGCAGCAAATTGTAGGAAGGTAAATTTATGGGAAGAGTAAAGTCTTCACCTAGATCTTCTGGCACTGCTGTCTATGAGCTGATAAGCAAGGATTGGAAAGAAGCCCCTCATTAGGCAGGAAAAGGCAAGGAGGATGGCAGGAAGACCTGTTCCTATAAATCACCATTAGGCAAGCAGAGGGAGGGGCAGAGTGTCCCCCTACGTTTTAACCTTCTTCAGTTCGACAATCACCAGTGTTCCAGAAAGGAATATTTTTGTTTCCTTCAATTGAATCAACTTATATCAATCAATGGATGAATAGATGAAGAAAACATGGTGTATATACACAATGGAATACTATTCAGCCATGAAAAGTAAGGAAATCCTGATATTTGCAACAATATGAATGAATCTGCGGGGGCATTATGTTAAGAGAAACCACCCATGCACAGAAAGACATGATCTCACCTATATGTGAAATCTAAAATAGTCAAAATCATAGAAACAGATTGAAATGATGGTTAATAAGGGCTGGGGGTTGAGGAAAGTCGGGTCATATTGGTCAAAGAACACAAAATTTCAATTAGACAGGAGACATAAATTCAAGAGGTTTATTGTACATCATGCTAACTATAATAACAGCATATTGTATACTTGAAAAGTGCTGAGAGTGGATTTTTAAGTGTTCTCACCACAAAAATGAGCATGTGAGATAATGCATATGTTAAACAGCTTGATTTAGCCATTCCACAACGTACACACATACAAAATGTCATGTTGTATACTATAAATATACATAATTTTTACTTGTCAATTTAAAAAATTAATGAAAGGAAAACAGAAAAAAATCAAGGATCAGAATTATAAGCCCGTTATATAGAAATATGCAGAGAAATACTCCAAAAGGTGTTAAAAATGGTTGCCTCTTAGGGATAGGGAGGGGTGAATACAGAGACTGTTGTTTTTATTATAAATGTTATGGTGCTATTTGACTGATTGATTGATTGATTGATTGATTGATTGATTGATTTGAGACGAAGTATCACTCTGTCGCCCAGGCTGGAGTGCACTGGCATGATCTCAGCTCACTACAACCTCTGCCTGCCAGGTTCAAACAATTCTCTTGCCTCTGCCTCCTGAGTAGCTGGAACTACAAACATGCACTACCACGCCCAGCTATTTCTAGTAGAGACGGGATTTCACCATGTCGGCCAGGCTGGTCTTGAACTCCTGACCTTGGGTGATCCTCCTGCTTCAGCCTCCCAAAGTGCCGGGATTACAGGCATGAGCCACTGCACCTGGCCCTGTTTGGCTTCTTAAAACTAAGCACATACATTGCTTTAATTAAAATTAAAATTAAAATTAAAAATGTAAAAGTAGGTAAAAGACAAGTTAACTGCTGTTCTCTCCCAAATGGCCGACCCTGAGATCTGTGCCCAGCTGTTACTGGGACCATTCATTCTCTAGGGAAGGGGATGTGGAGAATCTGCTCCAACACAGCTGCTTTGTCTGGTGGTGTTTTCTTTTTCATGGCTCAGAAGCACAGGGTGAACTAGCTCCTCATTAAATGACATGCTTCATGTTAGGTGTCAGCATGGGGGAAGGCATTAGGTGGAAGGATGTTTGGGAAACACTTCCAGACTGGGGTTAAGGTGTTTGTTTTTCCTCTGAGACCCAGACACTTCTGGTAACTATTGTTCCCAAGTGTGGTTTTTTGAAAACTCATTCTTTGCAAATTCCACAGGCAGCCCAGACTGATTCGTCCGTCTAGGAATCTGAGGGGCCAAGAGCAGAAATAACATTTTATAGGAGAAGGGGGATCAAAGCCAACAGGCTTTTTGCAGAATCCACCCAGGTCTTGCACTTTCAGGATCACACCTCATTAACAGCGGCAGAGCCTCACCAGGTTGGTTTTTAATCAGCTGCCCTTCAGCGAGCGCTGGCTCTTTGTCAACGTTTTCCAGGCAAACTATTTGTCCTGGAGCTGGGATAAGTCCTAATGATCCCAAAGCAGGACCCAAAGCCCACCATACCAGAGGTCTTGTGCCTTGTCTGCCAACATATATGGCTCTTCTTTCTTGATGTCCTTTCCCCCTTCAAGCAATTGCTTACATTTCTCTAAAGCTTTAAATTCATAAAGCACCTCATTCGACCTGTGTAATATCAACATGGGATGGGCAAGAATTCCTGTTTCCATTTTACAGGTGGGGAAACTGAGGCTCAGAGAAGTCAAGGGACTTGCCCACTATCACACAGCTTGAAAGGGCAGAGTTGGGAATTGAACTCTGGTTTCCCAAGGCCTCAGCCAATACTCTTTTCTCAACATTAGACACCTGAAGGTGCCAGCCTCCAACCCTGAATGCAGTGGCCCATGTGTGTTCACACAGCATAGCACCTGAGCTAGCTCACCTGCCTGCTTTCCTTAGGTTATCCTTCAGTGGAGTCAACTTTCCAGGCCTTTCAAGCTCCTGCCCCTTCCCCAATCTTGACCTCTTTTCTAGAGCCTAGTTTTCAGCTCTAACCATCAGTTGGACAGAACCTGAAGCTAACTCACTCCAAATGGTGCATGAATGCCACTCAGGCCCTCCCAGGTCAGAGTAGACAAAATCCTGGATTTGATGTTAGCTACAGATCCCAGCTCTGCAACTCAAGAGCTGTGACCTTGGGCAAAATCCTAAGGCACTCTGGGCCTCAATGTCCTCTTCTTTGAAATGAGGGCAGTAATTCACATCTCAATACGGTCTTTATAGATCAGATAACTAAATTATTTGTCAACTGTACAAAGGAAAGAGAATACTAATATCAGCAGTAATAATACCTGCCTTACACCCCATGTCTTTCCTTTTTTTTTTTTTTTTTTGAGATGTAGTCTCACTCTACTGCCCAGGCTGGAGTGCAGGGGCGCGATCTTGGCTCACTACAACATCGGCCTTCTAGGTTCAAGTGATTCTCCTGCCTCAGCCTTTCAAGTAGCTGGGATTACAGGCACCCACTACCACGCCCACCTAATTTTTGTATTTTTAGTAGAAACGGGGTTTCACCATGTTGTCCAGGCTGGTCTGGAACTCCTGACCTCAAGTGATTTGCCCATCTTGGCCTCCCAAAGTGCTGGGATTACAGGTGTGAACCACCATGCCAGGTCACCCCATGCCTTTCTTATGAACGGTGTGTCATTCTCTGCACTTCACAGGTGGGGACACTCAGAGATAGTATTTGACTTGCCCAAGGCTATACAGTGAGTTGATGGGAGGTTCAGGTCTAGATCTTAACTCTGTTTGTTCCAAGTTTAATGTTCGTCCATTAAATGGTCCATTACTGTTCGCCCAAAATCAAACATTTGCCTTCCTGAGGCCAGGCGCAGTGGCTCACACTTGTAATCTCAACACTTTGGGAGGCTAAGGTGGGCAGATCACTTGAGCCAAGGAGTTCAAGACCAGCCTGGGCAACATGGTGAAACCCCGTTTCTACCAAAAGTACAAAAAATTAGCCAGGCACGGTGGTGTGCACCTGTAGTACCAGCTTTTTGGGAAGCTGAGGCAGAAAAACTGCCTGAGCCCAGGCGATTGAGGCTGCAGAGAGCTGTGATCGCACCACTGCACTCCAGCCTGGGCAACAGAGAGAGATCAAATTTCCTCCCCATGTAAATATCCATCGTGTACCTGGATCAGTCAGTCCCTATTGCTCAGCCTTCTTGAAAGCCTTTTAATACTTTCATTAAAAATTTATATTTCTTAGGATGCTTTTGGCTGCAAGTAATATATATCTAAAACATGAGGGAAATATGTGACATCACACACAAGCAGTCTAGTCCCAAGGGTTAGTGAATTCAGGGCTCAGTGGCACCATAAGCAAGTGACAGGATGCATGCAGCAATTCCAGGGATTCATGCAGGCAGGATGAGTTCAGAGAAGAAGTGGGGTGTTTCCTGCTGTGTGCCTCTTTATATTCATGAGGAAGCTTTTCCAGGAACTAGTCCCCTTCCCCTTATGACTCATTGGCTAGAACTGTGTCACACACCCAGATTAAACCCATCGCTGGCAAAGGGGAAAGAATGACCAAGACTGGCTTAGACTAATCAGTGTCCTCTCCTAGGGTGGGCCTGGGGCTGGGCATCACCTTCCAGAACACATGGGAAGGTGAGTACCTAAGCAAGATAAGGGTGCTGGCAACAGTCTAGAGCAAAGCTGTCCGGTAGTATTTTCTGCAATGATGCAAATGTTCTATATCTGTCCTGCATAATACAGAGTAATATGCCTACTCTACTGGGCACTGCAGGCCTAGAGTGTGTGTATGAGCGTGTGTTGTGTGTGTGTGTGCCTGTCAGACAGGTAATGAAGTGTCTGCCCCAGAGTTAATGAGTTGTACTTTCCTGGGAATACTCATATTCTGAATAGGAAATAATATCTTAATACCAAAAGATGGAAAATCTAATGGTGGAATTTCAGGCTGAGACATGGGAATGAAAAATGGGGGAAAGAGCTGTGGAAAGAACCACAGAACATCACCTATGACATCTCCATGGGAGGACCGATGCCCCCTTCCTCCTCCCCACCCCCTCCCAAGGGAAAGAGAGGCTGATTGGAGGTAATAAACTAGTGGGTAGAGGAGGGAGATAAAAAGTTCCCAGCAGGCCCAGATCAAAGAGTAGGTGAGGAAAGTCTCTGGCTCAGAACCTCAGGGGAGAAGCCTCCTGTGAAGTTGCACCCCAGGACCTACCATGGTTGCACCAAGGAGAGTGCGTGGGCCAAGGTCCTGGAGCTGCCCTTTCTGCCTTCTCCTCCCCCTTTTCCCCCCATACTCCCTTCCATCCCTGCCCACTCCCTTCTTCTCACCTCCCCCTTTCCAGCCTCCTGCTTCTCAGTCCCTCTGCTTCTCCTTTCCTCTGTCTCCCTCAGTTTTCTGTAACTTCCCTTCCTTGCTTGTTTCCACTCCTCCACTTCTCTCTTCACTTCTCAGCATCCTGCCAGATTTTAAACTCTGCTCAAAAAGCTTCTGCAAACCCCTTCTCTTTCCTGAGTTTGCCATATCCTCCCAGGCTCTGCCTCCTTCACCCAGTCCCCTGCCCAAATCCGCCCCTGCTCTTTCCTGGCATGGATGCCCACTTGGAGGAGGAGCCTTCTGGAGACACTGACGCTGGACCCCGAGTTGTGAGTCTGATGGTGGAAATCCTTGGCCCCCAGAGCAGGCCCAGCCAGGGGTTGGAGGACCAATTTGGGAATGAAAAGGTTTTCTGGAGCCCTTCAAATCACACAGTGCTGGAGAAGGTAAGGACAGCTTGGGGGGCATGCTGTGGTGAGGACCGGGGTACTAGAAGTAACCCATTTTCCCCTGTCTTTGGATTCTTGGGCAGCCCACAGAGACATGAGATGAGTCTCTGAGCCAAAGGACCTGCCATGGTTCCTAGTAACGGGGTTGAATGCAGCTGGAAATTCTCCCCATCCCCTCCCATGCTGGCCTGAAGGGGTTTCAGAAGAAGGCCACAGGGAGGGTCTGAGAGCGCAGCAGTTCATTGGCCTCATCTTCTTCCTCCATGGAAGCATCTGGGCCAGAGAGGAGAGGGACGCCCAGGCACACATGGTGAGGATCTGGAGCTCTCCTCCCTGCTGCTGTGATGCCATGGGTCCCTATCCTGGACGGCAGCTGCTCCTGACTTGAAATTGTCACTCTCCGAGGGCTTCCCAAATTTCTGAAACCTGGGAGTGGCATCAGGGCTTAATCAGCTATTGGGAAGGTGGAATGACTTCATCAGAATTCTTCAGTTTCTAGTCTTTACTGTATTTTTAAGGGCAAAATGCCATCACCCAGACCCTTTCCAAAGGTCCAAATAGCTTTCAAACAGGACAGAAAGGGACTTCTGCTCTCCAGGAAAATGCTCTATCCCAAGTCATAAACAGCCCGAGTAACCCTACCCCAGTGTGGCCAAACTGTAAATGCTGGCTTTGTTCAGGGAAGGGGCCTGGTAGAAGGATCAAGTCTGAATGGCGTGATTGCTTTCCCTCCTGGGCACTGCATGGTGGGGGATGCCAGTGATCCTGTGCCAAGCAGTGCAGCCCACCCAGGTAGCAGTGGACGGGCCTCTGAAGCCCATGGGCCCTGAGTTCACAGAGATGGGAGTGGTGGTAAGCCTGGCCCAGGCTGAAGGGCTTCATCATAAACACCCTGTTCTGCTACCAGGCAGCCCACCGTTCTGAGCAAACACTTCTAAGATCCTGGGGGGTCTCTGTTGGACATTCAGAGTTCCTCCCTATTCCCTCCCATCTCTCTCTCCTCCCTCCTCTTATCCCCGCACTGACCCTCCTCTGACCACATGCCAAGATCTAACTCCTCCATCGGCCTTGCTTACCTTTTTGCCTGTGCTTCCAATGTCTCCACCTCATCTACCTCCATGGTTCTATCAAAGTCCAAGTCAAAAGTTGCCTCTTCCTTGAAGCCCTTCCAGATCTCTGCCCAGAATTGAACAACTTCCTTCTTTGTCTCTGATGACTCATTTGATAGGTTTATCAGAATAAATCATGGTCTGCCTTGCTTTCGAGTTCACCCTACATGTCTGTCATCCCACCCATGTATCTTTGGGTCTGTCTCTCCTTCCTGCACCCCCACCTGTGCCAGGCACAGTGTCCTGTTAGAACAGGGCACTCAGCCCCCTTGGTGAAGACTCACTCCCTTTCAAGTTTTGCAACACTGCATACTAACAGCTGGCATTTACTGAGCACTTACTATGTGCCTGGTCAGAGTCTAAGTAATTTATGGGCATTAATTCATGTACCCTCATCATAACCCTATGAAGTGGTACTGAAGTTACCCCCATTTTACCCATGAGGAAGCTAAGGCACAGAGATGTTGAGTAACCAGCTCAGAGCCAACCAGTAGCAAAGCTTGGATTTAACTCTGGGCAGCCCCTGCCCTTTCACCTCTGCTCCCTGTCTCAATGTGGCTGTGGACATGGGCTCTGACTGCCGGGGTTGGAATCAGGGCCATACCTTCCCTAACTCTGTAACTTTGATGGGGTTACTTAACTCACTGAGCTCAAGTTTCCTTGTGTGAGGCAGAGGTAATAACAGTACATCCCCACATCGCAGCGTCGGCACGAGAACTCAGTGAAACCATGTGGCAGAAGGCTTCGCACAGCACTTGGCAGATAGAAAGGGCACCGTGCTTTCTATTCCTGCCGTAACACTCGGCTTCAGAACGGTCTCAGCCAGCAGCTTGCAGGCCAGGCATTGAGAGCTGGAGATCCCAGGCAAGTGCCCGGCAGGGTCTCTCATTGCAAGTTCTCAGGTAAGGGCCACTCCTGCCCAGGACCCTGGCATGGGGTGGGGGAAACGCCCAGGTAGCACTGCCACCCAGCACCTCCCAGCCTCACGCATCCCAGAACTGCAGAAACAACCTGCCCTCATTGTCCCAGAGCCACAAGGACAGGATCCCAACACTAGAAAACAAACCCCAAACACTCAACATGCAGCAATAGGGTTGCCTCAGAGGCCCAGAGTGAGAAGATTCCTTAATGTCTTTTGTGAAAGGAATCAGCTGCCATCCCCAGGCTAACTATCATTTCTCAAGCTCTCTCCTGAGGCCTGAGAATTGTGTTGTCATTTCTAATGGCCTCGAAAGATGTGTGCGGGCAGACAAGGCCCGGAGGGAAAGACCAAGAGTAAAAAGAGCTATCATGTTAGGCTGGAGGCACAGTGGGGTGTGTGTGCTTCTAGAACACTATTTAATGGTGATGTTAGATCCCCTCACCCATCCCCTGCCTTTGAAAAACAGTGGGAGTAAGTGACATTGTTTCAGGCACATGTGCTGTGTTGGCCTGTGTGGCACCCGTTCACCCAGGTTACAAGATTCTCAGGTTCTGATGCCAGACCTGGCTCCCAGGTGAAGCCTGTGACCCAAGCCTGGCCCTTTAAAGCATCAGGTGCCGTGAGCTGTAGAGTGGCTGGGAGGTGAGCATGTGACCCCAGGAGCCCAGTGAAATTGACTTCTGGGACCTTCCTTTGCACAATGGGGTACTACAGACCTTGAGTGGCTGGTGGCTGCCACATGGAGAGGCCTGGCAGAGACTGAAGCCAGTCCGAGGGCCAGTGAGGGGTGGCGAGGGAAGTGGACACTGGGGGTATTGTTTGAGCCTCTGGATGCAGCTTTCCTTGAAGAGAGCTCTTGGCCTGGATTTTCCTCCCTCTGGGGATCAAGGACATGGGTTGTGGAGCCGGATTGCCTTGGCCAACTCTTGCTCTACTACTTGCCAGCAGTGAGACTGGAGATGAGCCCACCCTCTGCCTCCTCTTTCTCATCTGTGAAACGGAAGTAAGAATGCCTGCCTCTAGGCTGTTGTGAAGATTCAGTGAGCTCATGTGCCTAAAGCAAACGCAAGCACTAAGCATGTTGGTCTTCCTCAATATCTATTAACAACTTTCAGCTAGGTTCCTTCCACTGGCGGCTGAACGTGTCCTCACTGCCACACGGTGCCACGGTTGGAAACATCTTCTCAGACCAGCATGGAGGAAGGCTAGGCAACTGGCCCTGCCATGAATAGGCCGGTCCACAGGACCAGATCCTGTGGCTATCAGTCCCATCTTTGCTTGGCCACAGTGCTGCAGACTCCTTCACTCATAACATGGGCTGGTTCTATGTCCTCTAGGATCCCCCCTCTCACCAGGCAAGGACTGGAACTAGCTGCCCTGCAGAGTTCAGGGGCCTGGTGAGCCTGGATACAGATGAGCCCGCTGACCAGGCCACAGCTTCTTTCTTCCCTGACCCATTAGTCTCACTTGGAAGACAGCCATTGACTCACTGCCCTGGCCAACCCTCCAGTGCCCTGTGCAACAAATACCCGCCTCACTCAGCCCATGGCAGCCTCACCCCAGCAGCGGACTCTGGTAATGCATGTCCAGCCTGCCCTGAACATCTGGACCTTCCAGAACATAAAAAAACCTGACACCCTCCTACCAAAGGAAATCTAAGAAGGGCCAAAACCAAGAGAACCAAGAGCATAGCACAGTTATAGTAGCAGCTGTGATGTATTGAGCATGGGACAAGGAGGGGTTCCTTAACCATGGAGGGGTGACGCAAAGCTAGACCCTGGCCAGGAAAGCACCCCACACACTCAGCCAGGGCCCTACATCTGCAGGGGCTGCTACCACTGCATGGGAACAAAGCCAGCACTGGGTCTTCTTCTATCCAGTCACACTGCCAGCCCGGGAAGTAAAATTTCCTCTTCCTCCCTTCCTCCCCTCCTCCCCGGTCTAGCAACTGAGTGTGCACTCCCTGACAAGCCCGAATCCCCCGTGTTAACTCTTTATTGCCGCATAAAAATCACCCCAAAACTCAGCAGCCTAAAACAGCGAATGTTGATTGTCTCCCACAGTTTCTGAGACACAGCAGTCTGGGGGCGGCTCAGCTGGTGGCTCTGCCCAGGGCCTCTCATGAGGTCAGGCTGTCTGCGGGGCTGCAGTTCTCCCAGGGCTTGTCGGCTGTTGGGGGAGCTGCTCCAGTCTCACCTTCTGTTGGCAGGAGGCTTCAGTCCATCCTGCTCCACTGGGCTACTCACAACACGGCAGCTGGCTTCCCCCGAAGTGAGCGATGACTGAGAGAGGGAGAGATATACCACGAAGGAAGCTGTACTGTCTCATATAGCTGAATCTTGGAAGCCTTCCATCTCCACGTCTGCCATCTTCTATTATTCACACAGACCAATCCTGGTACTGAGAGGGAGGAGACCACGGCAGGAGCGGCCATCAGAAGGCAGGCCACTGGGGCCATCTTGGAGGATGACTATTGCAGGGACCCAGAGAGGTCTGGGGTCAAAAAAGGGGGCAGGGGAAGGGTATGATTCAGAGAAGTTAGAACTGCGAATGGTAACATCATATTTCCATTAGACTGGATACTTGCCCAAGAAACTTAGATGTTCATAGCCCGACTGTAGAGCTCCTTGAACTCTACAGGGACAGGGTGAAGAGGGTGCTTCTGCTCTGAGGAGGTGGAGGGTGGGGGTGTTTGGGGATTAGAAAAACAGAACCTGTAGATCTTAGAGTAATGTGGACTTGCACTGGAGAGTCCTTGGTGGAGCTGGCTGTGTCCAGCTCCACCAAGCTGGGCTGTGTCTATTTGCTCGTACAGTGAGCCATTCAGTAGTGCACCCATAGGAGGGTCTAGGGAATAAAATAGGTCTCCTTACAGAATGGGGTAGCTTTTAAACCGGGCCTTGAAGGAAGGAAGGATTTGGTCAGAGAGAAGTAGCGAGGACATAAGAGTGGAAGGAACTGCGGAAGTAAAGGCTCAGAGAAATACACAGCCAGTGGCTTTCAGGACACTGCCCACCATCTTTGCTGCTATGCAGGCTCCAGTTCCCATCTGACCTACCGCCTTCATGCACCTTTCCTCTTCATTTTGCTCCACTGAATTTTATGTTTCTGTAAATTGCCAGCAGGGATTTTTCTTTGTCTTTTCCAGGTAGATGTTAACGTTCACTCTGAGCTCTGGAGCCAGTCCAGGCCATGGAGGCTGCGCCCAACCCCAATCTAGTTCACTTTCCTTGAACAGCAGCTCACCACCCCTCCTGTTCATCCTCAGCTGCCCACACCTGGCCTGGTTCTGCAGGAAACTTCATCCTCAGGGAAGAAGAAGGAGTGGGCTGCTGCAGAGCCAGCCAGCAAATTCTTGAAGCATGAACAGGTTAGTTTTCATCAAAAGATTTGAAAGTTCTGGACAGCCAGATACCTCTCCTTGGGATAATGATATTTACAGGCCCCAAGACCTGTCTTCCAGCTCCTGTGTGCACTGGCTCTCTGCCTTCCAACACCCACACCCACACCGTCACCTCAGAGTTCCAGAATCCCCAAGCCAGGCTCCCTGAGGCCTTTTCCGCCCTCCTAGGGGCCTCAGGGCCTGATCCAATTCCTATAAACTAGGCATCCAGCCAGGAGGCATCAGTGGGCCCTGGGCTCAGTCCCCAAGCAAATGCAGCCCAGCCTCAGCCCTGATTCTCCAGGTGTGGCCAGGATCCCCCTTTACACTCTGACTCCCATGACAGGGCATCTACTGCTTCTCCTCTTGCCAGGCTGCTCAGCAAGTTCTGCCTCTTGGGGCCAGTGATGCTTAATTTTATGTGTCAATTTGACTGGGCCATGGGATGCCCAGATGTTTTAGTCTGTTTTCTGTTGCTGTAACAGAAAACCTGTGTGAAAGGAAACTCATTAAGCCAAAGGGAAAAGGTAAGCTGGGAACTTGGTCACACAAACCTGCCTCCCCCTTTTCTAGTTCCTAAATAAGAAGGCTACAAGATGAAAAGCTACATACCTCCCCCATAGTTTACCCACAAGGAAATTCCTAGTAAGCTCCAAGATCTTTACCCTAAAGTTTTTCTGTTAAAATTTCACCATGGCAATGTAAATTGATAGCTTATCTTTACAGGTGCAGTCACCCCTACTCCACCCACCAGAAACAAATGCATATCTGATTGCTCTCCTGCCCCATTTTGTCTATGTTACCTTATGTAAAAATGCAGATTCCCTGCATTTTCCCTCTGCCTCATTTGTCTATGTTGTCTTCAGTAAAAAAAAAAAAAAAAAAAATGCAGATTCACTGAGCCAGACAAAGGCATGAATGACTATTTTTCCCTACCTGCTCTTACATGAAAATTATGTACTTCTCAATACCCTGCCCTTTCCCCTTTAAATTTGGAGCCCTCAAAAATCATCTTCGGAAAAAGGCATAGACCTGTCTCCTGGGCAGGTGTCTGTAACTTTGGCAAATAAACTTCCTAAAATGATTGAGACTTGTCTTGTCATTTTTTCTCAATTGACACCTGAATACATAAGAAAAGAAGTTCTGGAGGCTGGAAGGTCCAAGAGCATGGCACAGGCATCTGGTGAGGGCCTTCCTGCTGCATCACAACATGGCAGAGGGCATCACATGGCAAGAGGTCAAGTGCCAGAGAGCCAGAGAGAGCTCACTTTGATAAGAAAGCTACTCCCAATAACAAACCCACTCCTGTGACAGCAACATTAATCCATTCACAAGGTAGAGCTCTCATTAACCCATTAATTCATTCATGAGAGCAAAGGGACTAAGTTTCCAACATATGAACTTTTGGGGGACACATGCAAACCATAGCGCCGGATACCTGGTTAGACGTTATTTGGGGGTGTGTCTGTAAGGGTGTTTCTGGAAGAGATTAGCATTTGAATTGTCAGGCTAAGTAAAGCAGATGGCCCTCCTCAATGCCTACGTTGTTCAACCTGTTGAGGGCTTGAGTGGAACAAAAAGGTGGAGAGAGGTTGAATTTTCTCTCTCTGCCTGCCTGTTCAAGCTGAGACTTGGAGCTGAGCTATTGGGCTGGAACCTACACCACTGGCCCTCCTGGTTTTCAGGTCCTCTGATTTGGACTGGAATTAACAGCACCAGCTTGCAAATAGCAGATTATGGGACTCTGCAGCCTTCATAATGGTGTGAGCCATAATGGTGTTTTATATATATATATCCTATTGGTTCTGTTTCTCTGAAGAACCCTGACCACTACAGTGCCCCTAAAAAAGGTAAGAAAATAGAAGCTAACAGGTTGGGCGTGGTGGCTCGTGCCTGTAATCCCAGCACTTTGGGAGGCTGAGGCGGGTGGATCACGAGGTCAGGAAATCGAGACCATCCTGGCTAACATGGTGAAACTTTGTCTCTACTAAAAATACAAAAAAATTAACCGGACATGGTGATGGGCGCCTGTAGTTCCAGCTACTCGGAGGCTGAGGCAGGAGAATGGTGTGAACCCGGGAGGCGGAGCTTGCAGTGAGCTGAGATTGCACCACTGCACTCTAGCCTGGGTGACAGAGTGAGACTCTGTCTCAAAAAAAAAAAAAAAAAAAAAAAAAGAAAGAAAAGAAAAGAAAAGAAAATAGAAGCTAAGAGATCAGAGTTTAGTTCAACCCTTGACTTGGAACCAACTTCTAACAAGTTAGCTTACCCTCTAGCCCTCAGGGCTCCCTGTGTACAACTCCTTCCCTTCCACCTCCCAAGATTGCTGAGAAAATGAGTTGATAAGATTATGACTGACTGTGTCAGTCACTGCTGCACCAGCTATTTTCAGGAGTTTGCGCTTCTTTCTTAGAGGCTCCCCATGATACTGGTATTTGTACAAAATTCAGTCAGGCTGCCTCCTCAATACATCCTGCCAAGCAGTTTGAAAGGAGTGATGCTTCCAGATCAGGAGGAATAACCAATTGCTACCTAGAGTTATCTTCATGGACATTTGCAGTGATGAAAGAGGTCCAAACACCCTCTTGTGAACCCTTTTAGAAAGCTGGTGTGGGGCCAGGCTGCCTTCTCCCTTGCAGATTTCACTTTCACTCCCCACAGGTGACATCAGTGAGAGTAACTCATGATTTCTAAATGAGAACTGGGTAAAAGTGATTTGTTTTTCCTTATTTTTCTCTCCCACTCCTTGTGCCAACCCCACCTCTGAAGCTGGTGAGGAGTCTCTCCAATGAGGGGTCAGATAACTGTTCCAGGGTGCTGGGGTACAGCATTTCCCCTTTCCACTGAATAGTGAGCTCGTGCACTGGGATAACAGAAGCTGCACAGGGCTCCCGTGCACAGCTGCCTGGCAGGGCCTGCAGCATTGGCAGCAGCCTCCAAGTGAGTTTGCAGGCAGGCTGGCTTGGGAATGACCATGCAGCGTTTGCCTTTGTATCCTCTGCTCCTAGCTGGCTGCCAGTCAAGACTGGTTTGAAGTAAAAGGAATTGGGCTCTGTGACCACTACTGTCCACCTCTTGCAAACCAAGGCCCTGTAGTCTTAAGTGGCTGTGATCTGACAGATTCACCGGGTCTGGGCCATGTGATCCAGGTAGGTCACTAAAGCAAAAAGAAGCAGGTAGAGTAGGTACAGAGAACCATTCCCTCATTGTGTCAGCATAGACGTGTTCAAAACTATTTGTATATGCTGTGTGCCAGGCCGCGGGGAGGCAATCGTGAGTGTGACTATTGTAGCCCTGCTCTCACAGAGAGGGGGAGGTCGGCAGGTGGACCAGCAATTACAGTAGTGTGTGACAAGTGCTGCTGTCTATGGGAGCCCATGGAAAAGGGCACTGTTATGGATCGAATTATGCCCTCTCTGGCAAAATATGTTGAAGTCCTAACCTCTGGTACCTGTGAATGTGACCTTATTTGGAAATAGGGTCTTTGCAGAAATAATCAAATTAAGATGAGGTCCTTAGCTGAGTCCTAATCCAGTATGATGGGTTTCCTTAAAGAAGAGGAGAAGAGACAGACACAGAGACACTCAGGGAATGTCATGTGATGAGAGAGACAGAGATTGGAGCAATGTGCCTGCCAACCAAGGAACAGCAAGAATTGGCAGCAATGCCAGAAGCTAAGAGAAAGGCGTGGCACAGATTCTTCTCATAAGGCTTCAGAGAGAGCATGGCCCTGCAAACACCTTGATGTCAGACTTCCGGCCTCTGTAACTGTGACAGAATACATTTCTGTTCTTTAAAGCCACCCAGTTTATGGTACTTTTACAGCAGCCCTGGAAAATTAATAACAGGCACTAAACCCAGAGTGGTCCATCAGGGAAGGCTTCTTGGAAGAAGTGACATCTAAGGTGAGATCAAGAGGGTGGTGGGCCAGGGGCAGTGGCTCACGCCTGTAATCCCAGCACTTTGGGAGGCCAAGGTGAGCAGATCACCTGAGGTCAGGAGTTCAAGACCAGCCTGACCAACATAGTGAATGTTTCGCATGAAATTAGAATTGTGCTCCACTAAGGATTCAAACTTCATCCCAAAAGTAGGGAGTGAAGTGATCTGAACTGTGTTTTCTAAAGATCCAGGGGCTGCAGGTGGAGAATGCATTGGGGCTAGAGCAAGACTTGGCACAAGGCCTGGCCCCAAGTCAATGTGCACAGATGATGGTGGAGGGTGTGGAGTCAGGAGGCCCACAATGAGGGCAGTCAGGAGGTGAGGGAGGCCTGGCCGTGGCAACAGCAGGGAAGATGGAGGGAAGTAGGTGACTCCTGAGACACCAGGGAGAAGAACGGAGGAGACTTGGTGCCTGATTAGATGTGGGGAAGAGGGAGAGGGAAGAAAACAAAAGGGACTCCTGGGGTTCAGATACAACAACGAGGTGGCCGGAAGAGGAGATAATGGCTGCACTCCGGAGCGTGGGAAGTTTGAGACGCCCGAGGGGTAGCCAAATGAGATGTGGGTGAACAGTTGGAACATCTGGAGTTGGCCTGGAGTTCTAGAGGGAGGGCCTATGGAGATACTGATTTGGAAATCTTTTGCCTAGAAAGAGTAATGGAGTCATGGAGATAGCTCCTGGGGAGCTTCTCTGTAGAGTGAAATGCAAGAATGATCTTGGACAGAAGCCTGAGAAACACAAGATTCTACGGAATGAGCAGAGGAAGAAGAGGCTCAGAGGAGGCTGGGAGCTGCAGCTAGAAGGGGAGGGGAAACCACAAGGGACATTCATGGAAGCCCAGCAAGGAGTGCCCAGCGAGGTGGAGATGGCCAGTGGTGTCAAATGCTGCCTTGGGCCCAAGGAAGATGAGAGAAGAAATATGTCCCTGGAATGTAGTGGCAAGGAGGTCCTTGGTAATCTTGGCAAAAACCATTTCATTATGAGAGCAGGGGGCATAAGTGACGTTGTGGTGGAGAGTATGGGAGTGAGCTCTGTGTGTGCGGACAGCTCTCTCCAGAAACTGGGCTGGAGAGGGAAGAAGAGAAAATTCAGAGATGAGAAGAATGAGGAACGGAGGGAGGCTGGTGTGTTTGTCTTTGAGATGGAATGACGTGAATATGTTGCAACCCCAAGAGGATACAGAGGAGAGGTTGAAAACAGGAGAGAGGGAGAAACAAAGGTGCCAGCCCTTGAGGAGACGAGAGGGCTGGAAGGCCACACCCGCAGAGAAAAGGGGCCCATGGAAGAGGAAGGGAAAGAGGAGAGGTGGAGGTGCCAGCTCCTCTGAGAGTGGTCCGTGGCCCAGCAGTGGGGACAGAGCTGTGAGCAAATGATCCCACCAAAGCAGCCCAGGGACAGCAAGAGCCTTGGGAGCACAGAGACCTTGAGAGAGGCTCGATCCCAGCAGCCCCAGCCCTGCCAAATGCCTACACATCCTTCAGAGATCTGCTCAAACTTCACGGCCTCAGGAAAGCCACACTGAGCCTTCCAAGACGGACACAGCTCCAATAACATATGCTGTCCCAGCACACCTCCCCTCCCAACACAGCACTGTTCTATTAAACTTGAACTACAGAGAATGAAGGAAATTACTCTCTTGGATGCATGGGATCCCATCATCATCTATACATGCAAGGTCCTTGTGGTAGGTAGAATAATGGCCCCCAAACATCTCCATGTCCAGGAACCTGGGAATGTATTAATTCATACAGCAAAACAGACTTTGCTGATGTGATTAAGAGAAGGATGGGAGATGATACTGGATTATCTGGGTGGGCCCAAGGTCATCATAAGTGTTCTTGTAACAGGGAGGCCAGAGGCTAAGAGTTAGAGGAAGAGATGTGACAAAGCACTACTGCTGGCTAGAGAGGGGAGGAAAGTGGTCATCTGCCAAGAAATATAGGCAGCCTCTACAAGGAAAGGCAAAGACAAGGAAGCCAGTTTTTTCTCAGAGCCTCTAGAAGGAATCAGCCCTGCTGACAGCTGACCTTAGCCCAGTGAAACTGATTTTGCATTTCTGACCTCCAGTACTTGTCAGGTAATAAATTTGTGTTGTGTTAAGCCATTAATTTTGTGGAAATTTGTTATGACTGCAATAGGAAAACACATTCCCCATCTTGTTTTGTTTTACTTTTTGCTTTTATCCCCCAAACTAGTCTAATTCCCCTCCTCATTCAGTCCAAGCATGAACCATATTTAATTACAATGTATTTAATACATGTCTTTAGATATTTAATGTATGTTCTTAGAGACATGGGAAATATACAGTGCTTTTATATGTATATGTTTTTAACTGACATAAATGTTATTGTGTATTAGCTCTTACGCTTCGTTACATTTTTCTCTCAAAGCTAAGTTTCTTGATTGACATCGGTTGTGTCATCTTGTTGATTTGTGAGAGTTTCTTATGTCTTTTTTCAGATCTAGTCTGTTTTATTCATTTAAACTGTTTTCTCCCAAGTTATCATTTAACTTTGCACATTGTATTATTTATTGAACAAAAATGCTAGTTTTGATGTAGACAAATAATCACTTTTCCCTTTAAAAGTTTGTACCTTTAGAGCCTTGCATACAAAAGCATTCCCCCAGTCACAGATATTCTTGGATTGTCTTACTATTCTTAGTATGTCTTCTATAAGTTTTTTAGATTTACCTTTTGCATCCAGTTAGTGTTTATCTTTGTTATAAAGTTTTACAATTTGATCCACAAATGTCTTGTTAATTTTATACTTTCTTAGATGACTTGTAAATTTGCTGCTATTTTGACTAGAGGTTTATTTTCTACTTTTCTAATTTATTGCTATTTTAGAGAAGTGCTAATGAATTACCTAGGCTGATCTCCCAGTCAGTTCTCTTGAAGAACTATTTTTCATAGTTCTATAAGTTGTGTGGGATTATTAGTTTTTATTTATAGATCATGATATTATCCACAATTAATAGCTTTATCTCTTCCATTACAATAGTTATATTACAATCCTCATTTCTTTTTCTTATTTTATTGCATTGGCCAGACCCTCTAGTACTACACTGAATAATAGTCATTCCTGCCTTGCACCTAAACATAAGAAGAACATATCTAAAATTTTAAACATTTTCTTAGGTATATTTGCTGTAGGATTTTAGTAGAGAGCTATGCTCAAGTTAAAGAAGTTCTTATCTATTTTTAGTATCTGAGAGTTTTTATCATAAAGAGATGTTGAACTTTTCAAATACCTTTCTTTGCATCTGTTGAGATATCATGTGATTTTTTTCTCCCTTAGTTTATTAATGTGGTGAAATACACAGGCAGATTTTCTGATATTGGACCATTCTTAAATTCCTAGAATAAACCCTTCTTAGTCATGATTTGCTATTTTAAAAATAATTTACTAGTATTTTATGAAGAGTTGTAACTAGGGTAATAAGTGAAATCATCTATACTTTTCTTATACTCTCCTTATAACGTTTCTTGGGTCTTATAAAACATTCAGTTGTTACTGTGAAAAAAATGGGAAAATTATTATCATTCTTCCAACTTCTTCCATTAAAATCAAATTGCCATCTACTGCCCTCTTACCATGTCTTTCTCTGAGCATAGTACCTTTTTGTTTAAATGTCAAATAATAGTTCTTTTTCCCCCCTGGCAGTTGCTTTTTTAATTCAAACACTTTATTCTTAAGGACACGCCTTCAGTACAGTTAACAAATGGTTATACCTGAAATCTGCTGAGAGCAGAGCTCAAGATCCACAGTTGCAAAGGCCACTGGCTCACTTCCTCATGGGCTGTATTACCTTCCAGAGCTGAGTGAGGCTGTGCTCTACGTCCCAACACTTGTTACTGAGTGGACATGAGGTGCAAGTTTAGCACCTTAAAAGGAGAAAAAAAGAAATAGGTTAGTAAGCAGAATGTGATTTTGTCCTCACTTCGACTTAAGTCATCTTTTTTTACTTGCCAATGTGAGTTCTGAAAGGTAGTACTATACCTGCTTAGAAATGGCTGAGTGACTGTCAATTAAAAAGCCACATTGCTGTTGTTTTAAAAAGATACTTTAAACAGTAATTGAACTGAATACCTATGGTACCAACCATGAAAAACAGTGCAGAGTTGAAGCGCCAATGACATGAAGAGCCATGGACAGATTCCTACATGTACAACAACATCACAGCAGCCACCAGGCCAATAGAAACTCACAAGGCTTCATTGATTATAAACACACCTTGGTTGCAGAAATGTTCAAATGTGCTTCTTACAATTGAAATATGGTAATATAAGGAAGGTACCAAGTATTATCAGACAGAAATGAAATGCCAAATTGCACAATTCTGGTTATATATGCATTTACAGAGATGACCCTGGGTCTCCTTCCCCAACCCTATGAGGGTCTAAGTGTTCTAAGAGAAGATGTACTGGGCTGACCCACCTGTCCCCTCTGTCTTGTATGACCAATGGCACATGCTTGAGAGCTGCTGTTCTAGGGTGAATCTGGCCAGGGTATAATAAGCTAATCTTGGCCCAGGGTTAGACATCAGTCTGTGGTCAGGGAGTGGTTAGATCACGGCACTGAGCTGTAGCCTTTGAGGATTGGGGTCAATATTCAAGTACAGTTCATGTTTGGAGTCAGTCTCTAGGTGGGGTAACTATAACTGGGTTTGTGGTCAGCCTGTGGCTGAGGTTTGGAGCTGGTTTGTGCCTGGTTTTAAGGGTCCGTTTGTGGCCAGGGTTGAGGTCATTCCATAGCCAAGGTGAGCAGCTCTCACTACCCTACACTGTGCAAGGAGCCCCATGCCTGATGCCTTTGGCCAAACAGCTTTTGTTCTGGGTGTCTTTACAGTATGTACTTTGGACAGGTCTGTCTTAGCACCCCAGGCCATGGCAAAGCTTGGCATTGCCTCTCATACGGGCTCTACTTAGGGCTCTGGGGCTGCCTATCACTCTGCTTCCAACACAGCAAGGTAGCCCTGCTGGGAGTCAGCCCTGCCCAGTTCATCCAGAGTTAGAATCCCCCTGCTCCCACCTACCTCCCTAGAGGCTAGCCAGGGGGCTAACCTGGAATGAGAGGAGAGGCCACGGAGGAAAACGTGTCTGTTTAGGGCAAGTCTGTAGGTGCCCCAGTGTGCTACCCAGGGGCACTGCTATGTGGAGGCAAGGGTCCTGTGTTCGAGTCCTGCTTCTCCCTCCATAGAGTGGGCAAAGTCATTTGCTGTCTTCAAACTTAGTTTTCTTGTTTATAAAATAGGAATCAGAATTTCTGTAAGAATGAAATGGAATAAAATGTTGAAATTTACTGTGAAAACTGTAAAGTGCTATTACAGAGTGGGGGATGGTGATGATGTCGATGATGATGGCAATGACAATGGCTACAAAGGATGATCGTTACAGGGCTCTTGATCTTACAAGGGAGTTGTAAAACGTCATTTCTACCGTGAACCCAGGAAGCCGAAATGGTATGGGGAACACATGGCCTTGCCTCAGTCACGGAAGATATCATGATGCCTATTTTACAGATGAGAATATGGAGTCTTAAAGATTGTATGATTTACCCAAGGTCGCACGACTCCTGCTTTAGGACTTGTGCTGTGACACTGGATGCCTCTGTGTGGAGTGTTTCTGATGGCTGCTTTATCCTTCCCTTCTCCAGAATGTTCTCCTGTTGTCCTCATCACGTAGCGCAATGATAACCATGGTAACAACAGCTGACTGAGTGCTTTTTATTGGCCATGCACTGTGCTGAGTTATTCAGACAAATCATTTCACTTCATCTTCATGACAGCCCTTAAAAGGGAACCTATTTAGGTCCTAAGGTCCCAGGAAAAATGTTACAGATGTGGAAACCAAGGCTGAGAGCAGGAGTGACTTGCCAGTAAGTGGCTAATCCCAGACCTCATCTCAGACGTTCCTGGCTCTGAAGCCCACACTCATGCCACCGTGTCACACTGAAACTTTGCCAGGTGGGAGTCAGACCACCTGACCTCTGGGCCTTACCCAGCCTGCCAGTGACATCTTTGTGTAACTTTGGACTCATCAAGCATTCTCATTTGTAGAAAATGAAAATGCCTGCCAAGCCTACTCCCTGGGGGTTAGTTGAGGAGCAAATGAACGGGAAAATGTGTTAAGGAAAAAAAAAAAAAAAACAGTCAAGTTGTTGCATAAATAGGAGGGATTTTTAATATCCTCCAAATGCTTTCCTTTTCTCCACTCATTTTTCCTGGTTTCCTCACTCTTCATCAGTAACAAAGTTAGGACAAAAGTGATGATTATTCTAAGGGGCACAAGCAGGGTCTGTCCCTTGGAAAGGCTTCTCCTCCCAGCCTCCTACGGGTTTTTCCAGTTTTCAGGCTGTTTCCAACGACCCCAAGAAGACGGCCACTGTTTCCCCCCTGCAGTGGTGGAAATAATTAGCTCCATTCTTCCTATTTGAATAGTCATGCCTAGCTGGCCTCTTAAATATGATCTTTGTGAGCAGTGCATTTTCAAACTCTCACAGGTTCTATTTTTACTTCTCTTGCTGAAGGAACGCTGTGGAAGGCGATTCCAGCACAAAGGGCCCTAATTAATTTCCCCTGCCTTTAAATATTTTTTCAAAGTATGTGTTTGAAAAAGACATTTAAAAAAAAAAAAATCCGTGACTCTGGAGGTGGATTCCAACATAGTTCTCACTGCCTTCCACTTGGAAATCCACCTTCGCCTTGCCGCCTGGTGGCCAGGCTGGAGTGCTCTGTTCTGCAGCTGGGCAGTGCTTTACTGCTCCTCCTCCAGACAGAAGGGACTGCGTCCTCCATCCAGCCTCTCAGGCCACAGACCAGCTTATGTCCTAGAGTCTGAGGGCCCAGGGAGAGGATGGTGGTCGCTAAAGGTCTGGAGAGCTGAGGAGCAAATGGGGGTCTCTGAGGGCCAGAATCGTGAAAACACAGGACTGGGACCATTGGAAAAACCATTAGGCCAGATTCTTTTGCCTTGAATCCCCATTCCCCGAATGGCCTCTGAGCCAAACCATACATGCCGGATGATGATTTATTATTAATCTGATTGTCCTGACTGTGAAATGATATTCCTCAAATTGTATGTGCCCTCATAAGGCATAAGTTTTTGCAATCTGGAACACAGGGCTGCAGGGAGGTAGTTTTATCCTTTGAGAGTAATTGTGATTTACAAGGTCCTCATTGAAAAGAAGTTGTTTTGAAAGAGCAAAGCCTTTTGAAAACACACAAGAAAAGCTTCTCCCATTTCTAGCTCTCAGCTGCCAGTGGGTAGGCTCTGGCTTCCTGGAGCGAATCCTAAGCCTAGGCAGGGAAGCTTTTCAAGGCCTCCAAGATGTGGATTGAGGGCAGGCTCCTGCATTTGAGAGCCCTGTGCCTGAAATACCATCGTGAGCGCTTCATGCTTTAGGATTCCAGGCACCATCCCTGGCAAAATGCAGATTGTCTTGAGGCAGCACATGAAAGGCGTGGGTGGCAGCGATGAGGACCGAGCTCTTCTTTTCCTGCTTCCCTCTCCTTTCTTCTTCCCTCCCCTGTCCTCATTCCCTGCCTTCTGTCTTGCCCACTCCCACCCCATTTTCTGTTCCCTACCCATTTCCATTTTCAGCCCTTCTACCTTCTCCCTACTCTCTTCTCTCCTCCTCCCTTTGGCTGTCTTCCCCCTTGCTCCCTGGGAAGCAGCATCCTGTTTCTGCCTTCCAAGGTGAGTCCAATCAGCAGCACTGCACTCTTGCTGCCAGACTTGGGGCCTTCTGGGCACAGCTTCGGCTGTGACTGGAGAAACAGCCTTCGGGCTGATCTCTACCCTAGGACTCCCCAGGGGCTTCCTGGGAACGCTGTGATGCCCTCCCTTGCTCCTTTCTGATGGAGAGGGGGTGGGGGGGCTGCTGAAGGAAAGAGGGCCCTTTTCTTGATAGCCGTAAACACTGATGAGCAAGACCTACAGCAAGTCATCTGCTCTTTGTCCCTCAGGTCCGGGGACTCCAGACCCCTGGTTCAGCACCCTAGGAAGACCTCTAGTTTATGAGGAGGAGCCTGGGCTGGGTCTCTGCTCTCTAGACAGTGATTTCAGATGAACATGCCCCAGTTGCTTTGTTCCAGCCCGAACCTGCACACACAGCATCAAAGCAGAGCAGGCAGGGCCCAGGACTGCCTCACACTCAGGAGCCTCTGACCCAGATGCACAGTCCTGCACATGTGCACAGGAGCCCTTGCAGGTGGCAAAACTGTTCAACTGCAGCTGTTCCACACCCCAGGACAAACATAACCTGTGGGCACCTCTGGAGAAACCCAAGCCCGGTAGCCTGCAGAAAGTGTGGCCAGGACGGACAAGGGCTGAGGAGACGACCTTCAGAAAGCATGCACATGCACACAAGCACACACGTATAAGCATGTGTGGTTGGTTGAAGTCTCAGAAAAATGAAAAAGAGGAAACAGGGCAAAAGTCATATCTGAAAAGATAATGACCAAGAATTTACCAAAACTGTCAGACAGGTTAATTCTACATTATCATAGGTAATTTCAAACTATTAATTCTATTTTAAACCCCAAAGCTCTAGGCAGTCTGATTTTAGAAGGTGCACTCATACCATTCTGCTATATAACCTGTATAAATTCATTAATATTTATCTTTTCAATACTCATATTGATGATTTTTGCTCTGCCTCTTTGTTCCTTGCTTAGTTTTTCTAGAGGTTTATCAATTTCATTAGTCTTTCAAACAACCAACTTTTGATTTTGTTGATTTTCCTTTGTTGTTTATACTCTATTTCATTAATATCTGCTCTTATTTCTATTATTTCCTTCTGACTATTATTTTCTTTGCTATTTGCATAGCTTGCCATTCTTTTTCTAATGTCTTAGGATAGATACTTACATAAGTGACTTTCAGCGTTTCTACTTTTCTAATACATGAAGTTCAGGCCATACATAGCTCTCTAAGCATAGCTTTAACTGTATCTTGAGATAAATATTAGATCAATTGATTTCAGCCTTTCATGTTTTCTAATATAGGCATTTAAAGTCATACATTTTCCACTAAGCACAGCTTTAGTTCCATAAGTTTTGATATATAATATTTATCATAGCATTCACTTCAAACTATTTTCTCATTTTTATTGTGATTTTTAAAATCTATGCATTATACGAAGCATGATGCTTTGTTTTCAAACATCTGGTAATTTTCTTGTTATTCTTTCATTATTGATTCTTAGATTTAGTCCACTGTGGTCAAAAGACAAACTTTGAATCATTTCTACAATTTGAAATGTGTTGAAATCTGCTTTATGGGCTAGCATGTGATCAATGTTGATAAATGTTTCGTGTACACTTGAATGTGTTTTCTATCGATGTTAGGGATAGCATAGCTTCTGTGTATGCGATTAGGTGAATGTTGTTTGTTACATTATTCAGATCTATATCCTTACAGATTTTTTTGCTGCTGCTTGTTCCATCCGTTACTGAAAGAAGTATACTACAGTCTCTCCTTAAAATAGTGATTTTTGTCTATTTCTCCTGTTAATTTTTGCTTTGTATAATTTGAAGCTATGGCATTAGATACATAAAAATTTGGAAAAGTTGTATCTTCCTGATGGACTAGCACTTTTATCATTATGAAATGTCTCTCTTAAATGCTTAGAAATGCTTCTTGCCGGCCGGGCGCCGTGGCTCAAGCCTGTAATCCCAGCACTTTGGGAGGCGAGGCGGGTGGATCCACGAGGTCAGGAGGTCGGGGTGCATCCAAGCTAGCCACGAGGTGAAACCCCGTCTCTACTAAAAAATACAAAACTAGCCCGAGGCGAGGTGGGGAAGCCTGTAAGTCCCAGCTGCTTGGGAGGCTGAGGCAGGAGAATGCAAGTGAACCGAGTGAGGGCTGCAGTGAGAGCTGAGATCGAGCCTGTACTCCAACCTGGTGACAGAGCGGAGACTCCCGTCTCAAAAAAATGCTTCTTGCCTTAAACTCTACTTTCTCTTGGTCACAGTTCACAGAGTATATTTTTCTATCCGTTTACTTTCAGCTTCACTATGCCTTCATTTTAGGTTGAACTATAAGAAACTGCTATTTTTATAAGTCAAATATGGTTGACTGTCAGCACATTAATGTAGTTCAACTTAATATTTAAGGACCCTTGTAAACAGCATAGCATTTTAAAATCCAGTCTTAAAACTTTGGCCGGGCACAGTAGCTCAAGCCTGTAATCCCAGCACTTTGAGAGGTCGAGGCGGGTGGATCTCCTGAAGTCAGGAGTTTGAGACTAGCCTGGCCAACATGGCAAAACCCCATCTCCACTGAAAAAAATACACAAAGTAGCCAGGCATGATGGCGTGAACTTGTAATCCCAGCTACTAGGGAGCTGAGGCAGGAGAATCACTTGAACCTGGGAGGTGGAGGTTGAAGTGAGCCAAGATCACACCACCGCACTCCAGCCTGGGTGACAGAGCAAGGCTCCATCTCAAAAAAAAAAAAGTTTTGTCTTTTAAATGGAGTATTTAATTCATTTACATTTAATTGGAGTATTTAGTTCTTTGGTTGGTAAGTTTGGTTTTACATCTACCATCTTTACTATTTGTTTTCTATTTTTCCTACCTGTTTTGTGTTCCTTTTTCTTGCCTTCTTTTGAATTAATAAGTTATTTTTCATTATTCCATCTCCCCCATTAGCTCGTCAGTTTTACATTCTGTTACTATTATTTTAGAGATTGCCATAGATTACTTAACTTATCAGAATCTAATACAAAGTAGTACTTTTGTAAATTCTGGACAATGCCACAAGCTTGGAACATTTTAACTCATTCCCCTTCTTTTTGTGTTATTATTGTCATACATTTTAGTTCTGTATATATTTTGAATGTCACATTACATTATTTTCTTGTTAAGTCTAAGTTTATTTAGATGTACCCACATATCCACCCTGTCTGTTGTTCTTCATTCCTTCTTACGTTTCCTTTTTGACCATCTGGGGTCATTTTACTTTTGCCTGAGAAACTCATTTTAGCGTTTATGTTAATGCATGTCTACTGGTGCTGAATTCTCTTGGTTCTTGCCTGTCTGGAAATAACTTTATTTTGCATACACTTTGAAAGTTTTTACACTGGGTATAGAATTCTAGATTGTCAATTATTTTTATTTTAGAAATTTGAAGATATCATTCCATTGTCTTCTGGCTTTCATCTTTTTATTGTGCTTTTGAAGGTATGTGTTTTTTCACTATAGATTCATTTCTTTTCTTTTCTTTTCTTTTTTTCACTTTGTCACCCAGGCAGGAGTGCAGTAGTGGCTCACTGAAGCCTCAACCTCCCAGGCCCAAGCAATTCTCCTGTCTCAGCCTCTCAAGTAGATGGGACTACAGACCAGGCATGTGCCACTACACCTGGCTAATTTGTAAACTTTTTTGTAGAGACAAGTTCTCCCTATGTTGCCCAGGCTGGTCTTAAACTCCTGGACTCAAGCAATCCTCCCACCTCAGTCTCCCAAAGTGCTGGGATTGCAGGCATGACCCATCATGCCTGGCCCCATGGACTCCTTTAAAGAATATTCTCTTTATCTGTAATTTTCAAAGATTCACAATGATGTTACTAGGTGTTATTTTCTTTCTTGCTTGGACTTTGTAGTACTCTTGAATCTCTAGCTTGATGTCTTGGCATTGTTGGAAAATTCTTAGTCATTATTTCTGTATCTCTTTAAATACCACTTCTTCTCCATTCTTCTCTCTTTCTCGTCTGAGACTCCAGTTGTATTAATATTCAAACTTTCCACCATGTCTCATATGTCTCTTATATGCTCTTTAAGCACAGCTTAACTAATCCTCCTCAGCTGTGCCAATCTATTGTGGAACCATCCCTTCCTTCCTTCCTTCCTTCCTTCCTTCCTTCCTTCCTTCCTCCCTCCCTCCCTCCCTCCCTCCCCCTCTCTCTCCCTTCCTTCCTTCCTTCCTTCCTTCCTTCCTTCCTTCCTTCCTTCCTTCTTTCTTTCTTTCTTTCTTTTCTTTCTTTGATGGAGTCTCACTCTGTCGCCCAGGCTGGAGTGCAGTGGCACAATCTCAGCTCACTGCAACCTCTGCCTCCCATGTTCAAGCGACTCTCCTGCCTCAGCCTCCCGAGTTGCTGGGATTACAGGTGCTTGTCACCATACCTGGCTAATTTTTGTATTTTTAGTAGAAACGGGGTTTCACCATGTTGATCAAGCTGGTTTCATCAATTATATTCCTTTTCAGTTTTGGAATTTGCTTGATTTTTAAAAATAGATTGTTGTTCTCAGGCAAAATTCTTCATCTTGTTATATCTTTTTATGAGCATATTAATCACAGTTGTTTTAATGTCAAATAACCCTAATATGTAAGTCACATATGGGTTTATTTTTCCTGCATGTTTTTCTTGCCTGTTTTTTCTCTTGGTCTTGTAACTTGGAATACTTAATATTTTTTATTGAATACTGGAGAGTTTATATTAAAACGTGGAGACTTTTAATGATAACATCTTCTTCTATAGAGGATTCATTCTATTCTCTGGCATGCAGTTAGAGTAGGGGCTGTTTGTTTACCTCCATTCAATCAAGGGCTGAACTGACTTGAAGTTGGTTTTAGTCTTCACAAATTTGTTCTTTCTCTGGTCATTTTTCCTCCAAGAGTATAGCCATCCAGATCCAGGGATGTTTCTTGGGGCGGGGAGGGGGGCACTTATTCTTAGAAAATCCTAAATTATTTCCTTTTTCTTTCTTTCTTTCTTTTTTTTGAGACAGGGTCTCACTCTGTCACCCAGGCTGGATGGAGTGGAGTGGCATAGTCGTGGCTCACTGCAGCCTCAACCTCCCAGGCTCAATGAGATCCTCCTACCTCAGCCTCCTAAGTAGCTAGGATCACAGGCACATAACACCACGCCTAGCTAATTTCTTAATTTTTTGTAGAGATGGGGGTCTCCCTATGTTGCCCAGCCTGGTCTTGAACTCCTGGGCTTAAGCAATCCTCCCTCCTCAGCCTCCCAAAGTGCTGGGATTATAGGCATGAGCCACTGTACCCAGCCCTAAATTCAAATTTTTGTTTCTCAGAGACCATGAAAGGTTTTCCAGCTACCTTTTTTTAGTTTCTTAGCTTCTCACCCTGCACAGCCAAGAACTGACAAATAACTCAAGTGGAAAATGCCAACTGACAGGTTTAGTTTTCCGTGCCTCCATTGTCTCTTGGACCTTGGCTCCTCATGTCAGCTGCCTTGGGAGCCTAGAACTGTCCTTTTTTGTTCCTCTGCTCTGTAAGATAGCCTAAAGCTCTGCTGGCTTCTCTGCCTCTTTGTGGATGAACCCTACCAGGCCCTGCAGCCTCCCATATCCCAAGGGGAAAAGTGATGACCAAAAGCTGAGATCTTTCAAAGAATTTTCTTTTTGTCTCGCCCCTTAAGTACTGGTTGCCTTGGGTGTCCTACAATTCTTCAAAAATATTTTTTAAAATATTTTTTTCCAAGGCTGGGCACAGTGGCTCACACTTGTAATCCAAGCACTTTGGGAGGCCAAGGCCGGAGGATTGCTTGAGCCCAGGAGTTCAAGACCAGCCTGGACAACATAGTGAGACCTCATCTTTATAAAAAGTTTAAAAATTAGCTGAGTGTGGTGGTGCATGCTTGTAGTCTCAACTACTTGGGAGGCTGAGATGGGAGGATTGCTTGAGCCCAGGAGGTGGAGGCTGCAGTGAACCATAATTGCACCACTGCATTCCAGCCTGGGCAACAGAGCAAAACCCTATCTCAAAAAAAAAAAAAAAAAAAATTCCAGCTTTTTTAGTTTATTTCACTAGAAACTTTGGTCTGACACAAGTTACTTTATTGTAACCAGAAGTAAAATTATAACTCTTTTTTTTTTTTTTTTTTTTTTTGAGACGGAGTCTCGCTCTGTCACCCGGGCTGGAGTGCAGTGGCCGGATCTCAGCTCACTGCAAGCTCCGCCTCCCGAGTTCACACCATTCTCCTGCCTCAGCCTCCCAAGTAACTGGGACTACAGGCGCCCGCCATCTCGCCCGGCTAGTTTTTTGTATTTTTTAGTAGAGACGGGGTTTCACCGTGTTTGCCAGGATGGTCTCGATCTTCTGACCTCGCGATCCACCCGTCTCGGCCTCCCAAAGTGCTGGGATTACAGGCTTGAGCCACCGCGCCCGGCCTTGTTTTATTTTTTATTTTTTATTTTTTTTAATTTTTTTTAATTTTTTTTAAAATTATAACTCTTATAGCTTTTATTTATTTATTTATTTATTTTTTTGAGACGGAGTCTCGCTCTGTCGCCCGGGCTGGAGTGCAGTGGCCGGATCTCAGCTCACTGCAAGCTCCGCCTCCGGGGTTTACGCCATTCTCCTGCCTCAGCCTCCCAAGTAACTGGGATTACAGGCGCCCGCCATCTCGCCCGGCTAGTTTTTTGTATTTTTTAGTAGAGACGGGGTCTCACCATGTTCGCCAGGATGGTCTCGATCTCCTGACCTCGTGATCCACCCGTCTCGGCCTCCCAAAGTGCTGGGATTACAGGCTTGAGCCACCGCGCCCGGCCTTCTTATAGCTTTTAAAATCTTATTTTAATGATTTTAATGTTAATAAAATCTATTGTTTTCCCTAATCCCTTTTTGCTGTTCTATGAGGAAATAACTAAATCATAAATCCTTTCATGCACTTTTTGCTGAGATGTCTTAGGCTTATCTCCCCAATCATACTCTAATAAATGAACTTCACCATTTTATTGCATGTACCTTTTTAAAAGTGCCATGCTAAGCATTCCCTTCTTTGAACCCTGCCTTGATACTGTGGAGTAAGTAGGGATCATTTTTTTCCATTTTGCAAATGAAGACATTGAAGCTCATAAAATTTCTTTAACAAAGAACTTAAATAAATTCTTCTAACTGATAATTAGGTAGAGGAGTCCTAACTAAAATTTAGTTCTTCCAGCTCAAAGTCTAGTCACCATTCACGCTTCTTTTCCACTGGAGGACCCCCAAAGCCAGAACCTTTCCCTGAACACTCCACAGGACTCACTAAAGGTCTAAATATGCAGTAGATGGTCTGGTAGTACTTGCTGAATTGATTTATATTATGTTGCAGCAGCTGATCAGAGGCAGAGGCTCCCAGCCTGACCCTGGCCCTTAACTGTTGCATCAGATTTTATTTAAAAAGGAACAGAGAATAATAAATTAAATTCTGGTGTCAAAAGGAACCCACAGGAATTTATGAGAAATACAACATAAATTCACTAAAACTCCTACTCAGTACTTATTCCTCTCTGTCTTATATTTAGGCACATCTGGGTATAACTAAATCAGCCAAATCTGCTACTCTCAGACAGGCAGCTTAATCCCCCTCCCATTCCCCCTAAAAAACCCCAAAAATAAAAATAAAGCAAACTGACATCATATAACAGTTCATGGGGCTTATTATGGTCTAAAATGACAGGCATGTAAGTTGAAGCCAGTTCTGAAATAAGTCTCTCAAAATTCCAGGGGGACGGGGGGCAGATACAAACTTCATTTTCAAAGTAAATTCTGAAGCATTTTGAAAAGAAAAGAAGAGCTTTCTGTGAAACATGGCTGGAAAAGTCAGGAAGGACTGCAGATGTTTTGAAGCAAATTACTAGTGAGTTTGTCAAAATTTGGAAAAGGACAGCTTCCCCTTATTCTGGGTCATGGGAGGACTCAAGAAGACTTTGTAAGTTACCCGGCTGAGACTAACTCGATTCTTGACAGAGCCTTTGCAGGGTTTAGTGAAAATAGTTTTCATTTGTTAAAAAGTAGAAATGCCGTTTCTGTTACTTGCTCACTCAATAAAAATCTCCAAACTCTTGTCTCAAATTCAGCCTAATTCATATCTATCCCCAGAACAGAAACCAAACCCCCGAAGAGGGTCAAAATTATCAACTTTGTTTATAGAATAAGCTGTTGGGCAGAGAGTCAAACTTGGCTTGCTGGATTTTTTAAAAAATAATTTTAATCAACTTTATTTACTTTATTAAAGTATAATGTGTTAAAATGCACCAACTTAAAGCTGACCGTGCAATGAGTTTTTACAAATGTATACATCCATGTGCAACATCAAAATCAAGCTATAAAACACTTCTCCCCAAAAAGTTTGCATATGTTCTGTCCCAGTCAATCACTCTTACAACCAGCTTAAGGAACATAGATTTGTTATTTCTGGAGTTTTTAGAGTTTCAAATGAATGAAATCATAAGTATGTACTCTTTCACACCCGGCTTCTTTCATTCAATATAATTATTTTGAGACTTACCCATGTGGTTTCGTGTATCAATAGTCATTTTTTATGGTTGAGCATGATTCTATTATATGCATGTACCACAATTTATTTATCCGCTCACCAGTTTATGCATGTACATTTTGGTTGGTTTTAGTTTTGGGTTTTTATTAAGGTGTTATGAACATTTACAGATGGGTCTTCATACAGACATGTTTTCATTTCTCTTGAGTAAATGCCTAGGGGTACACTTGCTGGGTCACATAATGTATATTTAAGTTTATAAGAAATTTCTAAAATTTTCTGAAGGGGCTATACCATTTTAGACTGTCACCAGCAATGCTCCACATCCTTCCAATTCTTGGATTGTCAGCTTGTAAATACTAACTATTCTAATGGGTGTGTAGTTACACCTCATTGTGGTTTAGGCTTTCATTTCCAGGATGAGTAATGATGCTGAGCATCTTTTCACATGCTTAGTGGCCATTGGTGCATCTTCTTTTGGGAGCCATCTTTTTTAATCTATTGAGAATTTTTCAAATTTTTGTTATTATTGAGTTCTCAGTGGTTTTTATAAATTCAGGATATAATGTTCACTTTACATATAGCTTTTGTCAGCTATGTGAATATTTCCTCCCAGCCTGTGACTTCTCTTTTCCTTTACTGAAGATGTTTTTCAAAGAGCAGAAGTTTTAAATGTTGATAAAGATTACTTTATTTAACAGGTACCTGTTGTTTAAATTACCCAGTCTGTGGTATTCTGTCGTGGCAGCCCTAACAAACTAACAGAAAGACCAAGTTATCAATTTTTTTCTTTTGTGGTTTTTTATTTTTCTTTCCCAGCCAGGGAATCCTTGCTTACCCCAAAGTTGAAAAGATTTTCTTCTATTTTTCTTTCCTATTGGTTTAATAGTTTTATCTTCCACCTTTAGATCTTTTTCCTATTTTGGGTTCATTTTTATGTGAGGTTTATTTTTTCCTCATATGAGTATCTAATTATTCCAGTACCATTTGTTGGAAGACTCTCTTTTCCTTTATTGAAATATGTTAACAATCAATCGACCATGTATCTGTGAGTCTATTTTTGATTCTTTATTCTATTCCATTGATCTATATGACAAATTTGATACCAGTGCTACACTCTCTTCATTACTGTAGCTTTATAATAAGTATGAAAGTCAGGTAATATAAGTCCTCCAACTTTGTTTTTCTTTTTCAAAATTGTGGCAGATTTTCTAAATCTTTTACACAAAAATTTTACACTAAGCTCGTCAACTACTTTTAAAAGCCTCTGAAATTTTATCAGTCAATATGAAGTACATTAACATTTTAGCAGGACTCCAATCCATGAACATATTACAGCTCTCCCTTTATTTAGTTCTTTTAAAATTCCTCTCAGCAGTATTTTGTAGTTTTCAAAGTACAAATCTTACACATATTTTGTCAAATTTATCCCAAAATGTTTCTCATTATTTGATGCTACTGTAAATGGTATTTTGTAAATTTTTATTTCTAGCTCTTGTTGTTGGTGGAGAGAAACAGCTGATCTTTACTTATTGGCCTTGCATCCTGTGATCTCACTAAAGTCACCAAGTCACTTATGAGTTCTCAAACCTTTAAAAATATATGTTCCTTAGAACTTTCTATGTACACAATTATGTTGTCTGCTAATGAAGACAGTTTATTTCTTCCTTTCCAATTCAGATGTCTTTTATTTCTTTTTCTTGCCTATTTCACTGGATAGGATCTTTAAGACAATGTTGAATAGAAGTAATAAAAGCAGATATTTTGTCTTGTTTCTGACACTGGAAGGAAACCATACAGTCTTTTACCTTTAACTGATTCTCTTTATCAGGTCATAGGTTTTTTACATATTCTCTTTATCAAGTTGAGGAAGTTTTCTTCTATTCCTAGTTTATTAGTAATTTTAATCATAAATTACCACTTTTCAAGTGCTTTTTCTGCATCTATTGAGATGGATTTATGGGATATATGGTTTTTATCCTTTGTTCTATTAATGTAGTGAATTACAATGATCAACTTTTGGATATCAAAGCAATCTTGCTTTCCTGGGATAAGCCCTGCTTTTGCATGGTATACTGTCCCTTAAAATATTGTTAGTTCTATTTGCTTATGTTTTGTAAGGATTTATCACCATGAGTGATATTGATGTATAGTTTTCTTCCCTTTTTGGTAATATCTGTATGTAGCTTTATTAGTATTGGGGCATGATAGTCTCATATGAGTTGGAATATGTTCCCTCCTCTTTTTCCTGAGTTTTTTCTTTTTTGAATTGATATTTCTTTCTTAAGTGTTTGTTGGAATTCACTAGTGAGTTCATCTGGGTCTGGAGTATTTTGTGTTTTGGGGATAGGAAAGGGGCTTTTAAATTATGAATTCAGTTTCTTCGAGGAATATGTGTTGCATTTAAGTTTCGGTTTTAATTCCAATTTTGCTCAAATTTTAGCAGAAACAGAACTGAAAAAGCACACAAAATGGCTTAATTAAACATTTATAAATTCATGCAGTTATTTCTTTTAAAAGCTAAACGGCTAAAGCAAACCTAAAAGATGGAAGTGGCGCAGACTAATCCTAAATTTGTCTTTCTCTTTGCCTCAACAACTACTAGATGCCCTCTGATCTCTGACACTCCAGTGTTTCCTGGACAAGCAAAGGGAGCGAAGTACACGGGTTGTTCAATAGGAAGTGGCTTGAAGGTGGTTTGTCAGGCTGGGGTTTTGTTCCCTAACTCTTTGTGTGTACATTCTTGCTGTGGCTTATCAGGAGAGAGTATTTTTCATCAGTGTGCTTCCGTATTTAATATGTTGGGGAGCATAAATCTATTTACTGCTTTTTGCTCTCTATATCCTTATCAATTTAGGAGTAAGTAACCAAAGCATTTTATTTGCTTGTGTTCTTTCCAAGTCATATCAGTCAACACAGGTCACAATAGGTAACACAAACAACTCTAAAGATGAGATATCACAAAGTTCAAGAAATGTATTCATAACATGTATATGGCTATTTGGGTTTTCTATTTTTTTAAAGTTGTACCCTTTAGCAATTGGCCATTTCATCTAAGTTGTTGATTTTTTTGACATAAAGTCTTTCAGTATATTCCCTTACTGTGTTGTTATTATCTCTAGCATCTCTAGTTATGCCTCCTCTTTCATTCATTATATTAGCACTCATGCTCACTCTCTCTTTTTCTCAGATAAATCTTGTTGCAAATTTTTCAATTTATTGATCTTTTTAAATTGGTTTTGTTGGATTTCTCAATTGTATGTAATTTGCTCTTCTGTTTCTAAAGATGAAAGCTTAGAATATTGATAAAAACCTCTTTCTATTCTAATATGAGCATTTAAAGACATGTATCTCTCATTAATCACCACCTTATCTATATGTCACAAATTTTGTTACATTGAATTTTTTATTTTCATTTAGTTGAAATATCTTTAAATCTCCCTGTGATGTACTCTTTGAACCAAATGTTGCTTAGAAGTGAAGTCTTTAACTTCCATACATTCTAGGATTTTTTATATTTTTCTGTTGTTGATTTGTGTTTTAATTCCATTTTGGTCAGAAAATATGCTTTGTTTCAATCCTTAAAAATATGCTAAGATGACTGGGCGCATTGGCTCACGCCTGTAATCCCAGCGCTTTGGGAGGCCGAGATGGGTGAATCATGAGGTCAGGAGTTCAAGACCATCCTGACTACCACGGTGAAACCCTATCTCTACTAAAAAATACAAAAAATTAACCAGGCGTGATGGCAGGCGCCTGTAGTCCCAGCTACTCAGGAGGCTGAGGCAGGAGAATGGCGTGAACCCAGGAGGCGGAGCTTGCAGTAAGCCAGGATCATGCCACTGCACTCCAGCCTGGGCAACAGAGCGAGACTCCATCTAAATAAATATATATATATATATGCTGAGACATTTTTTATGGCACAGAAAATGACCTTTCTTAATACATGCTCCATGTATACTTGAAAATAATATGTATTCTTTTGGTGGTGGTGAGTAGATAATCAAGAAATGTCAATTAGGTCAAATTGGTGATATTGCTCAAGTCTTCTTCATCTTTGCTGATTTACCTACTACTTGTACTATCAATAATTAAGAGGGGTATGGAAATCTCCAACAATAATTTTGAATGTCTGTCCTTGCACTTATGTTAGTTTTTCTTCATCTCTCTTGAAGCTATATTAATATCAGTATACATATTAAGGATTTTTGTGTCTTCTTGATAAATTGTGTGCTTTATTACAATTAAATATTTCTCTTATGTCTAGTGATATTCTTTTTTCTAAACACTACTTCTTTTCATACTAATGTGGTCAAACCAGTTTTCTTATGATTATTGTTTTCATGGTGTATCTGAATTCATCATTTTACTTGCAAAATATGTATGCCTTTACATTTAAGGTGGATTTCTTATAGATAGCATGTAGTTGAATCTGCCTCTTTATTGTTTAGACCATTTACAGTTAATGTGATTTTTGGTATAAATCTACCATTTTATTGTTTGTTTCCTGTTTGTCTCATCTACTTTTTGCTCATTCTTTTTTGTTTTATTTTTAGTGGTTGCTCTGTGGCTTACAATATATATCTTTAGCTCACCATAGTACAACTTTAAATAAAATTACATACTTTTACATACAATCCACGACCCTTACAACACTATACTGTCATTTACCCCACCCATCCTTTATGCTATTATTGTCATACATTTATTCACTTGTCTTTTAAAGAACTTTCAAAATAAGGCCTGGCACAGTGGCCAGTGGCGCACACCTATAATCCCAGCACTTTGGGAGGCTTAAGTGGGTGGATCACCTGAGGTCAGGAGTCTGAAACCAGCCTGGCCAACATGGTGAAACCTCATCTCAACTAAAAATACAAAAAAAAAAAAAGCTGAGCATGGTGATGTGTGCCCGTAATCCCAGCTACTCAGGAGACTGAGGCAGGAGAATCGCTTGAATCCAGGAGGCAGAGGTTGCATTGAGCCGAGATCATGCCACTGCACTTCAGCCTGGGCACAAGAGGGAAACTCTATCTCAAAAAAAAAAAAGAAAAAGAAAGAAAGAAAGAACTTTCAAACTAAGAAAAAATATTTTATATTTACCAACATATTTACTACTTTTGATGCTCTCTATTGTTTTAAGTAAATCAAAGTTTCCACCTAGTATCATTTTACTTCTACCTAAAAGATTTTCTTTAGCTTTTCTCAGAGTGTAGATCTACCAGGATTGAATTTTAGCAGCTTTGTTTTTGTCAAAAAAAAAAAAAGTATTTAGTTTGTCTTTGTTTTTGAAGGATATTTTTACTGAATATAGAATTCTAGGTTGACAGGATTTTTTTTCTTTTAGCACCTTAAAAATGTCTTTCATTGTATTCTAATATGCATAGTTTATGACAAAAAGTCTGTGGTATTTAAATCTGTTTTCCTCTGACATAGTGTCTTTTTCTCTCCAGTTGCTTTTAAAAGTTTCATTACTAATTTTCAACAATTTTATCATGATGTACCTTTGGGTTTTTTTGTTTTTGTTTTGTTACGTTTGGGACTCATTCAGGTTCTTGGATCTGTGGGTTCACATTTTTCATCAAATTTGGAAAAATTTTCTCCAATATTTCTTTAAATATTTTTCTATCTTTTTTTCTCTCCTCTGGTACTTTAGCTACATATGTATTAGACTGTTTGATGCTGCCCCATAAGACATTGTGGCTATGCTTATTTATTGTTTAGCCTTTTGCATTTCTATGTTGTGGTGTCAATGGTTTCTGTTGCTGTGTCTTCAACTTCATGTTTTCTTCTCATCTGTTCTTAGCCCCATCCAGTGAAATTTTCATTTCATATATTGTCTTTTTTGTCTCTAGTAATTTCAGGTTCTTTTTAAATGGCTTTTTTGTATCTTCTATTTTTCCTAATTGTGTTCACATTTTTATTTAAGTCCTTGAACATATTGAGCAGATTGATAATAGCATTTTAAATACCTTGTTTGTTAATCTTGTCATCTCTGTCATTTCTGTTTCTATTTCTACTGACTGATTTTTCTCCTGGTTTTGAGTTACATTATTCTCATTCTTGGCATGTCTATTAATTTTTAATTAAACTTTAGCTTAATTGTGAGCAACACGGCTGTTTATTTCACCTGGACGCAGGCAGGCTGAGTCCAAAAAGTGAGTCAGCGAAGGGAGATAAGGGTGGGGCCGTTTTATAGGATTTGGGTAGGTAAAGGAAAATTACAGTCAAAGGGGGGTTGTTCTCTGGCAGGCAGGAGTGAGGGTCACAAGGTGCTCAGTGGGGGAGGTTTTTGAGCCAGGATGAGCCAGGAAAAGGAATTTCACAAGATAATATCATCACTTAAGGCAAGGACCGGCCATTTTTACTTCTTTTGTGGTGGAATGTCATCAGTTAAGGCAAGGCAGGGCATTTGCACTTCTTTTGTGATTCTTCAGTTACTTCAGGCCATCTGAGCATATACATGCAAGTCACAGGGCATGCGATGGCTTGGCTTGGGCTCAGAGGCCTGACAGAGCCTAAACATCTCCTCACCTGTATGAACTCTGGAAACTATTCAACTTTAAAATCCACTGTTATTCTTTGCCTGAATTTATGAAGTTTCAACCTCAACATGGATGGCCTATAATTCAGCAAAGCTCCAATGAAATCCTTTTGCACTTTTTAGAGCTCTTTTTCTTCATGGTGCCTGAACATTAATCTCTGTCTTCTCAGCTCAGTAAAACCTTCATGCTGTACTTGATATTCTTCCTTGCACCACAATCCAGAATGTGCCTCTAGACACAAATCCCCAGAGATCATTTGGCTCATCGTTTTGTTTCCCTTCCCCCTGATATCATACTCCATGGTGCCTGTTAACCAATATCTGAAAAGTTATTTAATATATTTCAATCTGTTTGCTAGTTTACTATGATGGAAAGGTAAGTGTGGATTCTGTTGCTTTATTATAACCAGAAGTGGAAATTTTGTGTGCTGAATTTAATTTAGAAACTTTCAACTAGGCTAGAGGGAGCAGATATGGATTAAAAGGTTTCCAGATTAAACAGACATATAATATATGTGCAAAATTGTTAGTTGGACACATGAACAAATAAACAGACAAACCTGACCAGGAAGGACCTGGGATAGACTCACCAATGTTGTTGACAGACTGTGGAGCTAGATGCAGAGTGGCTGGATCACTGAGTATCAGTTGACTAGAGGTAACTGCCACTCCTTTGTGGTAAAAAAGAGAGAAGCCAAACCTGAGGCTGGGCCTCCTTGGGCAGGGGCCTTGAGAGAATGAGGTCAGGAAGATGAGTAGCCATTCCTCCCCAAGCATAGTTTTAAAAATCAGTGTCTTAAACATTTCCAAAGATTATTTTCGACATGATAAAACCACCCCACCTAGCAGACTTCTTTCTTGCCCTTCTAAATGCAACTTACCTCCTTCATCTCCATGAAACTTTCTTTTCCCCATCTCCTTGTGCATACACATACACACACACATGCATGGATGTGTACGCACACCTGCACATAAGTGTACACACATGCACACACTTGCATACACACATGCACACAGATGCAGTCCTCTCCTAGCTGCACTAATGTTTTATCTTTGTTCACCTATTTCTCTGGTAAAGTGGCACTTCTTAAAGACAAAAATTTTGCCTTAAACATCTTCATAGTGTTTTATCTCCAGATCCAGGTACACAAGAGAAACTCAACGAGTAACTACTGAATAATGAACTCAACTTTCACCTTAGGAATTTATTTACCAAATGGACCAGAGCACTCCTGTCAGCCAGTCCAGGAATCCCCTTTTCCCTATTTACTGCCAATTAAAGACTGCTAACTTACCCTTTGAAAACACACTGAAGGGTACAGCTGCTTAGCCAATGCATTCATTCTTCCTACATGTGCCAACACAATGGGTTATGTTACATGAGAATGCACTGGAAGCTTCATCCTCACCAGCTGTACTAGTCCATTTTCATGCTGCTGATAAAGACATACCCAAGACTGGGTAATTTATAAAGAAAATGAGGTTTAAAGGACTCACAGTTCCACGTGGCTGGGGAGGCCTCACAATTGTAGCAGAAGGCGAAAGACATGTCTTACATGGCAGCAGACAAAAGAGTGAATGAGAATCACACAAAAGGGGTTTCCCTTTATAAAAGCATTAGATCATGTGAGACTTATTCACTACCATGAGAAGAGTATGGGGGAAACTGTCCCCATGATTCAGTTATCTCCCACTGGGTACCTCCCACAACACGTGAGAGTTATGGGAGCTACAATTCAAGATAAGATTTGGGTGGGGACACAGCCACACCATATCACCACCTTATTTAGATGTATGCCTCTCTGAGTCACCTAGGCACCTCACCTCTTGCCCACCCCAAGGAAGGATCATTTCTTCAGATGGTTCCTTTGATCATGTTTCTGCTGAAATTTAGTAGTTTTGATCCCAAAGGGAGAGGCCTAATAAAAGAGAGCCTTATCCTATGCTCTGCCCCAATGCTGGAGGTATCCCTCTGTAGCCCTGGAATCAACAACCAAGGTTATAATTTGGAATCTGCTACTTCATAGTTGTATGACCTTAGTCAACTTACCTAATCTTTCTTAGACTGGATTTTTTAATCTATAAAATGAGCATATTGATGATGACTAATTACACAGATAATTCAACCACAGAGTGACTGGGATGGTCAAATGAGATGAAGTATGTCAGGAACTTAGTATGAGGCACATGGTAGGCATTGAATAAATGTTGTTCTAATTATTATTATTATTATTAAGCTTTCATACAGTGTTAATACCACTCTGGTCCTCCTGCCTCTTGTAGGATATTTCTAGAATCTGTTGGGGTTCCTGAGAGAGGGAGACCACCTGCCACTGGCATTGAAAAAGGTAATATTTTGTGAATCCTAATTTGGGAGAAAACACAGTCAACTTCAATTGCTAGCTCATTTGGGAGACTTAGGAAACCAGAGACCAGGAATGTCATCTACAAGAATTATATAGGATTCAAGAACTCAGGTTATTTAAGAACATTGTTTGATTCTGGAAACTTGGTTTGTAAGAATTATATGGATTTATGGAATGTTAGCCTCTAGGAATGTGTTTCTAGATACAATGGTTGAAAGAACTTCAGGTGATTCTGGAACATTGACCTGTAAAAATGATATGTGATTTGCAATTTTGGCTTTTAACAATGTTATGCCATTTTATAACCTTATGTGCTTCTGGAAACTTGATTTATAATAAACTTATATGTTTCTGAAAACTTGGTTTATTAAAACATTATGTGATTCTGAAAACTTGGCTTGAAATAAATATGTTTGATTCCAGGATCATAGCTGTCAGAATAGCACTATGATCACATGGTATGGCATCAGAAACTTGCTCTATAAGAATATTGTGTGAATCTGGAAGCCTAGTCTACAAGAAGTTCAGTTTAATTTTGGAATCTTGATCTCCATGTACGTTGGCTGGTAGGAATCTTGCATGAGTTTTGAAACTTGTTCTGTAGAAATCTCATATATTTCTGGTTGTTTGCTCACAAGAATTTCATGTGATTTGCAAAGGTTGGCTTATTAGGTTTTGTGATTTTGAATCTTGGCTTGTAGGAATCTTATGTGACTTTGGAATCTTGGCCTGAAAAACTACTATTTAATTCTAGAACCTTAGCCAATGAGAATCTTAAGTGATTCAGAATCCCTGGTCTATAATAGCACAGCATTTCAGAACATTGGCCTGTAAGAATATGATGCAACTCTGTAACACTGGTCTGTAATAACGTGATGTGGTTTCAGAATCTTAGCCTTTGCAAAGTGTGATTGTGATACTTTGGTATGTCAAAGACCACTGATAGTGTTTTAATATTTGTTTTTTCTTCCTTGGTCATAGACCACTGATTTTTAGCTGTGACAAGGCCAGCTAAAAACTAAATTTCTGAATAAAAACTGAAATAAAAAGTCATTTTCTCATTCTGTCTTGCAGCTAAGTTTGTCCTTGTGACTAAGCTCTGGCCAATGACATGGAAACAGAAGTGGCAGAGACACTTTCTGGAAAATATTTGTAAATGGAGGGGCTATGCCCTTCATCAGCCCTTCCTCCTTCCTATTGGCTGGAAAGTTGGCCTGCTTCCTGCAGCCACCTGGAGCCAGGAAGTGATGCTGGCAGGGAAACCACGAATGGTGGAGTATCGAGATTGAAGGAAACTGAGCTCCTGCCACTGTGGAGCACCACCCCAAGCCTACCTGATATGAGACAGAATTAAATTGCCTCAGTGAAACACTTTTATTTTGGATTTTGTGTCACCCACACACAAGCCTAATCTAGTGTTTTAATCCAAAGAACAATAGGTGATTCTGAAAAGTTGGTTTCTATCATCCTGGCACCTTGGCCTGTAAATCTTAGGTGATTCAGACACGTTGGTAAGCTGGATTACCTGTTGTCAATTTAGCATCACTGCCACCCTCTTGAAGAGGAGAAGCCAAGAACTACATTTCCCAGAATTCCCTTCAGGGTGGTTCTGGATTAGAGTTGGCTGTGAGGGCACTCACGTGAGATCTGGAGGGTGAAAGAAGAGAGGCCATTATTCTCCAGAGACTACTAGGCAATAGCATGGGCACTCTGGCTGCTATGATTTAGGGCAGAGGTTAGCAAACTACAGCCCACGGCTGTAGTGGGTCAGACTAGCCCACTGCTTGTTTTTGTAAATAAAGTTTTGGGGTCTTTTTGCTATTTTTTTTTAAGTTCTGTGGTACATGTGCAGGGTGTGCAGGTTTGTTACATAGGTAAATATGTACTATGGTGATTTTCTGCACCTGTCAACCCATCACCTATGTATTAAGCCCAGCATGCATCAGCCATTTTTCCCAGTGCTCTCCCTGCCCCCGCCTCCCCCAAAGACCCCAGTATGTGTTGTTCCCCTCCCTGTGCCCATGTGTTCACATTGTTCAGCTCCCAATTATAAGTAAGAACATGCAGTGTTTAAATAAAGTTTTCTTGGAACACGGCCTTGTTTACATATTGTCTATGGCTGCCTGTAAGCCACAACAGCAGACTTGAGTAGTTGCTACAAGGATCCTATGCGGCAAAACCTAAAATATTTACTGTCTGGCCCTGTACGGAAAAAGTTTGCCAAATCCTGCTATAGAGTGCATGGTTGGAGCTTAGTAACTTCCATTTAATAAGTATGTGTTGAGTATCAGTTGTCTGGTGTGTGGCGGGGAGCCTTGTTCATAGAGTGGGTATTATTTAGGTGGAACAATAAAGTATATCCAAGTAGCAAGGTCACACATTTACTTTTGTTACCTTTAACTATTCAGAGAAATATATATATATATTTTTTTTCTCTAGTCATTGATCTGATCTCCTTCAAATCACTATCCACTGGGTAACAGAAGCAAGAAATCCTACAATTTAATTTATCCCAATAATTTTTTCCCTTTCTCCTTTTTTTTCTCTGCCTCCGCTGAGACTCCTGGTGTGTGCAGAGGAAGAGGGGAGTAACCACAGCTTTCCAGGAGGCCCACCTGTCCCCCAGTAACTTTTAATTGCATAAAATAACGCATATTTCCAAAGCTAGGCTTGGCTTCATTAGGTAAAAATACACAGGATGTGGCAGTACAGGAATGATGGGGCTTCAGACTGACGCAGTATGTGCCCTCTGGAACCTCTGGCCTCAGCTGTGGAGGGGCTGGTCCTGAGTGTCCCCTGGGCTGGTGACTGTGAGGAGGTCCTGAGCGTTGCCCTGGCATCTGCTGCTGGAGTCGGCGGTGACTTCAGCATATGAATTGCTCTTCTTTTTTCTCTGCATGGTCAGAGCTCACATTATCCCAGTTGATTTGGCCCCATTTTGGTCCTTTCTCTTCATTATTTTGATTGAAGTCCAGTCTTCAAGTTCACTTTAAATGAATAAGCCTTCACCTAGAGAGAAGAAACTCAGAAGTTTATTAATGTAACAAAAAAAAAACAAAACAAAAAACCCTCAGCTTTATTGTCATCTGCCAACCTCCCTAGACCTACTGGGAGAGAAGAAGAGGATCCCGGGACCTATTAGGACTCCTCGCACTGTAAAGAAGTGTCATTCCAGTGGCCTGTAGGTTCTCATGGGTCTGGGTCTCACTTTATATGATCAGGGAAGGAGATACGGCCAGGGAATCTTCCTTTCTAAGAGGTCAGTTGGCTAAAGTCCTGAGGCGTGGATGCTTTGAAAAGCCATTAATCCTTTATGTTTTTATACCACAGAACAGTAATCATACCTTTACATCTCGGTTTTTGTGTCAGAATTCAAATTTTTGCATTATAATTGAATTGTATTAAGCTACTTAATGCCTACAGGCTTCTAGAGCTATAGGAGACAGTCCAGTAACCAAAGATAAAGGCTAGTCACAAGGCAGCAGAGCTGAGCACGAGTGAAGCCAAAGCTGCAGGAGCCTGCTGAGAGAAAACAGTGGGAGGAAGATCCCTTCCTTCTGCTATGTCTCTGTAGAGCCCTCTACTGACAAAGCTTACCCCTGTGCCCGCTGGCAAAAGAAAAATATTTAATGGGCCCATCTCCGTTTTTGCAGAGCTGGTAGTGAAGGATAAATTTGGAACTGAGAGTCAGTAAATTGATAACTGGAACATATGAGATACATCTATCAATAATTATCACAGCAGGTGCAGTGGCTCACACCTGTAATCCCAGCACTTTGGGCGGCCAAGGCAGGCAGGCAGATCACTTGAGCCCAGGAGCTCAAGACAAGCCTGGGCAACATGGCAAAACCCCATCTCTACTAAAAATACAAAAAAATTAGCTGGTAGTGGTGTGTGCCCGTAGTCCCAGCTACTCAGGGGGCTGAGGTGGGAAGATTGCTTGAGCCTGGGAGGTTGAGGCTACAGTGAGCCAAGATTGAGTCTGCCTGGGTGACAGAGTGAGATCCTGTCTTAAGTAATAGTGATAATAATATTTATCATAATAGAAAAACAGAACATTTTGAAATACTTATTAATGCATTTTTAAATAACAGCCATAAACATATTATGTATTAACATATTTTAATCAAAATATTGGTATTTTCCCAAACAAACAGAAGTAATAAAATGAGTGACGTTGTTTTGGAAATCTCTTTGCTATTTGGTTAATAGAAGATAGCTGGATTCTCCTTCTTGCTTTTGCAGTCATTCTATTGCGAAATGTTGTTTTGGTTAAAGTATATAAAGAAAATCTGGCTTTACACAAGCGTGCAGTTGAAAAAGGGAGGAGTATTTTAACAGATTTTGAAGATAATTGTAGATATTCTCCCTTAACCATGCACCAAAACTCAACCAGAAGGAGTTTCTTAAAGATTCATTGCAATGTGGAATTTGAAATCACATCAGTATATTTTCATACTCTGTAACATTAAAATCCATTTGTCAACCTTGCACTTTAAATGGATTTTTGCCTGTGCATGATTTTGAAACATCATACATTGATCACTTAGAAAATATTAGTTCACTGAATTATGTAGATCTTCCAAACATTGACACATTTAATTAAACAATATTTTTTAAAAAACATTACTTAACATCACAACCCATCACAATGCATTGGGAAGCTGTCAGTCCCACAGTAGCAAATGCAAGTTTTCCAAAATTCTAATTTACACGTGAAATTTTGAATTTTATAATTGGCAACAATGATTATGAATTATTTTCCTTGAAGTGATGGGCTCCTTTCATTTATTTTCAAGATAATGTCTACCAAATACGCAAGTCTGATTAACTTTACCTTATCTGTTTTTCAAGTAAAACCGGTGCTCAATGAAAAATGTGCAGTTTAGCTCACAATTCAATCTCACCAGTCCCTTTCATTTAAACAATCACCATGCTTTTGTATGCAGCAGAGCTGCTGTATACATTTTCCCATTTTGTCACACTGAATTCGAATATTAAAATGGCAAGTCCTCAAGGGTCAATATTTAATAACACAAATAATTTTAACTGCCTCATGAAGAACATTCTTAAGTAAAATTGGCTTTTTTTTTAAACTGCAAGTGCATGATGGTTAAAACACACACACACACAGAGTCAGTGACTGTCAGTATAGTCTGCCCTGATTCATGCTAAAAGCACCAGCAGTTTTAGCCGCCTTTGCTTTTCCACCATCAGTGCACATTTTAACACAGTAAAAAGAGGATTATTATGAAAACAGTCGTGACTTTTCAGATCCTCTGCAAGGGCACAGTGCCTCACACCTGTAATCCCAACACTTTAGGAGGCTAAGTCGGGCAAATAGTTTGAGCTCAGTAGTTCGAGACCAGCCTGGGAAATATTATAAAACCCTATCTCTACAAAAAATATTAAAAAGTTAGCCAGGTGTTGTGGGAGTGTGTGCCTGTAGTCACAGCTACTCGGGAGGATGAGGTGGGAGGGTGGCTTGAGTCTGAAAGGCGGAGGCTGCAGTGAGTCAAAATGATGCCACTGCACTCCAGCCTGGGTGACAGAGCAAGACCCTGTCTCAAAAAAAAAAAAAAAAAAAAGGGATCGAAAGAAAATCATTGATCTACTTAACATCTTATAACTAAGGACCATAATGTGATTTCAGGGTCATCATGTTCATTTGAGTAAGAGTCCTATTGGCACCAACTAGCATTATTTTATTTTTAAGGACTAACATCAGAAGGAGACAGTACATAAATGAGTTCACACCCAGTGACATCAAAAATGCTGTATGAACAAAGGCTTTAGAGTACTTTGAATAGAGGAAAAAGTGATGGGGCAGTTGGATCATCACACAACACAAGGTGATAATAAGCTGAGCCCGAAGGAATCTATATCACTGCAATCAATACCATAATCACAGTGCCAGTGGTGAGTTAGTTTCAGCAAAACAACATCATCTAGAGCTAATCATCCCTGACTACTAAAGCAAGATCCTCCTGAGTGCTTCGCCCAGTGCCCTGTGAATTAGGAGGTTTTTCAGTCTGGCTGGAGAGCAGGTACTATTCCTGGCCCCGCATGAGCTTCTGTGCTGTTCCTTCTAACCCTTTTGGGTGGTTCTTTTGCTGGCTCACGGGACTTCCTCAAAGGCAGGTGCTGATTGGAACTCTGCTAAATGCCTGAGGGAGACCCTTGGTGGCTCTTTGGAGTCCTTACTCTGTGTGGCTCTCTCCTCTCCAGTCCTGTGCCCTGCGAACTCAGACAGCCTGGGCCCCCTTACATTCACTTCCTTCCACCTTCTCAACCCAGGGAGTCTGCTGGGACCTGCCTTCTCCCTGCACCGTGGCCTGGAAGCTCTCTCAAGGCAGCAAGCTGGGACGGCCACAGGGCCTATCTCATTTGTTTGTTGTGTCTTAGGGATGACTTTGTTGCCTGAGGTCTAGTGTCTTGAAAAGCAGTGTTTCATATTTTTAGTTGTTTCAGGTGGGCCAGTAAATCCAGTCTCTTACTTCTTGGCTGGAAGCAAAAGACCCCAAAAGATCCAAAATTGATCCCATCATAAGCACTCATGTATTAGGTTGACCCATCCTTAATCAGTTTCTGAACTCATCTCGTCTGCAGTACTTTGCCAAATGCAGCCAACAGCAAGGAAACCACACTAGTAAATTTCTGTCTTCAAACTTCTTTCCCTACATTTCAAGTAATTCCAGGTGAGAATTTCACCACACGTTTCTCCACCTCTCCAGCCTTCAACATCAGTTCCTCATTGCTGCCACTGAATCTCTAAGAGAATACTGCATATTTTTGTTGTTTTTTGTTTGCTTTAACAGCACCCCACTTCTAGGTACAAATTTCTGTGTCAGTCAGGATAGGCTAGGTTAAGCTATGCTAACGACAACCACCCTTAAAATCAATAAGAGTTTATTTCTGGCTCCAAAGTGGAGCAGAAGGGAGGGGCTCCCTCACGGCCACCTGCGACTCCGTGGCAAAGCCTGCTTTCATCCCTGCAAGCAGGAAGGAGACATAGCCAACTACACACTGGCTCTTAAAGCTTCCGCCCAAAAGGGTCATTTGTCACCTCTGCTCACATTTTTATAGGTCAGGGCAAGCCATATGGCTTCACTTAACTTCCAAAGAGAGCAGAGGTGTGCAGTGCTACCATGTGCCAGGAAGGAGGGAGATGGGAACATTTTAGAGCAGCCCTGGTGCCTGGCCATGTGGCGCGTGTGCTTCCCTTTATCTCTGCTCTAGCTCTGACAATCAGCAATCAGTGTGTGGCTTGCTGAGTGATAATCAGCTGCCGGATGTATTGAAAAGGAATGCCTCGCTGCAGGCTCCTCGGGATGCCTTGCTTTACTGCAGAACAAAGGAGACTCCTAACTACCGAGGCAATGTGAGTCCAAAAAGCACCAGGTTAGACTGGTGGAGACAACTCAGGAAGGCTTCCAACGGGGATGGGGGTGGTGGGGGCTTTGCATGGCCGGAAATTCCCACAAATTGCAGTGACTCTGGCCTTCAAGATAGAGGGGTGCATTTTCAAACACTGCCTCTCACTGGCTGTGTGACCTTGAACAAGTCACGTCCCCTCTGGAGCCCTCAGTTTGCTCCCCTGTCAGAGGGAGATAATGTGAGTGGAAATTTCCAGAACAGTGGTTGGCTTTCTCCCTTCCCCCTGACTGGGAAACGTCTCTCACTCCTGGACTGAAGCCTAGGGCTGATTCATAGTCACTATCAGCATCATTCTCAGCCTGGGCCAGGTCAACACATTGTTTATCTTGGTGTCTGAGCCCATTCCTGACATTGCAGAGACAGAGGCTAAGAGCTTGGGGGCTGGTGGATCCCCAATCCCCATCTTTCTACCCTGTCTCCTCCTTCCTCCTCCCACCCCAGGGGCTTGTGAGAATAACTAAAAAATGCAACTCTAAGGCCAGCAAGGCCAATTTCCCAGGGGCAGAGTCCATGATTCCCAGACAGACCCTCCTGTTTGCCTCCAAAGGAGGCTTCCTTTGTAATGACTCTTGAATTAATCAACTTCTATTGACTCCTATGCCTGCCTCTGATCTCAGGGTCTCCATTCCTCCCCCAAGACAGCTGCAGACATCTCCCATCTGTCCTTCCTGCCCTAGTCCCTCTCTCCACCCTCCTGACGCACACTGCGGTGACTGCCAAACCAGGCGTCACCCCATCCAGCCTCCTGCCCAGCAGCCTTTCACACTGCCCAGGTGACAGGAAGCCCCGCCATGACTCCAGATCCTGGCCCTTACCTCTCTCAAGTCCTCAGACCAAGCAGTCTGCTGCACCGGTCATGTGCTTCTCTGCCTAGAATGTCTGTCCCAGTCCTTTCTCTGATTATCTAAGGAGCGTCTCAGACCCCGCCTTGGTGGCCACTGCAGTCCGCTCATGCCTTCCTTCCCCAAGCTCTGTAGACAGACAACGGTGCAGTGTAGTGATCAGAGCAGAGGTGCTGATGACCCACTGTGGAGCCACACCTGGCCCTATATCTCCTGAGCAAGCGACTATATCTTTCTCTGGCTCAGTTTCCCCATCTGTAAAAGGGAGATACTGATGATATCTTCCCCAGAGGGCTACTGGGAGGAGTAACAAGATGTAACAATATGCAGTGTGCGTGCATGGGCATGTGACACTAGTCGTCATTTAATGTCTTTTGGCCCAACCACTCTGCACACGTGGATTGAGTCCCTCATTTTTGCCAGGGTCTGAGGAACTCACTAGGACTCATCCATGCCCTCAAAGAGTCCTGCTTCAACTAGGGGAGAAAACACAGCGTTAGAATACCATGTGATGGTATCCATCCTGTTCCAGGTGGAGGATGCAGAGGATGACCCCCTGTACCTTCCAGAATAAGAGGATCCTGATGCAGTCAACTTACCACCAGGTGGCCGGTTGGTCTCCTCAAGGAAACAATGCCATTTCAAGGGTTTGATATTGGTCTCCATTATGGACAAGTTGGACATTCGGAAGTGGCAGGAGCTAGATCAGCCTTGGGTAGGTGGAAGCCCATGTCATTGGGCCAATAGCAGCCCCAGGTCTCTGCCGTCATAGCCCATCTGCTCACAGGCCTGTCATGCTGGCTCTGGGATGCCAATGATAAGGATGGCGAGTGTTGACTGTCCAGGTCCTTCTGTCCACTGGCTTGTTTGGTGCATCTTCCATGGTGACTGTTTCTTGGTGAGCACTAGCCTTTCATATAGCGGTCTTCATACTCCATACCTACTCCAGATGCCCATCCATATGCCACTCCCCACACGTCCTTGACTTTGATTTGCCACACACCTGACCAGATGGCCAGGGCATTGGCCCCTGCCCAACAATCTGTATATATTCTGACTCCAGACTGCTTCTCCCACCATACAAATGCAGTCAGGTGCACTTATCACAACTCCATCCATCAGAAAGATGCTCCTTCTCCACAGTCTCCCAGAGTCACCTTGAATGTGACCATAGTACAGTCACGATCTCTTTTCTCTTTGCATCCACATATTAAACTGATCCATCTTTAACCAAACTCAGGATTTTTCCTTCCTTTTCAGCTGGTTGCTAGTCACACAGAAACACCCCCCAACACACACATGCACAGACATGTGCACACACACACATATATCATACTTGCAACTATGTGCTGCTTAGGGAAAGATCATTGGTACAAGGTTGGCAGGTGGCATGGGAGTCTAGACCGACTGCCTGCTCCTGCAACTCACTCATGCCTCTGGTGCTGCTCAAACTTGATCCAGATGTACCACTTGCATCTGACAATGGACCACTCTTGGTCTGACTTTATGATTTGCAGGAATAAACAAAACACAGATCATAATGGGCGGTTCCATACAAACGGTCACCTGGCCTCCAATGATCAAGTGTTTCATCTCTACCAGGGTCCGTAACAGGCCAGCCAGGAGCTGTTTCACAAAAGGAGTGTCATTCTCTGCTGTGGCTTACATGGCTTTGCTTCAGAATTCCCGGGTCTTCATTCTGCCTTTGTCCTGAAGCCTGCCATAAGCTCCATGCTGCGCCCTTTCCCACCACAAACATCTCCAACCCTGTAGGATTTGCCAGATCATATGAACCAAGACAGAGGGCTGATTGTACCTTGGTCTGGATCTGCTGCAGAATGTTCTCCTCCTTTGGGTCCCACCCCTTGCTGTCTTCTCAGCTACCCAGGATATGGGCTGGAGCAATATTCCTTGATGTGAAATGTGTTGCCTCCAGAATGCAAAGAGCTCTATCCCAGGCTGTGCTTCCCTCATCGTGGTAGAAGATGCAAGATGCAGCAATTTGTCCTTTATTTTGGAGAAGATATCTCAGCACACCCCCTGTCCACTGAAACCCTCAACTTCACTGAAGTGGCAGGTCCCTGAATTCTCCTAGGGTTAATCTTCCACCCTTGGGAGTTCGTGTATCTTACCAAAGCCTCCAGCATATCTGCTGCCTCTTGCTGGTCCTGTCCAGTCAGCGTGATGTCATCTCCCTGAGGTTATGTGAGAGTCTAAGGATGACTAGGTGGTACAGTTATCTTCAGACTGTATCATGACAGTGAGTGGGACAGTTCCTGTAGTCCTGGGGCAAAACCATAAATGAATAGTTTGGCTTTCCCATCTACGTGTGAACTGTTTCCTATCCTCTTTTCTAACCATAATGAAAAAAAATGTATTCACCAAATCAATGGCTGCTTGCTATGTACCTGAGGTCTTATTATTAATCTGCTCTGACAATAATACAACACTGGGCACAGCAAATGGATCGGTTATGCTCTCTACAGTTGGAAGTCTGCAAGGCACATTCTTGCACGGGTGGGAATCGGTGTCCATAGATTCCCACACCCCATATGAAGTCTGCAGGGCAGGACCCCTCTGAGAGCGACACACATTGGAGGAAAAACTGAGAGATGGTAGACTTCCCTCCTCAGAAAACCTTGCCGTGGAGTCTTCACGATTTTTTCCCCTGATTTTTCAATGTAGGTGTTTAATTAATTTATTTTCACTTTTTAATTTGTATTGCTGTGGAAAGGCATTTGGGGCTATAAATGTCAGGTCTCAGATTTGCATGACTCCAAAGTTCATGGCCTTCCTACTCTACCCCTCCCCCAGCTCCAGCCTCTGTCATACCCAGGTGGGAAATTCAATTCTTTGAATTGAGTTGTGTGTTGTGTGGTTGTTCTCTACATTTTAAAGTTCTTGAGATAAAGAACGGGGTCCCCCATTGGCCTTCCCATCATCCTGGAAGCTCCCTGAGGTTAGGCCCCAGCTCCAGGACCAATCTCAGAGTCCCTCCCTTTGAACTCCTGCCTGGAACAGGGATGCGGTGGGGGTAATACTGGGAGAGGAGGACTGGGCAATAGCCAGGGTGGCATTTGAAGGAACCAAAGGGGCCTCCCCTTCCTTAGGTCCTGGCAGAATCACTGCTTGGAAAGAAAACTATAATTGTCCAATGTGGTAGGGGGAACAGCCCGGGTAAATGAGGCACAACTGAGAGGCTGGGGGTACCCCTGGGGATGGCAGGAGCTGCCATCAGATGGGGCATCCCCAGCCCCCAGCCTCAAGGGTATGGCTTTGGGAAAGAGGTGGATAGCTGTGCCAGGGCCCGGGAAGACTGTCACGGCCAATGGCACTCAGAGACTTGGCATTTCCTCCCAAACGGACTCATTTGCTCAGCACCGGGTCTCTTAAACCCCTAGACCCCACCTCTCTCTGCCCTCCCCCTTTGGCCAATTCATGTCACTCATTGTGGAAGGCAGAAAGCCAACAGTGAGCTGTCCTCGTCACCCTTAGTTGCTTGGGTAGAAAAATCAACTTGGTGCTCCTTCACGCACATAAAACCACTCTCCTATTGATGGTCCACTCTATTCTAGTCCTCTCTCCTTCACATCTGCTGTCAGGAGGTTGACCGGACAAGGAATTGTAGTGTCCATTTTGCAAACGAAGAAGTTCATCTCAGGGACATGGAGTGGTTTGCTTCAAGGCTTCTCAGTAGTTGCTTTAAGATTCCACCATCCAGTTGCAATCTTTTCTGTTTTCTCACCTTTGCAATACCATGTGTCAATTTGGGCTGTGTGTGGAATGAGTGTCTGTAAATTGAATCCTGGCTTAGCTACCGCAAGTGATTCCAAGATTTCCAGGGCCCTACGGGGAGTCCTGTCAGAGTGAGAACAACCAGCCACCTCCAGCCCAGACCACCTGGCTGCTCTGTGTGGGTTTTCCCCAGCTGGATTTGGGTAATTCTAGACCCTCAGGTATCTAGATGGGCCACTAGGAGCTGCTGTTGGCCTTCTGCCTGGCCCGCCTCCTCTGCCCAGTGCAGTACATTTTCTTCTTCCCTTGCAGCCTACCTGCCTCTGACCTGGTGCCTGGTGCTCAATAGTTACTGAATGAATGAATGAATGAATGAATGAATGAACGATGCATGTAGCCTTGTTATGCTCCTGATCCTGCCTTCTACCTGCCCCCCTCTAGTCTTGTGATGACCTTTTCTTCTGCTGACGTTGGCTTTGACCTTAGCTAGTATTTGCAACCATCTGTTCACTTCTTCTCCTGGCTCTTTAGAGGAGGGAATACTCTTCTAATATTAGCTAATGTTTTAAGTGAGCACTCAGGAGACTTTCTCCCTCTCTTGTTGGATCCCATCTTACATATCTGATGGATCTGAAAAATAAATTAATTTACAACCAGCTTCATTCCAGAAAAGACTCAAAGCAGTTTCTAAACTTAAATATGATACAAAATGAAGTACATTATAAAACAAATAAATGTAGAAATCACAGCAAATAAAAAAAGAGAGTAAGAAAGAGAAGGTAAAACAAGGAATGAGGTAAATGCAAATAGGAGGTCCAGGATAAATGCTAGAGGTTTTCAGGCCAAATATCTGCAGCTGAGCTTCCTAACAGCCAATGCAAAGAGAACAACATGATTAGTTATAATCTTACTTAATGTCCATAAAATAAAGGCAAATCACATAGAGAAACTCAACTGTTCTGGAATTATGCTTCATAATAAAAAGACCCTGTATAAATTAATTGTACCCATAATCATAGCCCCCCTAATTATAGTAATCATAAATAGAGCAAGAAAGTTTATAGCACTGCTTCCTTTATTTTAAAAATACAGAAAATACAGAGACCATCACAAGCATGCACAACTCTATCATCTACAATGACAGTTGTTAATGTTTTGCTAGCATTACTCATTATGCAGAATTATTTAATTTAATTTATTTATTTGCTTATTTATTTATATATTTTGAGACAGACTCTTGCTCCAGGCTGGAATGCAATGGTGCGATCTCGGCTCACTGCAACCACTACCTCCCGGGCTCAAGCGATTCTCCTGCCTCAGCCTCCTGAGTAGCTGGGACTACAGGCACCCACCATCATGCCAGGCTAATTTTTTGTATTTTTAGTAGAGACGGAGTTTCACCCTGTTAGCCAGGATGTCTCCATCTCCTGACCTTGTGATCCACCTGCCTTGGTCTCCCAAAGCCCGGCTTATACAGAATTAACAAAAGAAATAAAACACCTCAGATAAAGTCCTCTATCTCCTTCCTATAGCCCTCCTCTCAAAGACAATCAGCATGATAAATCTGGTATTTATCCTTCCATTCAATTTAAAAATTATTTTACACACAGACATATGTTCCATAAATATTAAATACTATTTTCAATCTACATAGTCATATCTTATGTAATCTTTCATTCAGTCACTTGCTTTCTTAGCTTAAAAGTATGTTTTTGGCTGGGTGTGGTGGCTCACGCCTGTAGTTCCAGCACTTTGGGAGGTCGAGGCGGGTGGATCACTTGAGGTCAAGCGTTCAAGACCAACCTGGCCAACGTGGTGAAACCCTGTCTTTACTAAAAATACAAAAATTAGCCTGGCATGGTGGTGCATGCCTGTAATCCCAGCTACTTGGGAAGCTGAGGCAGGAGAATCGCTGGAACCTAGGAGGTGGAGGCTGCAGTAAGCCAAGAAATATATATATACATATATATACACATACATATATATGTTTTAAAAAATCAGTCTATGTTGATACATACATCTAATTCTTTTCTTTTAAATTCTGTACACTATTTTATAGAATGAGAATACTACAATTTGTGTGCCTGTTCTTCTACTAATGGCTAGTCTACATTAGACTAGCCAATGCTTTTCTCCTAAAAGCAAAGCTGCAAAGAACCCATTTGCAGCGGTGTGCTGGCAAATGTTTAACCATCAGCTCTCTTGAAATACTCCCGCCATGACTGATTTCAAGCTGCCAACAGGACATCACTAAATGCAGAGTTGGGAAGAATTGAACACTCTCAGTCTTGCAAGCTGTACAAGTCAGCTCCAGCACACCACAGCACATACATCTCCCTGTGCGTACATATGAGTATGAGAGTTTCTCTAGGAATATATCTCAAAACAAAACTGCTATGTGCATTTTCAAATTTACTACTTATTGCCAAATTTCTCCCCAAAGCGGTCTTACTAATTTACACTCCTCCCAGCAGCATATGAGAGGATTAATGTCTCCAAATCTTTCCTGATACTCAATATTTTCGGACTTTTCCATTCTTGCCAACATGATGAATGAGAAGTGGTACAACCAGTGAGGTTGAACAACTTTTCATGTGCTTATTGATGACTTACATTTCCTCTTCTGCAAATTACCTATACATATGCTTAGTCCATTTTTATCTTAAGTTAGATATCTTTTTCTTATTGATTGACAGGAATTATTTATATATCATATCACAGTCCCTTGTCGATTATATAAATGGCAAATATCTGTAGCTTGTTTTCCTATTGGTTTATGTTTTGTTTCAGAAATTCTTTCTCCTCTTTCCCAAATCATAAAGATACTCCCCTTCTTCCTTCCTTTTTACAAATAATTTTTCTTATTACATGAACAATACAGAATCTTTGCAGAAAAAATTAGAAAACATAGACTGTCAAGGAGAGGAAAAAAATCACAATCCTACTACTCAGAAACAACCACTGTTCGTGTATTGGTATATTACCTCTGGTCTTTTTAACAGCCATTTACAATATACCTCCAGCTCACAGGGCGTACTGCTATGTAGTGTGCAGCTCTTCAAGAATTTGCTTTAACACTTTTCAATTTTGTCAGTCCTCCTTCTTGGAGTTTACATTGGGGTCTTCCATGATCTGGGGTTGTCTGGGAATTTTTATTGTTTGCCTGATTTTTTATCTTTTTATGGATTGGTTGGTTCTTTTAATGTGTCTGTTCTTGTGGCATCAAAACCTCCCACTGTCTTGAGCATGGACTTCCAGTTCCTTCCCTTCTGCTCCCACTTTGGTCCTTGGCTAAGCCCTGGCTGGTCCAGCTCAGGCCCGCTGTGAGTCAGGGTGATGGGACCATGGGGAGGATGGAATGGGAAAGCCCTGAGCTGGAAGCTGGGTCACTACATTCTGGTCCCCGCTGCTGCATAAAATTGCTGGTGGCTGGGCACAGTGGCTCACGTCTGTAATCTCAGCACTTTGGGAGGCCGAGGCAGGCATATCCCTTGAGGTCAGGAGTTTGAGAGCAGCCTGGTCCACATGGTGAAACCCTGTCTCTACTAAAAATACAAAAAAATTAGCTGGGCGTGGTGGTGTGTGCCTGTAATCCTGGCTACTTGGGAGGCTGAGGCAGGAGAAATGCTTGAACCTGGAAGACGGAGGTTGCAGTGAGCCGAGATTGTGCCACTGCACTCCAGCCTGGGCAGCAGAGCAAGACTATGAATCAAAAAATTAACAAATAACATTAAAAATAAATAAATAAATAAATAAAGTTGATAGTGACCATGGGCAAGTTACTTAGCTTCTCTCAATCTTGGCAAGTTCCTGGCTTCCTGCTTCCTGCGGGCTGCAAACCACACTTGGTAGGTTTTCCAAACCTGGGAAAGGTGGAATCAACCAAGGGGTGGATGGAGAGTGCGGGACCTCAGGGTGCTCTAAGGAGAAACCCACTTGCCTGGGGTGAATTTGAAGCTGCTTCTTTCTTACCAGCTTGACAGAGTGGGTCAGACCCCGAAGACGAGCTTGAAAGAATCCCCGATATGTAATGCCCTAGCTAGTTGATTTAGGCTGTTTCCCAGCTTTATCATGGACTTGCCATGAGGTTTTGGCAAGTCGCTCACCACGGGCCTCAGGACCCCTTCTGAAAGCCAGGGGCCTGGTTAGGGATCTCTGGAGCTAAGGAGTCAGAAGGACTGCACTGAATTTCAGCCACACCCCGACCAATTTAGGCAAGTTGTTTAACCTCTCTAAAGCTCAGTTTCATCATTTATAAAATTGAACCACGATAGCACCCATCTCTTATGGTCGATTGTAAAGATTTAATGATACGATCCAAGTACAAAGTACGGAAGGTGCAATGGTACTTTTTAGAAACCATTATTACTGTCGCCCCGAGTTCTGGGATTCTGGGATCACCTGAGAAGGGAGAGGCGTCCTACCCAGAATGTCCAGCAGGTGGTGCTGTCTCAGAACAAATCTGCCCGCAGGCGCTCTGTGGCAAGGTTTTCTCCAAGAGGCAGGTGGATGGCTTGGGAACCAGAGCACATCTGAGATGCAGGAGGCTCTGGAGGGCCCAGCCTCTTCATTTCCCAAAGGGGGATCCCAAGACCAAAATGGCCCTACTGTGTTCCTGCAGCCATGAGCGAACCGGGACTCGAACCCAGCCCACCTGCCTCCTAGAGGAGGCATCTGAGTCTTCCCACACCTCCAGTCTCCTCCCACCTATGGGCTACCCCACCCACCCCAGGATGGGCGTGGGATCCTCAGAGAGGTTGGGATGACCAGCTTCTCGCAGCACACTGGGTGTATGTCTTGGTGCAGAGGAGGTTCCTGACTCTCTAGGCAGAAGAGGGCCCAGGCTGACCGCCCCTGGGTGACCCTGAATGGAGGTCCTCGTGCAGCCTTTCCCAGCACTCAGTTTCTGAAGCAGGCAGACAGGGGTGCAGTGGGGAGAAACTAAAACGTGATGGAGAGAGAGGGGCCGCTCACAGGGCACGGAGCCAGGATGCTCTCGGGGCTCATTCTGTGTGAGTGCCTGACCCCCAGCCTACCTCACCCCTAACTCTCAAAGGGCTGGGAACTAGGAGGTCCAGCTAACGACCCGCAGGGGTCCTCCCTGCAGGCCCAGGCCCAACCTGGCACGAGGGTAGCTCAGCTCACCTTTGAGAGCCTTGCCTCAAAGTTCCCACTGCGCTGTGCACGAAGAGGCATGGCTCACCCCAACTGTTCCCCGCGGCTCTCCCCAAGCTGGGCCTCCCCGGCCTCCTCTTTCCTGAGGAGTGAGTCTCCTCAACACTCGGGCCCCTCCTGTGCCCACAGCCCTGGCCCTGCCGACCACCTCACTCCTCTGAAGGTCTTGTGTCCTGTCCTTCTCCCACGGAAGGCAGCCCAGACCCCCAGAGCCCCTGTGGGAGACCCTGGACAGCAGGAATCAGGGCCCTTGAAGAAGGACAGAGGCCTGGCACCTTCCATCCTTTCGACTAAGGTATATTTTTAAAATGAAAAATGGCAAATAGAGTTACAAAAACTGCAGATTATTTTAAATGTTTATAATGACAAATTAATACTTTTCACTTATAAAACATGACAATGACTCTTAAAACTTCTTTGATGATGAGATCTAAAGTCTATTTGGGGTTCTTCGTGGAAGTGAGGCCCAGAAGCAAAGGGGCCACCTTCCCCTCTCCTCCCATAGATCAAGACCCAGACATGGCAGCAAGGATGGGTGGGTGGGGGCGGGCGGAGACCCGGCAGGGAGCACGGGGCTGCCTGCTCCTTCTCTACCCCTGAGGTTCTGGAACCCAGAAGGGGCCTTGGTCACAGCATCCCCAAAGTGTCCTCCCATAGATAGGGAAACCAAGGAGGGGAAGCTGCTTGCCCAAAATGCTGAGCAAGTGAAAGACAGATTCAGGCCCTGGAACCAGGTCTCCTGATCCCGGACTGGCATTCTTCCGGTGGGCACGTTAGTACAAATGGAAAAACTAAAGCACCCAGGAAAGATTAGGCCAAAACATCCTCTTGTTTTCCTCTCCCAGCCTGGGACACCTTGGCCCCCATCTCTTCTGATGCTTCATCCATGACCCTTGCCCACCACAATGACAAAAGGACCCCCGTTCATCTGCTTAGCCTTGGTATTTGGACACAGAGGAAATCTGGTTCCATCTAAACACTGGTGCAATCTAGAAAGGGCATAAAACTCCCAAGGGGCAGCTATGGCCATAGGAGGAAGAGGGGGCAGGACCTTGTTGCTGGGTAACCAGCTTTATCTGTTGCCTCGGTGACAACCCCATCAGAGGGAGTCTGTGTGCAGAGTGTGTGCCTACGAGTCTCCAGTCTTTTTAGCACCAGCTGGCTAGAGCCACATCTTCCCCCATTGCAGACTGCCTCCTGCACACATTGGAAGCCCCTCTACCATGATGAAGCCCTTTCCTCCCTCTTTCCCTGCCTTCTCCATCACTCCTCATCATAGAATCGCATACTTCCTTCAGCTACCCCAAATCATCAGCCCCTCTGATCTCAACATCATTGATCTTGCCACCAGACCTTTCCTCAGGAAGTTCTCCCAACCTATTGGATTGCTGGGGTCACTACCTCCCAGGTGCAGACATGAAGGAAACAGGGAGCCTGACCAGGACATGTAGTGGTTGCAGAGGCTGCCTCAGAGCTGCATTTCCTGCTGTCAGTCTTTATGTGGCTGAAGAAACCAGAGAGACAGACATGTGTTCATCCAACAAACATTCAGCCCATGGTGCTTATATTCCAGGCACCACGCCAGGCCCCGGGAACATGGGGCACATAGGACAGCTCAGTCCTTGCAGCTGGGACTAGCAGGCGAGTGAGACGAGTCAAAGTACAGTCACATACTTGGATGTGGATGTGGATGTGTACAACAAAGAGGAAATCTCAGGGGCCACGTAAGCACAGAAGAAAAGCACCACATCCGTGCTTAGGAGAAAGAGGGGTGGTCGGCTGAATGATGCTCTCAGCAAAGGTGTCCTTGTCCTGATCCCCAGAACCTGCACACGTTACCTGATGTGGCAAAAGGAACTCTACCACTGTGATTAAGTTAAGGATCCTGAGATAGAGAGATTATCCCAGATTATCTGGGTAGTCCTAAATGTAATCACAAGATCTTTATAACAGGGAGGCAGGAGGGTCAGAGAAAGAGGAGATGTGATGATGGAAGCAAGGGGCTGGAGTGATACAAGGAAGGGCCCAGAGCAAGGAATGCAGGCAGCCTTAGAAGCCAAAAAAGGCAAGGGTGAGATTCTCCCCGAACCGCCCAGGAGGAATGCAGCCCGCTGATGCCTTGGTGTCAGCCCCGTAACACTCCTGTTAGTCTTCTGGCCTCCAGAACTGTAGGAGAGTAAGTTTGTGTTGTTTTAAACCACCACGTGTGTGGCCATTTGTTACAAGTGGAAGGCTTCTTGGAGGAGGTGATGTCTAGAAGAGTTTAAAAGAACTTGGAGTGAGTCCAGCAAAGGAGCAGAGGCATCAGCCTGGGCAGAGGCCAGAAGCAGGACTGCCCCTGGTGCGTTTGTGCCCCGCAAGCAGCCCAGTGAAGATTTCGCTGGGAAGAGGAGATGAAGCTATCAGACAAGAGGAAGGAGGCAAGGGCAGGGCCTAGATCATGCAGGGCCTTACAAGCCGTGATGAAGTTTGGATGTGTCCCTGAGAGCAATGGGGAGCCACTGAGGGTTATGAGCGGGGGTGGCTAAACCAATCTTATTGGAATCTTAGAAGGGTCGCTAGTTTTGAAAGGAGAAAGGATTACAGGGGCAAGAATGGATGGGGGAGACCATGTTGGACGCTGAGCAGTAGCCCAGGAGGAAAATGAGCACAGCACAGCAGAGACAGGCTGGAGAAGTGGTGACAGGGCCCCCGTGGGGAGGGCTCGGCAGGTGGGCTTGTCTGGCCCTTGTACCACGTGAGTATGGGGAGACAGAGAGAGGAGCCAAGTAATACAGATTTTGGCTTTGCCAGTAGGTGGTGCCATTGGTCATATTTGGGGAGGTGAGCAGCTGAAATTGAGGGCACTGGACTCACAGGTGCCCATGGTGGAAGGACCCACCAAGGATCCCAGCCACGGGACGTGGGGCAGGTGGACGTAATACTGAGCAGATTTCCTACCCAAGCTCTGCTGAGGGCCCCAAGCAAACACCAAAGAGGCTAAGCGATGTTTACCTGGAAAGCAGGGAATCCCACCTGGAGAACCTCCAGCTGCCAGAGTCTCAGCTGATCTTTTTATCCTCCCCCAGGCAGCCCTCCAGCCCAGGCACCTTCCTTTTGCAGACCTAGCCAGAAGATGGGCACCTGAAATGCACCCATGTGAGGTCCTATGACTGCTGAATCTTGGTCTCCTCATGTGCAGAATAACAGGCCCCCCCCCCCCCACCCACCATCTGTTGCCCACTCCCCACATGCCAGGCCGGCACCGGGGACTTCACCCACATCATTGGCTTAATCTTCTCATTCACTCTGTGAAAAAGATGCTGTTCTCATTTCTTTATACATGGGGAAACTGAGGCTCAGAGCAGCTGAGTGAGCTGTCAGGTCAGTCGCTCAAAGTCTCATGACTGGAAAGGAACAGAGCCAGGGCTCCTTCCCAGACAGTCAAACTCCAGGGCTGCAGGAAGAGGCCCCCAGGGTGTGGGGCCAGGGTCAGAAAAGGCCACCCTCAACAGCCAGTACAAGGCGGCTCTGGGATTTGAAGCCAGGCCTGTCTGACGCCAAAACTTATGACTCCAACCCCAGGGGTGTGTGAGCACAGAAAGGAATGGATTGAACAGCGGTGGCTCTCCCAGGCCCACCCTACCACATGGCTGGGGCTGGGGTAGGCGGCCCCTTTCCCACACTGCCCAGCATCTAGGCAGGCCAACTTGTAGCTCACTCTTCAGGGGCACCAACCCTCTCCTGGGGTCCCGCACTCATGGCCGTTGAAGACGGTCTCATAAGGCCTGTGTGGGGGAATACTGTGTCGGGGAAGCAGACAGAATTGCTGGCCAGTGGGTGAGTTGGCCAGCTGTGCGAGCTGAGCCACAGCTTCCACCTCCCGGGCTGGCGCCCCCGCAGCCTCAACTCCCAGGTGAAGTCCCCACCTAGACCCTGCTCCCGGGCTTCCTGCTCCCCATCCTAGGCCAGTCGCCTGGTTCCCAAGCTTCAGTCCCCTGTCTGTGACCCAGGGTTCTGTGGCCAGCCCTGTTTCCTGTTGGGTTGTTGGGAGGGTCTGAGGGTGCCTTGCAAAAGGAAGCTGCCTGCAAAACAGACTCTGTTCAGCTTGGCAGAGGACTGGCTGAGAGGCAGCAAGGAAGTGGGTACTGGACAGACAGGTTCAGGGTTCCATCCCAGTTGCATGAATAGTTGCATGATCCCCACACCGGATGACGTCAGATCCTCAGTTTCCTCCCTGCACTGAGTGAGGTGTGATGCTGTGGTTAAACCTTCTGCCCGGGTGACTGGGAAAAGTGAGTCCTGATGGAGGCGTGGCCCTGCCATCTTGTCCCCAACCACGTGTGTTCTCCACACACAAACCCTCACTCCCTTCCTCCATGGTTCCCCTCCCACCAAGGCTGGAGTGGGCTCCAGTCCATGTCTCTTCTTTTGCAAATGAGTAAATAGAGGGACTGAAAGAATAAGCTCCCCACTCAAGGGGACCCAAACCACTTATGTCAAAGCCACGGTCAGAGCTCCCAGCCCTTGACTTGCAAACCACTGCTTACCCACCCCGAGGCTGGGGTCTAGGCAGGGGGGAGGGAAGGCTGCCTGCTCCACGGGCTACGGCAGCCCATGGCTGGGATTCACCCCTTACTCTGTGTTGCTGCCAGCAGGTGTCTGTGGGTGCCAGATGCTGGGAGAGGGGCCCGGGTTACTTGATGTGGCGGTAGGAGATTTCCGTTTCTGCGTCTTGATGAACCATGTATGATGTTAAGTTGTCACAGAAGAAAGCGGGAAAATGACTTTGCTTTGCAGTTGATGTGGTCACATTCTCCACGGAGAAATCGGAGAAGTCTGGGGGAAGCAGCCCCTCTCTCTGATGCTGCTTTGATTCCAGGTGGCAGAGCCAGGGAGGAGGGGGACAGTCTCAGGGGTCCCACAGGAGGGTCCACGCTGAGGGCCATACTTCAAGATGAGCAGGGCCAGCCTCAAGGGCCACAGAAGGCCATCCGACTCCTCCCTCTGTGTGACCTGGGAGTCTGTGGGAGATGGTCTGGAACTGCCAGAACTGGAAAGGTTCATCGTGGGCCCACAGAGGAGCTGCGTTCAGAGAAGGAAGCAAGGAAATCCACTGTCTCCACCCTTCGTGCAGTGCCTGGCTCAGGACAAGGTGGGGTGAGAACAGGCCCAGAGACAGGACGGGGAGAGGGCTGGGCAGAGAAAGCAGGGAAGAGCAGAAGAAGGGAGAGCCATTCATCTCACCACCTTCCCACAATGCCTCATAATCACAGGATGACAGGGACGTGTGGCAGGAAGAAAGATGGGGTGATGAGCGCTGAGGCCACCCCGGAAGAGCAGAGCCCACGCCTCTTGAAGCGCCAGCCAGTGGCAGGGAGTGAGTGTGACAGGGCTCCCCCAGGCTTCCAAAGAACAGCCGGGCGACATCATTGCTGGAGGCAAACCTCCCCATTCCCAAGCCAGGCACAGGTCCCTACAACTCCTCACCCACCTTCCCTTCGTTGACATAAATGTGAGTCTGTGGAGGAGTCCCCCTTCCCAGCTAGAGAGACTGCCACACTCACAAGGTCCTTCAGTGCAAGGCTGATAACACCAGGACCTACAGCACTCAGGCCAGAGACATGAGGGTCGAAAGGACCCGCAAGGGCAGCCCCACAGAGCACAAGGGCTTGGTGTGTGGAGTAGCTGAAGCCCAGTCCGCAAACTCAGGTGTGGTTGAGTCCCACTTTATTTCCACTAAATCTTCTTTACTCCGCAGACAGTTCATCCCGCACTGGTAAGAAAGTCCACTTTGCTGTTTGGGGTCTTCTCCCCCTCCCAGATCTCACCAGGGCCTGACTTGTGACCGTGGCTGCCGCGGGACTCACTGCCCAAGCCCACGTGACCTTGTCATGGAGCCACCTCTGCAGAGCCCTGGCCACCTCCTAGAGTTCTCCCTGTGGGATCCCTGGGCCTCTTTTCCCTTCCTAGTGAGAAGGGGACTCATGAGAATCTTCCTCCCCCACCCCAGTCTGTCTCCCTTCCTGTCATAATCAGTCCCCTTCCAGCCTCACTCAAGGACTCAGCATCACCGCTCCCTTTCGCAGGCTTCCAGCTTTGAGAAAAGAAAAGTCAAAAGGTAGAGATGGCTATTGATGGCAACTTCTGCTTTGGTTTGGCCATAAATGTCCCCTCGGGTAAGAAAATGCAAAGCCTACTTGCCTCTGCCAGGAGGCCATGGGAATACACAGCTCAACAAATGACCCTGCCCTGCCTGCACTTTCCCCCAACAGAGGAAAGGGATTCATAGAGGATTACATTACAGAGCTGAATCCTGAACAGAACCTTGGAAGGGTCAAGGTTCAGGGGCCAATCTATCCAAGGTCATAACAGAGCTAAGCTTGAGGGGCCAATCTATCCAAAGTCATAACAAGGTCAAGGTTCAGAGGCCAGTCTATCTAAGGTCATAGCAGAGCTGAGGTTCAGGGGCCAATCTATCCAAGGTCATATTGAAGCTGAGCTTTAGGGGTCAATGTCTCCAAGGTCACAGCAGAGCTGAGGTTCAGGGGCCAATCTATCCAAGGTCATACATCTGGAAAATGGCAGTGCAGAGATGGAAACCTAAGTATGCCTTGGGTATATCCGGCTTCATAAAGGGAAGACAGCATCCTAACCAGAGCAATAGTGAGGCCTCACTACAGGCCAGACACTGTGCTAAGCGCTTTATATGTAACCATTCCATTCATTATCACTTTGAAGCACAGAGAGGTTAAGTAAATGCCCAAGGTCACAGAGCTGCAAGGTGGCAACGCCAGGACGTAAACCCAGGCAACCTGACATCAGTTTGCACCATGTTAACTGGGACCCCACGGCCTTAGTCACGGTCCTTTAGGAGTTAGGTAAGAGGGGGTGCAGCAAATGACAGGTGTGAGAGTTGCCAGCATTACACAGCATGAGGCCCCGGTCATAGTCCACACCTCCCAGGTAATATATTACGTCTGTCCAGTTAGACTTCGGAAGCCCCAGCACACACCTTAAGGTAAATGAAGGGCACTGGGCACTGCGATAGGCCTTTGGGGCACAGTTAGGGGATCCCTTAACCCAATGGCAGGCAGGGCAGCCTGGCAGTGGAATGGCAGGGAGGGGGGCACGGGCACAGAGGCTTCAGCAGGGCTGAGTCAGTGAGCTGGGCCAGGCTGGGGGAGGGCAGATAAGAAGCTGACAGGTGAAGCTGGTGTTCTGAGCCGCTGCAGGACTACACAGCAGGGCTGGTGAGCCCCCCAGGCATCAAACATCTCTACATCCATGCCCAGCTTCTCAGGAAGCTGTCTGCTGCTGCCCCTGCCTGGCAGGCCCAGGGGTCCTGCTGGAACCCCGAATGGCTGGGAAGGCGGGGTTGGAGAGGAGAGCAAATACTCCCTTCCCCCTCACCTTTTTTTTTTTAAGACAGGGTCTCACTTTGTTAACCAGGCTGGAGTGCAGTTGCCCAGTCACAGCTCACTGCAACCTCAATGACTTCCCATGCTTAAGAAATCCTCCTTCCTGCCTCAGCCTCCTGAGTAGCTGGGCCCACAGGCGTGCATCACCACTGTCCCAGGTAACTTATTATTTTTTGTAGAAATGAGATCTTACTTTGTTGCTCTGGCTGGTCTCAAATTCCTAGGCTCAAGCAATTCTCTCACCCCAGCCTCTCAAAGTGCTGGGATTACAAGTGTGAGCCACCGTGCTGGCCTCTCTCCCTCTTGACTCCGGACAGATGGGGTCTGCGATATAATAGGGGAGTGTGGACACGGGGCTACTGCCTCCTTCCTAGACCTTTGTGGAGGCTGCAGGAGAAATGCAAGGAGCCAGGTGGATCTCAGGGCAAGTCAAAGCCCTGCCTTGACTGGCTGTGTAACATTGGCCAAGTTACTTCCCCTCTCTGGCCTCAGTTCCTTCATCTCCAGGTCCTAGTATACACCACGGGAAGGTGTGGTGAGAAATAAAATGAGATAGTGGGTGAAGAGGTGACCCACGCCGGCCACGCAGGAATGAGCGTGTTTCTCTTTGCCTACTTTACCATCTTCAGTTTTAGTCAGTAAATGTGTACGGAGCACCTACCACGGGCTAGGCGCCATTCTTCCTGCTTGGGAGGGGTGAATGCGTAGAAATGTGCGGATGTGCGAGGCGTGGCTGGGCATTGCCAGGAGAGCGGCCGGCACCCAAGAGGGGCAGGGAGCAGGCCTGACTCAGTGGCGTCAGTGCTATTTCAAAGTGGCAGCGCATTTCATTAAAAATCTGATATGGAAATTACCCTGGGCTTTGTTTTGCAAAAAGTATTTGCATAAGAAAAAATAATCAGCCCGTTAATTCCCCTGTCCACTAGCAGGAAGAGAGACAGCTTTCAGAGAGTTTGGGACTCTCTCGTCCCCGGAGAATTAAAAGCCTCCGAGGCATCCATTTTAGAAGTTCTGGTCAATCTTTCTAAAAGTGCGGTCAGAAGACCCCTCACATCTGAATGGTTTGGAGCACTCATACAAGCAGAATCCCTGCCCCAGTCTTGGGTCTGGGAATGCAGAAGGGAGCGTCGGGAGGGTGGTGAGGGGGTGGCCGGGAGGGCAAAGTTGACCGTGCCAAGTCGGCCCGCTGGAAGAGCTGCAGGGACCAGACGGGGAGCAGCGGGAACAAGCGTGCTGATGGTAAGATGACCCCAGACTTTTTCTTTCCTTAACCCTTTCCCTGTCTGGGCCTCCGTTTCCCGTTCTCCGGTTGGTGCAGTGCTCTCTGGGGTCCACGTGCAGCTCCACGAGGTGCCCACCAGGGGGCGCGGACCGCATCCTTCCTCGGAGCTGCGGCGCTCCAAGACCAGCAGGTCTCCCGCAAACGCGCGCGCACGAAGAGCACAAGGCGTGTGGCTCTTGGCATCTGTGCTGGTTGGGGTCCTCTGGTAAGCAGACGCTGAGATGGGGTTAGGAGTGCAAGAGGTTTGTTGGGGATTTAAACCTCTGTAAGGACGATTGGCGAGGAGATACTCAGACGGCGACGCAGATTTGACCAAGTCTCTGCCAGCCCAGCAGGGAGATCCCGGTGGAGACTGCCGGTTTGAAGAGTTCCGCGATGGGATGACGTGGCCGGGCACTTGCACCCTTGCGGTGCTCCGGCATTGGCTCGGGGGCTGCCTGGGAAGATCCGGACATTGAATGTGAAAGACAGTAGGTGCTGGAGGCTGCTAACTGTGCTCCCTACTGCTGGTCTGCAAGTTCATTCATTGTTTTCTTCCTTTCTTTCTCTTTTTTCTTTTTCTTTCTTCTTTTATTTTTTCTGAGACAGGATCTCGCTCTGTTACCCAGCAGTGGTGCAATCATGGCTCACTGCAGCCTCAAACTCCTGGCTCAAGCAATCCTCCCACCTCAGCCTCTGTAGTATCTGGGACTACAGGTGCATGCCACCATGCCCAGCTAACTTAAAAAAATTTTTTTTTTTTTTAGAAACAGGGTCTCACTATATTGCCCAGTCTGGTCCTGCACTCCTGGCATCAAGTGATCCTCCTGCCTCCGTTTCCCAAAGTGTTGGGATTACAGGCCTGAGCCACCGCGCCCAGCCTGCAGGTTCTTTCTTGAAGGGAAGCACCAGCAACTGGCAGTGTGCAGCCTCCTGTCTCTCTAAGCACTGTCCTCCGCACACAACCCATCTTCCTCCTCTCTTGCTGGTCAGGGCCCCTCTCCAGCTGTCCTCCCTAGACTCCTGCCTTTCAGGACCTTGAGGGCAGGGTGCTAGGCATAAGCCAGTCATCTAACTAGTGGATTCTATGTGAGGGAAAAGCCTGCACAACCTGAGGGGACCAGAGGAGGCAGAGCCCCAGCTCCCCTCACGATCTTGTGGGGACTTGTGCAAGTTAGTACCACTCTTGGTTTCCCATGGCACAGCCAGGGTAATTTTCCCTAGCAGCCTCCAGGAATAGGATCCAAAACGGGAATTTAGGAGGCGCCACATTTTCCCCAAGGGATTGGTACCCAGAGAGCACAGAGCTCTGATGGTTGTTAAGGGGTTTGTGTCGCCCCACCCCACGTCCCCCAGGCTCCCAACACAACTTTACCTGTCAATGCTGGTTGGGTCCTAGGAAAGGGAGCTTGAAGAGGGTTTTTTTCCAGAATCAGTCAGGCCTGAGGGTGCTCAGGAGATAAGGGGAGGGGTGGGGAGAGGGCTGGGCTGGGGCAGTGGAAGAGCTCCTGCATATGCCACGCTGGGCGGCCCCCTCCCAGCTCCTCCCAGGCACAGTGATGCCCATCTGCCATTTTGGAGCACTTGGGCAGTGCCTGCAGCTCACTCTCCCCAGTCCAGATGGTCACCCATCCCTCCCTCCCCCACTCTCCCCCTGCCCTCACCCCCAGCTCCACTCAGAGCAAGCACCTGGACAAGCCAACACTGCCTCCCAGCGCCTTCCCCTTCCAGCTAACTGGGGCCCAGCGGGACAGGTAGAGGGTCCCCGGTTGTCAAGGAAACCAGGCCTGCCCCTCTTCCCTCAATCTTGCTGCAGGGAGGGAGGCAGACAGCTGGGTGGGAGGGTGGAGGATGGACAGAGATGCAGATACAAACAGGAGGAAAACATGCAGAGAAACACGCACACACCCAGAGCCTGAGAGAGGGTGGGCAGAGTGTACAGGATTTGTTGTGACTGTGATCTGTCTGTCATCATGTACAGGACTGAAAGAGTGTAGACAAGTATGCAAATATGTGCAGGGCCATGTGCCTGTGTGAGCGGAGCATGTTTCCATGGGTCTGAGAGTATGAGGCCATGGTTATCCTGCTAGTGTGCTTGGTGAGCCTGTGTGCATAGTCGTCCATGGGAATGTGAATGCAGTAAAGGGGTGCCTGTGAGCATGACCGTGAGTGTGTGTTGTGAGTGTGTGCACATGCATATGAAAGTGGATGAGTTGGGGGATGGCTGTAAGTGCTCTGTCCCCCCCATGGCCTTGTCCCTTCTCTACCCTAAAGGCAGGCCAACTGGGACAAGCTCCTACCTAATGGGTACTGGGGCCCAGGGACTGAGGAGAAAGGCCTTAATGATGTTGTCCTCCAGCCACCCCTTCCCATGCCTCCATGGCGTCTGTCAGGGCAGTCCAGTCTGGAAGAAGTGGGCTGGTGGGTCCCCAGGACTACACAGAGGGGTCTTTGGGTGCTGAGCACTGGGTGGACCATGGGGTACAGGTGGGGAAGCCTTGAAGGAAGGAGCAAAGGCCCTGGTGCAAAGGCCTGGCTACCCTAGCAATCTCGACCTCACCTTCCAGGCAAGATTGTGCTGCTCCTTCCCTTCCTCTTCTCCTGAGACTGTAGCTCCCTGCACAACAGTTATATTTTTCCCTTGAAATGGGAGCCTCCCTAGGAGGGTTCTGATTTTCCTCCCTTACATCAGATGTTCCCAGAGTATAAGGCTCGTGTCTTTACATTCTTATTGGAATAGGGTTCTCAGATAGAATACAGGTGGCTCAGTTACATTTGAATTTCAGATTAAAAAAAATTTTTAGTACAAAGGAACCCCAAATATTGCAGTGGGAAATACATATACTAAAAAATTTCTCACTGTTTCTTGAAATTCAAATATAACTGGATCAAAGACAAATCACAAGAGAAATGAGAAAATTATAAAATACTTTGAGACAATGAAAACAGGCCGGGCACAGTGGTTCACGCCTGTAATCCCAGCATTTTGGGAGGCCGAGGCGAGTGGATCACAAGGAGTCAGGAGATAGAGACCATCCTGGCCAACATGGTAAAACCCCGTCTCTACTAAAAAATACAAAATATTAGCCAGGCGTGGTGGCAGGCACCTGTAGTCCCAGCTACTTGGGAGGCTGAGGCAGGAGAATTGCTTGAACCTGGGAGGCGGAGCTTGCAGTGAGCCGAGATTGTGCCACTGCACTCCAGCCTGGGTGACAGAGCGAGATGCTGTCTCAAAAACAAAACAAAACAAAACAAAACAAAAACATAATATACTAAAATGTCTAGGATTCATTGAAAACAGTGGTTAGAGGGAAATATAAAGCTATAATAACATAAAAGAAGAAAGATCTCAAATCAATTACCTAACTCCACACATTAAGGAACTAGAAAAAGAAGAGTAAACTAAATCCAAAGCAAGCAGAGGAAAGAAATAATGAAGATTAGAGATTGGCCAAGCACCATGGCTCACACCTGTAATCCCAGCACTGTGGGAGGCCAAGACAGGAGGCTCACTTGAGCCCAGGAGTTTGAGACCAGCCTGGGTAACAGAGAGAGACTATGTCCCTACCAAACACACACACATACACACACACACACACACACACACACACACACACAAAAATTAGCTGGCCATGTTGGCATGTGCCTGTAATCCCAGCTACTTGAGAGACTGAGAACTGATCTCTTGAGCCTAGGAGGTTGAGGCTGTGGTGAGCCTTGATCATGCCACTGCAGTCTAGCCTGGGCAACAGAGTGAAATTCTGTTAAAAAAAAAAAAAAAAAAAAGAAAGAAAGAAAAAAATAAACCGGAGATAAATAGAGAACAGAATAATAATAGAGAAAATCAATGAAAACAAAAGCTGGTTATTTGAAAAGATCAACAAAAGCGACACACCTTTAGCTAGATTGATTAAGAAAAAGGAGATAAGACTCATATCACTAATGTCAGAAATGAAATTGGGGACAATACTACCAACCTTACAGAAAGAAAAAAGATTACAAATGAATATGAACAATTGTATGCCAAAAAAACTAGATGAAATCCACAAATTCCTAGAAAGAACTACTAAAACTGAGGAAGAAACAGGAAACCTAAACAGCTATAATAAAGAGATTCAGTAAATAATCAAGAATTCCCAACAAAGAAAGGTCCAGGACCAGAAGGCTTCACTGGTGAATTCTACCAAACATTTAAAGAAGAATCAAAACCAGTTCTTCTCAGATGCTTCCAAAAAATAGAAGACGAGGGATCTTCCTGGCTCATTCTATAAACCCAGCACTACCCTGATACGACATCCAAACAGACATCACAAGAAAAGGAAACTGTACGCCAATATCTTTTTACAAACATTATATGGTCTAAGTTCTAAATAATTGCTGTGCTTATTGTCTAATATGTAGAGGGAGATAGCAGAACACTGCAAATTAGCACTTTTTATTACTTTAATAAATATTGCTTTCAGCATGTGAGTCCATTCCAGTTATGCAGTTAACTCTGACACACCTAGACTCTGCTATTATACACGAGTGCTTGGAGAATAATTTCATAGCAGTGAAATCTTTCTTTTTTTTTTTTTTTTTGGAAAAAGGGTCTCACTCTATTGCCCAGGCTACAGTGTAGTGGAGTAATCTTGGCTAACTACAACCTCTGACTCTTGGGCTAAAGCGATCCTCCCCCATCAGCCTCCCAAGTAGCTGGGACTACAGGCGTGCACCACTACACCGGGCTAATTTATTTTATTTTATTTTTTATATTTTTAGTAGGTTTTGCCATGTTGCCAGGCTGATCTCAAACTCCTAGACTCAAGCGATCGGCCTGCCTTGGCCTCCCACAGTGCCGGGATTACAAGCATGAGCCACAGTGCTTGGCCCAAAGCAGTGAAATCTTTCAAGCTTTCTTCTGGTGTAGTTTGTATCTTAGTGGATTCAAAATTATCACTGATGATAGATTGTTGTAAAGATGAAGAAATAGAACCTGAGTTACTCAGTTTGGTTGCTCCTTCTAAAGCAAACAGTCAAATCATATCAATGTTCTCCATCTTTCAGTCATTTTCTCTGATTTTTGCAGAAGAAAAACTTCAGAAGATGCTTCCCTAACAGAATGAACAAATTTTCTGTTGAAAATACTTTATTAGAAATGTTTGGCTACAGAAACGTGTGAAAACCACTATGATCGATCCTGAAGAAACAAAGATATAAACAGTATGGAAATTTCCGGAATTTTTTTGTGAAATGGAATTTTCAGAATCTCTATAAAACCTATCCTTATAGTTAAGATTTTCCTAATTTACATATTTGTTCCTTCATGTGAAAGTAACTTTTCAAAGTTACCATTAATTAAAAAGTATTCTTTAATTAATTATGAGCAAAGATAGACAGACAAATATTGCTTTACTGTCTACTGAACATGAATTTAAGAAGATTAATTTTTATGTTGTCATCCACAGATTAGCACAAGCTGTAATGTTTTTAATTGCTGCTGTGACAGATTAATATATTGATATAAGTTTTCTCCTGTTTCAAAAACCACTACTATAATTAGAAAGTACTAATCCATTACTATTTTCCTTATTTTTATTTTTATTTTATTTTTGAGACGGAGTCTCGCTCTGTCGCCCAGGCTGGATTGCAGTGGCGCCATCTCGGCTCACTGCAAGCTCCACCTCCCGGGTTTATGCCATTCTCCTGCCTCAGCCTCCCGAGTAGCTGGGACTAGAGGTGCACAACTCCATGCCCAGCTAATTTTTTGTATTTTCAATAGAGATGGGGTTTCACTGTGTTAGCCAGGCTTGTCTCGAACTCCTGACCTCAGGTGATCCACCCGCCTTGACCTCCCAAAGTGCTGGGATTACAGGCGTGAGCCTCCGTGCCCAGCTTTTATTTTTATTTTAAAAAATTTTTATTGGCATGCACATGAATATATATATATGTGTATGTATATATATCCATGTGCATGTATGTTGCCTGCCCCCTCACCTAACTCTGACCCATTCCTGCTCCACAGGCCTCCTCTGTGGTTAAGGAGCAAATATATATATTCATGTGTATGCCAATAAAATTTTTTCAAATAAAAATATATATATCTATTTATAAAGCTCAACAAAACATTTTCTCTGTCTGCATTTCTTTTCCAACATTTGTTTTCTTTCTTTTATTGCCAGATTCTGACTGAAAGTTAGTTCGTTGTATAGTGGACAGGATGACCCTCACTCCACGTATCAGATGCTCCGGGAGGGCCACTGGCTGGGAGAGGTATTTGTCTATAGCCCTAAGGACCCAGGCCTGCCCCATGCTCATGCCTCTCGTTCCTTTTTGGAGCCTTCCTTTCCGGGTAGAAATAATACATGCTTGGGCTTCGCTGGAGCACCTCAGCTTTTGCTGGTGGTTCCCCACTTTCCTCCTCTCCCCTGGAGTCTGGCTGCTTCCTCTGCCATGTGGTTCCAGGCCCACAGCCAACAGGGAAGCAGACCAGGGTGAGAGCAGAAGGGAGTCTCGGGGTGTTAATTGGTGCTAACGAATTCCCACAGCCCCATCTTTCCTCCACCTCTGTGGGGAGGCAGCTGACAATGCCATCTTTGCATTTTGCACACTGAAGTCAAGCAGTCCCCTTCCCCACGCCTGAGTGCCCTGCCTGGATGAGGAGACGGGGCTGGGGGGAAGGAGGATCCTTTCTAAGCACTTTCCATGTATTTTGCTCATTTAACCCTCATAACATGGTAGGGTCCTATTAGAAACCCTGTTTTACAGCGGAGATGCAGCTGTGTTTTGAGTCCTTACTCCTTGCCAGTTCCCCTGTGAGGTGGCTGCCGTCATTATCCCCATTTGGTAGGAGAGGAAACGGGCCTAGGGAGGCTAAGTAATTCAACCAAATCCACACAGCTAGAGAGTAGGAGAAGCAGAATTTGGACTCGGGCTGGCTGGTTCTAAAGCCTTATCTTCCCGATCACCACCCCAAATATCCTCTCTGAAGGAACTCCACTTAAAATCGGATCTCTGGGCCTGTGGGTACCAAATGAGAGGTGCCTGCAGGGATGCTGGTTCCTCCCCTCCCCTCCAGACTCGGGTCATGCCTGCTGGGAGTCAGGATACCTGGCGGACTCTTCACGGTGCCAGATGCTTTGCTTCCCTGGGCTGTTGCCTGCCCCCACACCCCTCACTCTGTCCCATTCCTGCTCCACAGGCCTCCCCTGTGGTTAAGGAGAAAATAAATCTCCATGCTCCTGACTTCCCTTCCCTGGCCTGGAATTTGGAGACCAAACGTCATCCTGGGTGAGGAGGGAGCCTGTACAGCCAGGCACCCTTGGGGTGAACTCAACATGAGACAGGGTTCTGGAGGCCCAGGGATGGCCTCCCTTGGCATTGATTTAGTAGCTCCCAAAGCTACCAAACACAGCTTCATGTGCAACACACACATATACTCAGCTTGTTGGGGTTTGCCTTACAGCAGCTCAAGCACCTGAGCTTGCCAGCCAAGAGGCAGCATGTCCGATAAATGACTCAGACTGGCTGATCCCCACTCTCCCGCTTGGGTCTGAGGTTCTCTGTTCTCTGGGTTCTGTGCTTCAGTTTTCTCATCTGTGAAGTGGGTATCATAAGAAGACCTATATCACAGAGGTACTGTAAGAATGAAATGAAACAGTGCATACCATGTGCTTAGAAACAGTCCTGTCTCCCAGCAAGTCGTTAGGGAGCCAAAGACCACCTCCAACCCCCCTTCGGCTCTTAGCGGGCTCTTTGGATCTAGAAACCCTGCTGACAACAGGCAGAGAAAAGCACATAAATTGTATTAGTTTTACACGTACACGGGGATCTTCATAAGAGAGTGAAGTTCAAAGTGGCCAAAGCAAAAGATGCTTTTATACCTAGACAAAGAAGGATAAGTATGAGAGGAAATGACAGGACAAAGGGTGTCTGGCTAAGGGCAGTAAATTTCTAGGGAAGTCATCAGGAGATACATGGAGATGTAGAGCGAGTGGAAGATAAGGGTTACTTTGGGGAGTATTTTTATGCAGGTCCATTGCAGCTCCCAATTCTCAGTATCTGGTGATAAGGGCTATTTTCTCACCCTGGTATGGAGAGGGACCCCCTCCCAGAAGAATGTTTAGGGCTTGCTGCATGCAGGAAGAGACGGGTCAGCTCACCCTTCCTGAAACTACAATTTCTCCAATGTTTTCAACTCAAAATAATTAATACACCAATGTGGCGTATTTTGGGACAGCACGTCCTTCACTCCTTCAAAGTCCTGTAGAAATATTGGCTATGAAAGGCTGGACGCAGTGGCTCACGCCTATAATCCCAGCACTTTGGGAGCCAAGGCAGGTGGATCACGAGGTCAGGAGTTCAAGACCAGCCTGACCAAGATGGTGAAACCCCGTCTCTACTAAAAATATAAAAATTAGCTGGGTTTGGTGGTGGGCGCCTGTAATCCTAGCTACTGAGGAGCCTGAGGCAGAGTATTCCTTGAACCTGGGAGGTGGAGGTTGCAGTGAGCTGTGATCACTCCATTGCACTCCAGCCTGGGCGACAGAGTGAGACTCCATCTCAAAAAAAAAAAGAAAAAAGAAATATTGGATATGATCATCATTTGTTATTGTGAGGCCAATCTCCAGTGACCAGGCAATGGGGCCACCTCCTGGGGTTCCTTGTAGGGTCAACCTGGGAGACACAGGGATAACGCTGGAGGTTGAATACAGGCCATTGAGTCTTCCGGAACCTGCTTTACCACTGACCAGCGGTATCACCCAGGACAAGTTACTTCTCCTCTCTCCCTTCCCTGCGCTGCCCCCACCCCACCCCCAGCCCCACAACCATGCTTCATTCTCTCATCTGTAAAGTCAGGGTGGTTATAAGGATTAAGTGAGATAATGTGTATAGAGTGCCTAACACAGTGCCTGGGGACACAAGTGTTGGCTACCATTGTCATCATCATTTCCATCATCATAACTATTGCCCTTTACCCTCTGAGAGGTTGTCAGAGGGTAGGGGAGGGAAACAAAGAACAAGTAATATTATCTTGGTTTGTAACTGAGGACACAGGGACCCTGAAAGTCAGTGATTGACCTGAACTCCCACTGTAGATTTCTGGGACATCCAGGATTTAAAAACATAATAGTACCAATCCCTTATGTCAATAAACCATCTTGCCGTTTGCAACTTGTTTTTACAGACATTAGCTCATTTACCCCAGCCTGAGACCTGAGTGATTTTGCCCGCATTTTTTTTTTGATAGATTTTATTTTTTAGAGCGGTTTTAGGTTCACAACAAAATTGAGCAGAAAATACAGCAATTTGGGGGCTGAACAATGGGAACACATGGACACAGGGAGGGGAACAACACACACTGGGGCCTGTCAGGGGGGTGAGGGAGGGAGAGCATCAGGAAGACTAGCTAATGCATATGGGGCTTAATACTTAGGTGATGGGTTGATAGGTGCAGCAAACCAACATGGAACACGTTCACCTATGTAACAAACCTGCACGTTCTGCACATGTATCCCAGAACCTAAAAGAAAATTTTTAAAAAGCACATAAAAAAAGAAAAAAAAATACACTAAGCTCCCATATGCCCCCTGCTTCCACACACGCACAATCTCCCCCACTGTCAACATCCCCCACCAAAGTGGTACATTTGTTACAATCAATGAATCTACATTAGCATGTCATTATCACCCAGAGTCCAGAGTTTACATTAGGGCTCACTCTTGGTATTGTATATTCTATGGGTTTTGACACATTTATAATGACATGCATCCACCATCACAGTATCACACAGAGTAGTTTCACTGCCCTAAAAATCCTCTGCACTTCACCTGGTCATCCCTCCCCACGAACCCCTGGCCACCACTGATCTTTTCACTGTCTCCATAGTTCTGCCTTTTCCACAATGTCATCTAATTGAAATTGTGCAGTCTGTAGCCTTTGGAGACTGGCTTCTCTTACTTAGTGATATGCATTTAAGGTTCCTCTCTGTGTTTTCATGACTTGATAGCTCATTTCTTTTTGACACTGAATAATATTGCATTGTCTGGATGTACCACAGTTTATTTATCTGTTCACCTACTGAAGGATATCTTGGTTGTGCCCAAGTTTTGACAATTCTGAACAAAGCTACTGAAAACATCCATGTGCCGGTTTTTGTGTGGACATAAGATTTCAACTCCTTTGGGTAAACTCCAGGGAGAACCATTGCTAGATCATATGGTAAGAGTAGGTTTCATTTTCTAAGAAACTGCCACATGGTCTTCCAAAGCGACTGTACCATTGCATTCCTACCAACAATGAATGAGAGTTCCTGTGGCTCCACGTCTTCACCAGCATTTGGTGTTGTCAGTGTTTAGAGCTTTGCCCCCAATTTGCAGATGAGGAGACTGAGGTGCAGAGTTAAAGTCTTGCCCAAGGAGTGGCAGAATCAGAATTGCCCTCCCACTCCACCTCCTTCTCATACACATAACCCTTACAGTGCACAGGCTGATGTGTGATCTTCGGCTGAGGAGTCATTGGCCAGTGGGGTCTGTGGCCTTGGGAAAGTTCTCACCTGCAGATGTGTGATCTTTGGCTGACGACTCATTGGTCAGTGGGGTCTATGGCCTTGGGAAAGTTCTCACCTGCAGAGAGAGGCTACTCTGGTGGGTCAACTGGGCAAGAGGCCTTACAGAGGTGATAAGAACAACAGTGCAAACTTGCAGGGTCCACTGTTTCTCTTGCCATATGTAGATGACTAGGTGGCGTGGTAGGAAGAGCTGGGCTTGGAGTTGGATACGGGGTTGAATCATAGGTCTGCCAGTTACTAGCTATGTGACTGCATGTAAGTCAGGTAGCCTCTTCCAGCCTAAATGAGTGCAACTTCATGGGATCCTTGGAAGGAGCAAGGGAGGCTCCGCATATAGAATACTGGCGTGTAAACACAGCAGTTGTTTAGAGCTTACACATCTATCTGCATAAGGAATATTGATCTGTGGTTTTCTTTTCTTGTGACTTCTTCATTTGGATTTGGTAATGCTGGCCCCACAGAATGAGTTAGGGGCTATTGTGGGTCTTGATCATGAAGTTGTAAGATATGGAAGGAAACTTCTGGGTGGTGACTCATAAGCTGGTGCTCTTACACTGAGGCAAGACCAGAGGCTAAGGTTTTCAGAAAAGCAGTGTGCCCACAAAGTGAGCTGATCAGAGGAACCCCAAATAAGAAAGTTGAAGTGCTTACAAGTTGTCCTTTTGTTCTCTTGTGAAATACAATGAAGGCTTTGGAAGCTGTGGTCTGCCCCAGTTACACTGAGGGGAATAGTCAGTGTATTTCCCTTAGGGAAGGAAAGGGTCTGTGTTCAAACAGTCAGAAGACTCCCATGGTGCAGCAGAAAGAGCCGAGGATGGACCCAGGCCCACTACACATAGCTTTTATTTGTTTGTTTTGCTTTTTTGTAGAGACTGGGTCTCACTATATTGCCCAGGTTGGTCTCCAACTCCTGGACTCTATCCTCCAGCCTTAGCCGCCCATAGTGCTGGGACTGCAGGCATGAGCCACTGTGCCCAGCTATGTTATTATTCTTAATCTTGAGTTCCTATTTTTGATGATGGCAGAAAGCACTTAACCAGGATTTTGTTCTTTTGGAAGAAAGTACGAAGGAAGCAGAGAGGAGGGAATGGATGATTGACATCTAAAAGCCATGCCCCAGGCTGTGGAAGAATTTGGGATAGTGATCTGGATGGTAAATATCTCTTTAAAGAGCTGCCCAAGAACATTTAAATGAGTTTCTTTGTTAGTTTCTGACGAATTTCCCTGTAACCTTCCTTTCCCATTCTGCCCCAGCCACTTGGGCTGTATTCAGTACTCAGTATTCAGTACTCAGTACATGTGAACACTGATGCAACCAGTATTAAATGCACAGTAGTAGGGGTCATAGGGAACTGCGGAGGCAAGAAGATTCATATTATTTTAATACAAATAGATCCCTAAGAGCCATGGCATTGTGAATAACAACAGCATTGTCACCTTTTTATTATGGTGGGAGATAAGAAATTAGCCAGGAATGACGTTTGACAATAAAGAACACAAAGAGATCGTTCCTGGACCTGAACAGGAAAAGTTAATTCTTGGACCCTGGCAAAGAATCTTCGCATGCACAGATTGGAAAATAAACAAATATGTTACTACCTCTTTTCTCCCCATTATTCTAAACCTTCATCAATACATAACAATACCTCATATGGGCCAAGAATTTTTAATTACATTTTAAAAATCAAATTGTTTATATAGACACAGGTCCCACACACAAAAAAACATTCGCTCAAGGCCCTGCACAAGCTGAGTACAGCTGTAACCGGTAACCCGGGAGATAAGCCTTGTTCTTGGGAACAGGAGTTTGAAACGTCTTTGATCAAGAAGAGACCTTGGCAACCAAAGCCTGCTCTTTACAAATATAAGGGACTGAAATGCAGTGATGGCAATGCCTGGAGGTATTTAGCCCCAAGGAGGTGGTAAGTGCTGGGAGCTCAGTGCAGGGAATGAAATGATATAACCGGGGTGGTGGTGGTGGGGTCCCCACTGTAATGAGAAGGCTCTCTGCTGATCTCTGGAGGAGAGAACTCCTGAGGGGGGCAGACACAGAGGAACAGGAATAAGCAGGACCTGGGGGGCACTGCCCAGGACTGGTCTGGCCCAGGGGCAACTGGGAAGGGGCTGTGGGCTATCAGTGGATCTCTAACGCCTTCCTCCCAGTCCCAGAGGCCCCACGCTTGCTCTTCAAATTGAGGAGCAGCTGTTCCAGGAGGCAATCAGGGACTTGCCCTTCCAGTCACTGGAGGCAGCTACAGGTTCAGCCTTGGAGGGTAGAGTGTGGGAAGTCCCGGATGGTCTCAGGAGCCACTAAATCTGCAGAGGATTTTAAACCAAAGCGTGAAATGTCAACGCTACTGTCCCTTGCTGGAGCTGTTTCATGTTACCTGCCCCTTGCCTTGCTTTTGCTCCCTGCCATGCTTGTAACCTCCTTGTCTTCGGTGAAAAGATCTAAAAAGCCTCTGGCTCAGGCTGAAAATTCGGTTATGTTGTTCAGCTATGTTGCCTGAGAGATGGAAGGTGAAAACAACTCCTTCATATCTGTTTTGCATGATTTATCTGACAGGGCACTCACCACACCTTACGATGTAAATCAGTGGTTCTCAAACTGGGGCAGAAGGGGTGTCAGAATACCTCCCTGCTGCTCACCGCCCCTCAACTCTAGGGTTTCTGAATCAATCAGCCTGGTATGGAGCCCCATAATTTGCATTTCGAAAAAGCTCCCAGGTGAAACTGAGGCTGGTTGGGGCCCACACTTTGAGAACTGCTGATTAGGTGTTACCAAAATTTAGATGCAAAACGACCTAAAGGGTGGAAATCTGGTTCCCAAGTCCCAGCTGGCTCTATAAAGGGACCGGGTTTCTTTGCCATCATGGCCCCAAGGAGATCTAGTGGAGCAGCCCTCTGGGGAGAGGCTGCCTTGGGGTTCCCTCACTGTGCCCAGGCCTGCGGCTCCTTCTCCCTGGCTCATTTCCACACATGCACACACATGTACAGATACACACAGTCCCACACACTCATTCTCACATTCAGACACACACACACACACACTTGCAGAGGGGTCGGGACCAAGAGGCAGCTGCTCAGGTGAGGGCCACCCAGTCAAGGACGCAACCCGTAGAGGCCCCAGACCAGCCCGTGTTCAGGTGGCTCCCTTAGTCATCACCCCTCAGAGGTGAAAGACGACACCCCAGGGCAGGGCCTCCACCCATCCCAGCATCCCCCCTGCCAAAGTCAGCATATGTGCATTGAACAGAGGCCATGGAGAAAGGGCAAGAGAGACAAAGAGAGAAAGAGATTAAGAGTGGGACAAAGAGGAGAGAGAGACATCCACAGAGACAGGGAGATGGAGACAAACGCACAGAGAGGTGAGAAGGGCAGGAGGGTGGAAATAAGCAGATCTGGTGGGGGCAGAGCTGGAGGAGAGACAGGAGGAAGAGTAAAACCATGAAGGTCAAGGGGAGGGCAGCAGAGAAGTGCGCCTCTGCCAGGCCGGAGAGCAGGGAGAGGTTGCGGTGGGCAGAGGGCAGTAAGGGGAAACAGGCGTCCCTGAGGAAGTGTGGGGAAGACATGGCCAGGGAGGTGCAAAGCGTGGAAAGGTGAATGCAGCAGAGAAGCAGGGCAGGGTGGGAGCTGAGGCATGTGGTGGGGGACAGCGGCTGGGGGACAAAACAGACAGAAAGGGAGAAATGGGAGACCCACATACAGAGAAGGAGAGACCCGAAGCTGACAGAGCACAGCACTATGCGCTGGAATTACTAAGTGAAAGAGCCAGTCCCCGTCCTCAAGCCGGGGACACAGAGGCTGTGCAGCTAGACCATTCCAGTCGCTGTCTAGGAAGGTTTCCTGGAGGAGGCAACACCTAAGGAAAGACTGAAGAAGAGTCAGCTAGGTGCTGAGGGGGAGAGAAGGGCCAGGTTATGGTGAGATGGGAAGCCTGGAGATGCAGGGGGTGGGGGCAGGTCTTGGAGGACCCTGTTGGACTTCATCCTGAGGACAGCAGGGAGCCCCTGATGGGGTTCAAGCAGCCAGATCTGTGTGTGCAAGAGCTGCTGGGGGAGAACGGACTGAGTTGCACAAGAGGACAGGCAACAGGGCAAGTCCGAGTGGCCCAGCGAGGGAAAATGCTGAGCTAGGGCAGTCACCGTGCAGACAAGAGAGGAGGGAGGGAACTTGAGAGCTGCAGGGGCTTGGAAGCCTGAGGAGCCGAGGCGGCCAGCATGTGGGCACGCCTCCTGGGGTGGCATGAGCGAGGCAGGCAGCAAGGGCTGGAGAGGCATCTCCCTCTTTGGGGCTCTACAACTTTGGGAATCTCCCTGTGGCCTCTGCCACAATGCAGCACCCACTCACCCATGGTCTGGGATGGGTGCAAGAGACTGCAAGCTTCTTGGGGGCAAGGCCCAAGCCCGCCTCACTCTGTAGAGTAGCACTCGGTACAGGGCCTGGGCAGATGCTGGGCAAAGAAGCACACTAGGCAGGGCAGAGCCTCACACCGAGAGGCCCTCACTCCTTGCTATAGGGACCTGGACTTGAATAGGAGGTTATGAAGGTTGAAGATAAAGGTGCCATCACAGCCTTATTGATCAGCAAGGCAGTTATCCAGCATCTCCCATGTGTCAGCCTTGCAATTTTAAAAAAGAGAACAAACACATGGTTAGAGCCCATAAAGAGATAGGAGCAAATATATTTCATTATGATTATAATACAGGGTGAATCAGGCCACCATGGATACAGCGCCAGGAGACCTACATGCAGAGCTGACACTTGAGCTGGACTTTGAAAGATGAATAGGAGTTTGCCATGCTGAGAAAGAGGGTTAGGGCCCCAGAGGCCCAGGAAAGACCATGGCCTAAAGCATTGAGGCATGAGAGTGTCTAGAAGAGACCAGAACTAATACAGCAAACTCTTATGTACCCCACAGTGTGTACCGTATCCCCTCAGGCTACTCCACTTCTAATCTCACCTGCAGTTTAGCACATCTGAGAAAGCCCAGACTTGAGCTGACAGCATCCCACCTCCATAAGAACCAGGCATTCTTCACTTTCTGCCCCAGGACATTCTCTGAAGCTGAGAGGCCTGCTCTGCCCTCCCAAAAGCACAGCCCTGAAGTGCAAGGAGGTAATGCCCTCGGGGCAGCTCTCAAACAATGCGGAAGAGGAACGTGGGTAAACACCCCGCTCATCTGACAGACAATTCTGTATCCGGTCCAGGGGTCTCTGGGGAACTGAGCCTCCCTCCCCTGGATGCCTCCTGCAGTCACACTGAGAATACACTTTTTTCTTCTTTTTTTCTGATACTTGCTCTGTTACCCAGGCTGGAGTGCAGTAGCGCGATCTTGGCTCACTGCAACCTCTGCCTCCCGGGTTCAAGCAATTCTCCTGCCTCAGCCTCCTGAGTAGCTGGGATTACAGGTGCCCACCACTGCGCCTGGCTAATTTTTGTATTTTTAGTAGAGATGGGGTTTCACCATCTTGGCCAGGCTAGTCTCAAACTCCTGACCTTGTGATCTGTCCCCTTTGGCCTCCCAAAGTGCTGGGATTACAGGTGTGAGCCAACGTGCCCGGCGAGAATACACCTTTTTACTGGCGTATTCACCTTTGCTCCTTCTCAACCACACTACTCCCCACCTCCACTGCCCCACTCTTCCACTCCTGTGATCACCTTCCAGTTAAATCACTTGCATCCAACACCTTTCTCAGGCTTTGCTTTGGAGGAAACCCAAACTAAGGGCTATGTTACCGGAGACCCAGGATGAGTAGTGTTGTGGTGTTAACAATCGTACCATACAAAATGCATGCATTGGCTGGGTGCGGTGGCTCATGCTTGTAATCCCAACACTTTGGGAGGCTGAAGCAGGTGGATCACGAGGTCAGGAGTTCAAGACCAGCCTGGCCAACATAGTGAAACCCTGTCTGTACTAAAAATACAAAAATTAGTCAGGTAGGGTGGCAGGCACCTGTAGTCCCAGCTATTCCGGAGGCTGAGGCGGGAGAATCGCCTGAACCCGAGAGGCAGAGGTTGCAGTGAGCCAAGACCACACCATTGCACTCCAGCCTGGGTGACAGAGTGAGACTACGTCACAAAAAAAAAAAAAAAAGAAAGAAAGAAAAGAAAAGAAAATGCATGTATTTCTCAGTATCTCCTACACGCAGAGGCCATGACTGGGCACAAGGGGATGTGGCATTGTCTGAGTTTGCCCTTGCTCTTCTAGACCTCCCTTCTGCCTGGGGAGATGTGACAGAGGGGGTGAGCCAGCAGCACAGGAGGGATCAGAAACATTTTCCTTCTGCCTTTGGAGAACGTCACATGGGTTAGGGGCAGCAGATTGATGTTCCTAATTACATTTGGCTCAAGCTGATATTAAGTACTTGTCTCATTCCCAGAGCCCACAGCAACGGCGGATGGTAGGAAAGGTGCCAAGAGGCATGCTGGGTAGCTCAGGATGACAATCTGGGATTTGAAATCTCTGTAAGATATAAAAGTGGACAGACAAGTCACAGCCATGGGTGCAGGGTGACTGGTGTCCTTGAGTTGCCCTTTAAAGGCTTCTGATGGGGTCCTAGGGCTGCAAGGGCCCTGTAAAGGTCTTGAGTTCCATCCTCCTGGCTAGAAGCTAACCTGCCCAAGACAGCTGAGACAGGGAATCTGACTCTTCCAGTGCTGGACAGCTCGCTGGTGGGAAATGCTTTCGTGGGCCCAATTTAAATTTCCTCTGCTGCAGGTTAAATATGTATTTTGCTTGATTTGTTCTCGGTGGCATTAAATATTTGCTAAGCTCCTACTAGGTGCCCAGTGGTACACAGTGAGAGAAGGCATGCCTCTGTGCTCAGAGGCTCATGAAAATGAGACCAGACACTCAGAACTAAATGCAACAGGGAGAGCTATTGGGCTGGAGTTGTCAGGAGAGGTGGCAAGGAGGTGGTGCCGTGAGAGGTGGGATGCATTTGAGTTAGTGCAGAAGAATAAGAGAGCATTCCTGGCAGGCAAGCAACGTGGGAAGATGCCTTAGGAAGGGTTTGGCACAGAGGAGATGCCTGAGGTCTGCAGCACATCTGCTACCCAAGAGATTTAGTAAGTCCCTGGAACTCCTCTAGGGAACGAATAGCTGCCTACCTATAACCTAAGACACCTGTGAAACTCAAATAAGGCAGTAGGTAGGAATGGACCCTGGAGTTTACGGATTCAAAGCACAATGCTGAGCTTGATTTAAGACTTTCATTCAAGTCCTCGCTCTGTCACTGTGTCTTCTTGGGCAAGTCCCCTCCCTTCTCTAAATCTGTTTACTCATCAGCAAAATGGGGATGGCAATTCTTTCCTTATACTGTTGCATTTAGGGTTCCCAAGCAAATGTAGTTAAAAATGGCAGGCCCAGGTGCGGTGGCTCATGCCTGTAATCCCAGCACTTTGGGAGGCTGAGGCAGGTGGATCACGAGGTCAGGAGTTTGAGACCAACCTGGCCAATACGGTGAAACCCCATCTCTACTAAAAATAAAAAATTAGCCCAGCGTGGTAGCTGCGTGCCTGTAGTCCCAGCTATTTGAGGGGCTGAGGCAGAAGAATCACTTGAATCCTGGAGGCAGAGGTTGCAGTGAGTCCAGATTGCACCACTGCACTCCAGCCTGGGCGGCAGAGAGACTACTCCCGTCTCAAAAAACAAAACAAAACAAAACAAAACAAAAATTGCACGATGACCCACAAAGCACTTCCTGGAGGCTGGTTACTCTTATTACTGCTCCAATCTAGACACTGGTCTCCTGGAAGGCAGGCATTCCATCTCCTCTCTGTTCCCCCAGCACTTTCCACAGAGCAGGTGCTCATATATGACGTTGCCATCGCTGTCCTGGTGAATTGCACTGGTAATTACCACGGAGCAGGAAACCAGCACTTCCGGGCTTGCCAGGCTGTCCTGCCTGGAGGACTCCTCTGCCTCCATCTCTGCTAACCCCTCCCCTCCACCTTCTTCACGGTTCTGTATCTGCGGAAACCGGTTCTGCCCAGGTGCTTGGGAGGGAGACTCCTTTCTCAAGACTTGCGAGGTCACCTCCAGGTGACTGTCCCTCAAATCCCCACAGCAGCTCCAGGACACAGTGTGCCCCGAGTCAGGATTGGATCAGCACACGGGACGCACCTGTGTTGTCCCTCCACGAGAAGAGCGGCATTCAGGGGTAGTGTAGACGGTCCTAGGGCAGGGCAGCTTCTATAACAAGAGGTTCCCTTAGGGAGCTAGCAGCGGAGTGGAAAGAGCGGGAGGAACGACTCGGGCAGGCAGGTCTTGTGCTGTGGTCTAAGTCACTTCCCACGTCCGTCCCACTTTGATCGTCAGTTTCCTCCTCTGCAAAACTCACTAAGGCGGCCTTCGGGCAAGTCATCGCGGCGGGAATTAGATTCGAAAGAGTGCTTACACAAATCCGTCTGGCCACCCTGTGCCCCAGGCCAGCGCGAGGCGGGGTGCGGGCAGGGCTCCCGGGCTTGCGGCTGCCACGCCCCTCCCAGCCCGCCGCGCCACACTCACGGCCCACGGGCCGACTTTGCGAGCCTCCAGGGGGCGAGCCCGACCGCCTTCTTTGCCCGCGCAGTGCCTCGGCCGTCCAGTCTGTGACTTCACCAGCGTCCCCGGGCCAGCGGGGCACCGGAGAGCCCGGGGCGCCGCCCGCTCCCCTAGCCGGCAGGTGCCGGGAGCCAGCCTCGCCCAGCCGAGTGGCGTCCGCAGGCCCGAAGGAGTTAAGGCCGCGGACCCGGGCGCCCGTCCCGGCTCCGGGAGCGGCGGTGCCCGGCGGCCGGCGATCGAGCGGGAGGCGCGGGGCACGGCCGCAGGCGGGCTGCGCTTCCTCCTCCTCCTCCCTCCGCCTCCTCTTTTGTAGCGAGTTCCCGGCCCCTCTTCCTCCCCCCGCCCCCCAGCCCGGGCCCTCTCCCTCTCTCCCTTTCTTCCTGCCTCGCCTTCCTGCGGCGAAGGAGGCTCATCTATTATAAATGCACATTCGGGGCTGACATCAGCGACGAGCGGCGGGCGAGCGCCAACGAGCGGTCCCTGCGCGCTGCCCGCCCGGAGCGCAGCCCCCAGGCTCGGCCGAACCGCCGGCGGGGCGCGGGGAGCGCGCCGGGAGCTGCCGGACCCCCTTCCCGCCGCCTCCCCGGGCCGCCGCCGCCCCCGCACGCCGCGCCCGCGCCCCCGCTCCGCCGCGGAGTTTCTGCATGACTGTCACAAAGGTAAGCGCAGCTCGCCCGCCGCGCCCGGGACCCGCCGGCGCCTGCAGCCCCCGGGCTGGGCAGCGGGGGGCGCGGGGGTGTGGGTATGGGGAGGGGGCGCCGGTGCTGGGAAGGTGCGGCGCGCGCCTCTCTTGCTGCCGGATCCGCTCGAGTCACTCTGGCCCCCAAAGACTGCGGAGGCCAGAGGGAGATTGCCGCTCTGGCAGCCCCGGCGGTTTGGCCAACATCCCTCCGCGCCCGGCCCAACCCCGGGACTGCATTTTTAACCCTTGTTTGGGATGCTGCATTTTTAACCCCTAGAGAGCTGGGCTGGGCGGCTGGCGGTGTCCCTCCGGGGAGTGCGCGGCGGGGAGCGTCGCTGGCAGGGGCTGGTGCTGGGCAGTGGGTGTGGGGATGGGCCTGCCGCCCCGAGGAGGCCAGCGGAGGGGAAACCCCACCCCACCTGCCAGCCTCCGCCGCCCATGCCGGGAGCGCTGGCTCCACTCCAAAGCCACTCTGTGCAGAAGGCGCTGCCCAGTCCCGGGAGCCGCTACCAGAGACAGGGCAGGTCCAGGTGGTTGACTTGAAAATGTGGGGAGGGAATGTGACAGGGGAAGCAAAGGTGGGCATCTTGGCAGCCCCCATATTGGAGGACGATTGTTGGGCCTTGTCATAGGGGCCCACGTTTATTGGAGAGACTTTAGGGGCTTCCTAGTTGTAGGAAGGAAAGAGTTAAGAGGAAAGATGATGGGGCAGTGGAAAGTGTCAGGGTCAAGGGACCAGGGAGACCTGAGTTCAATCCCCAGCTCTATCCCAAATCCCCTGGATGACCTTGGTCGGGGAGGGGTCCACTTTGGGCCTCAGTTTCTTCTTGTGTGCTGTAAGGGTGATAATATGGGTCCTGGGTGGTAACAGGCTGTTAAAGAACCAGTAAAATCAAGGGTGTGAACCCACACTCTTCAGAGAGATCTGTCTGGGTACTGAGCTCACAGTCTGGCCGTGGCCTTGGGCTTGGCTGTCCATTCAAGGGCCAGACTCCACCTTTTCCAGCTGCCCAGCTGGGTCCCAGAATTGGGGAGCTGGAGGCCAAAGTGGGACCGGAGGCCCACTTGTGGTCAGAGCAGTGGGGCCAGATGGAGGGTTGGGGTGCAAGTGATGGAGGTGGGGTGGTTTTGGCCCCTTCTGCTAAGCCAGGGCCTGCCCATGCCCTCCTCAAGTGTGCCCCAAGACTGAATGTTTGTGCGGATTCTTGGGCCCAACTCCAAACTTTGCCATTGGCCCTGGTTCTGGGACTTGGGAGCACTGCGAGAAGATGAACTTGAGGGTGCAGGGCCTTCCTCAGCTCTGGCTACTTCTGGCAGGGCTGTTGTGACCCACCGCGGGTAGGATGCTTAGGGTTTTGAAATGATGCACATGCTGTTCAGCTGGGAGGGATATTAAGGTTATTAATGTCAAAGATGCAAGTGGGCTGGCACAGAGGAGTAATGGATGGACCCGGCTAGAGAGAGAAAGGATGTGAGGTTTGAATAATAGCGCTGAGGATTAACTCGGCGCCTCCCCTGTGTCTCTTTATGTGCGTGAACTCATGCAGCCTTCCTTCCCCGGAGGCCTGCAAGGAAGGTGTGTTCGGTTCTCTTTAACAGTGGAAGGAGCTGAGGCTCAGAGACGTGAAATGACTTGCCTGAGATCACACAGCATGTATGTTGCAGAGCTGGGGTTTGTCCTCAAGTCTATCTCAATCTATGGCCAGTGGTCTTTGCACTGCTCTGCTCTGTTGGGCATCCTGGCTACTGGGGGACTTCCATGGCAGAGGAGCACTGCTTGGAGGCCTGAACCTTGAAGCAGGGATGGGACAGGGAGTCCATGAAAGTGGGTGCTTACCTGTTAAGCCCGCTGGCAGGCCTAGCTTCTTGGTATCCAATGACTATTCAACACTCCTCCACCCCCGTACCCAGCCCCCAACAAACCCTCCATGTCGCTCACCTCCTGCTCTAACCAATGTGGCTTTGGCTTAAGCCAGCTCAGAGGATTAAATAAAATCCCCACCTTAACCCTATCTTCTCTCCCCTTGCTGGCCCTTCACAGACCGGCGTGTTCTTGTGGGGAACAGATAGCAGGAGGGGTGCAGGAGAGGTCCTGGGGACTGTCTTGCTGTCTACAAGCCTGCTGGTGGTAGCTCCTCCAGTACTATAGGGAAAGCCACCATGCTCTGAAAGTCTGAAGGGCTGGCCCTAGTCCTAAATCAGCCACCAACAGGCTGTGTGACCTTGGACAGTCACTTCCATCCTTGGGCCTCTGTTTTTCTATCTGTCAAATGTAAGACTTGGGTCCAATGATCTCTAGGGCCTCTTCTGCTGAGCCTTGGTGCAGCTTCAGTTCTGGCAAGAAAGTCACCTCTGATGGAGATTGGGAGACTCTTTGTTATCTGGGGGGTGGTCTGTTTACAAGACAGATGTGAAGGAGAACCCTAAAGAGAGTGTGAGAGGTAAGATCGCTGCTGACACACTGGGAGCGATAGGTAGGGGAGGGAATGGGTTCGAGAGTGAGCTCCCAGGGCAGTGTCTAGGGCTCTAGACTTCTCTGCTGTTGCTTCTCCAGGCAGAGGGTCATGGCTGGGTCCCAACTTCCTGCCCCTTGGACGAATGCCTTAGTCCTTGTACCAGGTCCCCTGAGGGCAGAGTCCTCTGGTTCAGGGTTAGGTATGGACTGCAGGAGCTCTGAGCTCAGAGAGGCCTGGCAAGTGGAGAAGAGGAAACCAGATGGCAAGTTGCTAGATCCTCAGTAGCACTTCTACAGAGGAGGTGAGCCTGTTTTCCGTTTCCTGCCTCTCTTTCATACATCCCCTTGCCCCCTTAACCATGAGGTACAGCTGCTGAAGCTGCAGGCAAACCCTGTGGGTTTCTGAAGGACTCCTGCCCTAGCTAGCCTTAGGAACACAGAGCCCCGGAAAGCTTCTAGCCCCATGACATTTCTCCTGGTTATGTTTTAAAGTCTATTTGATTGTATATAATTTAGCAAGTCACCTTAATTTCTTTTGGGACGAGAAAGAGAAGAAAGCCAGCAAAAGGGAAGAAAGAGCGGAGGGAAGGAAGGCTCTGATGCAGAGCCCTGAGCATTCACTGGAGGTCAAGGTGCTGCCTTCTCTCAGTCTTAGTCCAACGTGCTTCCTAGGGCAGCTCGGGGTGAGGGAGCCAAGGCTTTCCCTGAGACAAGTAGCTCCAGCTGATTTTATTCTTCATATTCTTCTAACTGCTTTGCACAGTTTTTCTCTTTGTGTTCCATCTCAGTCATGTACCAAACTAGCAGTGCTTCTCCAGTTCTAAATATCTGTTTCTACATTGCTATCAACTGGAAAAGCAGAGGACAAAGTACATTAATAGAGTTGTGTGTAAAGTACAAGTTGATGGGCTATAAGAAAACCTGTGAGCTGAAGTGTAGGCCCTTGCAACCCGCTTTGTCCTGCTCAAAGGCCCTTTGAGGGATTTCCTGGCTGCTGGCTGTGATGTGACCAGGGGTAGGTCTTCCAGGTAAGGGAGGAGGTGGCTTACAGCGATCAGGCTCCCCTGTTTTCAGGTGTGCCGTGTTAAGTTAGATGCTATGAGCTGAATGCTTTTTACCTTCCTGAGCCTGGCTCAAGGGGTCAGTGGTCCGGGAACCAAGTGCCCTGAGCAGCAGAATTGCCTGCTGCACCTCAGAAGGCCTCAGGAGGAGGAGTGTGGGAAAAGAGAAGACCTTGGTTGCCAACATGCTCCTCCCTGCTAAGCAGATAGATTGTAGGTCCGTGAGCAGCACAGTCAGCGGTACCCTGGCCCCTCTTTCTGTGGGCAACCTTCCCTCTGCTGCCCCAGCTGCAGCAGGGCACAGACTGCTGATGGGAGCCAGTGGCTCCTGCTGAATGTGAAAGGACTGAGGATGATGTTATCCTGCCCAGGTAATAGCAGGTCTGCATTTGCCAAAGATCGTGTGTCTCTAGGGCCCCTACAGAGTCACCCACAGGAAAATAAAATTTTGGAGCAGGCACATCCCCCAACCCTTTTCTTGAGAAATGAGGGAGCTGAGACCCTGGGAGCAGAAGTTGTGACGTTGTGACTTGCCCAAAGTCATTCAACAAGTTTGAGGCTGGAGGGGCTGGCACGTCAATCCTCCTGACTGGTGGTCAGTGCTCTTTCCACCTGGCTGCCCTGGGAAGGGGTCCTGGGGCAGCCTGAGCAGGCACAGGTGTTTTGGCCCCACTCCAGTTACCCCACTGCATCGCCCCTGCCTGTCCTGCTGGTGCCTGGATTTCCCTCTGTGGGATACCCTCTGCCCTAGATGGAAAAAGCATTGCGGGGATGGGAGGAGGGACAGGATGTGGGGCAGGGGAGCCAAGTCCATGGGAGCCTTGCTATACCTACAGTCAGATGGCGAGGGGGATTATAAGGCCCCTCTGCCTCCAGTTCCCCGACGCAGAATCTAGGTATCTGGGAGATACCTGAACCTCCTGGCATTCTACATCCCAGCACCTTGTTCCTATCTGGGTCTCCCTGGGAGAGGAAGTGAGAGAGCCAGCACCTCAGGAAGCCTTGGTGAAGAGGAAGCGGGGGTACCAGCACAGAGCCAGCTCCCGGGTGGGAGCCCACTTGCAGGTGGGCAGGAGCTCTGCCTGCTCTGCTCACACACCCTTTATGCCTCCTCTCCCTTCCCGGGCTTCTTCCAGATATCCAGCATTCTCATGCTGGGAGGTGTGCGGCTAGGAGTCATTCGTTCCTTTAGCCAGCACCCTCTGAGCACCTACTCTGGGCCAGACCCTGTGTGAGGCATTAGGAACACAGTGGCATTAGCCACAGTCCCTGGGATCCAGGGCCTCAGAGGAGAAGGACATGGAAAGGCCAAAGCCCTGAGTTCAGAGTCTCGAGGTCCAGTGGGCACAAGCTGGGAGATCTCTTGTCTTGCCTGCATACTGTAAGTGCCTAATGAATGCAGGCTCTTTCCTTCCTTACTGTCTCTCCCTCTAGGCAATGAAGCTCACTCTCCAGAAAAGCACTGTCAGATGCTTTCTTCCTGACTGTGCCCAGAGGCCCTGTGTTCTCCTCCCCCCAGGCACTGCCACCTTGACACCTCTGGCAGCTCTTAGAGGAAGCTGGGCAGGGTGTGAGGCTCTCCAGGGCTCCCAGAATCACCCCACACTGGCCAGCCCTGTGAGGTTGGCACACACGAGTTTGGCTGGTTGGGATTGTGGACGCTGGCTGGGCCAATGTCCTGGCAGCTCAGGGATGGAGTGAGTTTTTCCACTGCTCTCCCAGGCCAACTAGCTGGAGCAGACACAGCCTCCGCCAGGGCCAGTGCTGGTGGAGTCTCAGCTCCTGGCACCCGGGCAGCCCTGATTCTGATTTGGATATGCCTGGCCACAGAGATTATCTTGTGTCCAGGAGATGAAAATGTGTGCAAATTCTCTCTGCGCCCAGCGCTGTCTCCTTCCCTCTTTTCCTGATCAGCCCCATTGGGTTCCCATTCCTCCCCCTTTTGGCCCCGCAGGCTCAGGCCCAGGGTCCTGAAGCACCCTGCAGCCTGGGGAGCTTGGAGCAGCTGGCATGGGGCAGGCCCTGCCAGGGAAGGACAGATGCAAATCCAGTGGCTTCCACATGAAAAGAAGCTGTTTAGAATGAGCCTCTCCTTTGTGGGCCTGGAGTGCGGGACCAGCTGCTAAGGAGGCACAAGTGGGGTGGGGGTGGGGAATGGGGAGAAGCCACCACCGCCCTTCCTCACCCCTCCTTTTTGCCCCCGCAGAGGCCCCTGGAGGGATTTTGTAATTGGTTTCTGGCTGGCACCCTCCTTCCAATTAATTAATGTAGCGATGGGAGGCTCCCAGGTTTGCCCAGGCTGTCTTTCGTACAGAATACATCCATAGGTTACTGCCCTGAATCCCATCAGCTTTCTCATGGTGGGGAGGGTCCGCTCTATTTAGGGATGGATAAACAGTGTCTGAGTGGAGAGATGACCACACCCCGGTCCCAGAGCTAATGTGGGTCAGAGGCGGGATGCATGCCCAGATCTTCTGGCTTTGAGCCAGAACCTTTTCAATCTGATCACATAATGGTCCACAACCCGTGAAGATTAATCACCATCATCACGATAATGACAGTTATCAAGCAGGCGTTGGGCACGCATGATCGCATTTACTCGGCACAACCATGGGGTAGATTCTATTATCCATCCCATTTTCCGGAGGAGGAGAGTGAGGCTTAGTGAGAGTGGGTGAACTGCTCAAGGTCACAGGTTGAATGAATGCGGGGGGAGCAGGGTTTTGTACCTGGGCTGTCTGACTCCAGAGAACACTTTCATCTCACTTCTAGGCCTTTGGTCCTGGGGCATGATCCTACTCTGCTTCCACTCCCCACTAGCCCCCCACCTACAACACAGTGGGCTATTGTCTGTTGTGTCTGTGGTCCAGCCACTGAGGATGTGCAGGACAAATGCTGGTTGCCTTGAGGGTGATGCCCATGGTTGTGTCCTGCTTAGATTTGCCTGTGGTCTTTACTGGAGCTGGGAGTCATGTAAATAACTCGGGGAAGGGTGCTGGGGGAGGAGGGTGTCCTATGCATGGTGTTTGACATCAGATCGGGCTGCTTGGGCAGGGCATTCAGCCCAGGGCAGAACAAAGTATGACAGAGGCAGAGCCGCCTTCTCTATTTCCATGAGGGTAGCTTGGTTCAGAGAACGCAGGTCCCTGGTCCAGGCCTGCAGCCCTTACAAGAAGCAGCCTTTTCTCGAGATAGCCCCTGATGATTTGGGGTGCCACTGGCTAGGAATGCTGGCTTTGAAGTCAAACACATGGCAGTCTGTCATTTACTTTCTGTGTATTCTTGGGCAAGTTGCCTCACCTCTCTGAACATCTGTTTCCTCATCCATTCATTGGGATTGATAATAGTAGCACTTAAAAGGATTGTTATTAAGATAAAGTGAGCTGGTCCATGTGAGGCACTTACCATATGCCTGACATGTAGTGTTAGCTGTTATTCTCAGGAAGACAGAAAATTAATGAGTGTCCTGGGGCTTATGAAATGAGCAATACAGGGAACTCTGGGAATAGCAGGGGGCCTGACCTAGTCAGAGGGATCAGGAAGTGACTTTAAATTGAGTCATGAAGGATGAGTGGGAGGTAGCAGGTGAAAGGAGGGGAGCTGAGGAGGGAGCAACAGGCCAGGGATGAATGGGCAAACGTCAGGAGTCAAAAGCCATGGACCTTGATCGCTTCCTGCATGCCGGGCATTGATGAGAGCATGGTACAAGTATCCACTCATTTAATCCTCAGAGCAACATCATGGTATAGGTTACTGTTATCATCTCTGCTTTACAGATAAGGACGCAGGCACAGAGAGGCTAAGTCACCTGTAAAAGGTGGCCCAGTGAGGCAGGATGGAACTGGTCCATGCCCGGACCTCTGGATTCTGGCCTCTTTCCTTCCCCTTGCCTGCTGCTTGGTGATGGGGATGGTGACCTGACCCTGGATGCTTCTAAAACTAACCCAGGCAGGGGGATGTGGAAGTTCCAAGTTCAGTTGCCCACCCCGATGCCTCACAGAGCCTCCTTGGGCTGTGTAAGGAGGCCAGACGCTCTCCTGGCTCTCAGGCAGGAGGGAGAAGTCATTTATTTTTCCAAAAGGAAACTTTGCTCTGGCAGGAAAATTTCCACCTTATATTTGTAGTGGGCTCAATTATGACCATTTTTGTTCTTTAGATCTTTCTTATTATCTATATTGGGCCTTGGTCTTTAAAGTCAAACTATAGGGAGATATGTATGCGCACACACACGGGCACACATTTTTTTCTAAAGTGTTAAAAGTCCACACCAATAGTCCCAGCTACTCAGGAGGCTGAGGCAGGAGGATCAGTCTGGGCAACATAGTGAGACCCCATCTCTAAAACAAACAAACAAACAAACAAAAACCCCTAAGTGTCTGCAGTTTGGTGTCTGCTTTGCCTGAGCTCAGAGAAGGTGGATGTTTTACGTGGTGTTCATGCCACAGGCTTAAACTTACTGGCCCCTGTATGAGACAAATGCTAACACCCCTGGAGGCTCTGGCTGCCCAGAGTGGTGGTGTGTGGAGGCTCACCCCGGGTAGGTGCTTATGCTAATTCCTGGGAAGCCTCCATGATCAGTATTTAACCCCGGAGATGTCTGAGGTCATCTGGGCCGGCCCTCTGCCTGTACGGCACTCTACACTTTTTAGGAATATGAGAATGATTCCTAATTTTAATTTAGATTAGTTTAAAAAATACTAATTTACTAGTAGGCAGTTCCCAGCCTTTTACCAGGTGCTAGGTCCCTGCTTTCAAGGGACCAACAGGCAATAACAATAACGATGATAACAGAAGCGGCTAACCCTTCCAGAGCACTTAGTTTATGCCAAGCGTATACAATCTGTTTTATATGTGTTAATTCATTTAAGCTTCATGACAGTCTATGAAATCTGTGCTATTATTATCCCCCTTCCTATGGTTGCAGAAATGGAGGTCCAGGGAAAGAAGGGAGGTAACTTTTACAATGTTCCCACAGCCAGTCAGGGACTCAGCCTGCCTCGCAGGCCTTCTGTCTTGCCACTTTGTCAGGCTGGTGGGAATGACCTGGAAACATGTAGTCCAGAGCACGGGACCTGGAGGCAGAAGACCCAGGCCTTGCTCTTGCCTCTGCTCCTTACTGTGTGACCTTGGGCTAGTCCCTGGATGTCTCTGAGTCTCTGTGAAAATGGAGTTAGTAGTCTATCTCTGTAGGGTGCTCTAATATTCAAGTAACATGGGAAAGATGTAAATAAGGCGCTTTGTAGATGTCATGGAAGGAAATGGTTTATTGTGATGTCTAATCTGTGCCCCCTCCTTTCTTCTTCCTCACCAGTATTTCAAGGCCCTCAGATTTAGGCAGTTCCTTCCAATAGCTAGCCCACTTCTCCCCTGCTGTAGTCCTTATTTCAGAATTGATTCATACTCTGTGGGTGGAAGAGAAAAGTTCATCTCTTCCAAACAGCCTCTATCTGTTTTTACTCTGTCAGGCTAGTTTGGTGCGGATGAAAACTTGCTTTTCTCTCTTCCTGTTCTGTCTATTTTGGCTGTTTTAATATGCTTGGGACAAATAATCTGGCTATAAAAATGTGGTGTCCTGCTTTCATTTGAAAAGTGAGCCAAATAAAGCATCCAAACCTTGATCTGTATCATCCCGGCTCTCTGTAGATCAGAGCTCCCTGTGGAAGGCGAGGAAAGGTGGGTCCCAGAGCACAGTCCTACCTGGGTCCCTGGGCAGAGAGACCAGGTTCCCACTGTCAAATGACCTTGATCTTTGCTCCAGATACATCCCAATGCCCCCGGGACTCAGACCTGCTTTTCCTTTAGGTTTATGGAGAGGAATAGCCTCTACTAGCTTGAGGCATTGCAGCAAATCATTTAAACACCTTGAGTTTGATTTCAGAACTAACAGTTTTATAATCTGGAATCTGGTAGAATTTCCAGGATGTGGAACGGCTGATGGAAAGAAAGGTGTTGGTGGAAGGCAACAAAGGGATTTAATTCCTGAGGATTTTTATTTAACTCCTGAAGAAATTGCTGGTTATGCCTGCCTTGCTGACCTCCAGGTGAAAGACTAGCTTGCAGAAATGCATGGGGAAATTTGGGATTCCGAGAAATTTGGAATTCTGGGAAAGGGGATTTCTGCATACCTGAGTGGCCAACTGATGACTTTATCTTCACATATCTGTCTTCTAGAGACCCTGAGTCTGCCTTCCTGCCTTACTCATTAAAAGATCTGGGAACAAACTCAAGTTCTTATGGATTGAGGCTGTTTCAGGGCCTGAGCTGTCCTGTTAAACTGACCTTTTCAGGGTCCGGATCCACATTAATTTCTCAATCCTTGGAGCTCCTGTAGCATGTGATCCCTGGTATACCAGCCAGCAGGGAAAGGCCTTATGTGCCATGTTGTTTGCCGATTATCTTATGAGCATGATCTTTGGCTCCCTAACTTGTGAGCTTGCTGAAGCTAGAGATCAGGTCTGATTCTTTTTAGTAGCTTTCACAGCGCTCATCAAAGGGCTATGCATGCCAGTAAGAGTGTGCTGTGGATTTTTGGAATACCAGGTATAGACATACAAGATTTGGCAGGATTTGGAGCAAGCCTAAAACATTCCCTGTTGCTGCTTGGGCAAAATCTTTACTATTAGAGATCTGTGGACTGCTGGAGCTGGAAGGGACTTTAAAGATGTAAATAGACACCCCCATTTTGCAGAGGAGAAAACTGAAGCCCCAGAAAGTTTTCCCAAGGGGGTATAGGGAAGATGTGACTGAGTGGGGACTGGGGCTCCCCCAAGTTGCTGGCAGGCTCAGGTTGGGTTTTCCAATTCTCTGGGGTTTTTTTTGCTTTGTTTTGTTTTTCCTAGGCTTCTAGTAGTTGCCCAATGTTGGCAGGCCAAGGAATGATTCAAAAGTGGGGAATGGGAGAAAGTTCCAGAAAGGAGACTTTGAGAACTTAACCTAGATGGGAGGAGGCACCTGGTTGGAGAGACTTGGCTCACCAAGTGACCAGCTAGGAGGGCCCTGACCAGAGGCCCGGTTTGGTGGTGGCAGAGGCAGAGGGAGCAACTTTGGAGGCCTTTCTGCTCAACCATCAGGCTGCGGCTGCCCAGGCCTGGCAGTGCATGCCCTACGTTCCTGGCTGCCCCCCTGCCCTCCACAGTGGCCCATGACCCCCGGCTCTCCCTCCTGGAAGCTGGCCGTCCTGGCACACTGGGCTGCCAGCAATCTTTCCCTCCTTTGTTTCTCTGAAACCATGAGAAGGGCCGCTGGGTTGGGAGCCTGGGTTGCTAAGAGCTTTCCTCAGGCCAGACCTTATCACCAGCTTGAGAAGTCTCCTGGCCAAGATTTCCCTGGAACTCTGGCTCTGAGGGAGGGAGACTGGGTGGAGGGAAGGGGAGGTGGTACTCAGGAGCCACAAACAAAGCTGCCCCTCTGTGCCACCGCCCCCCCTCCCAGGACCAGCGTGTAGGAGCAGCCTGGGAGCCACAAGCTCAGTGGGCCTTTGCTTTTTGAAGAGCAGCGGGAACAATGGAACCAGAAAGCTCTTCAGAGGCTGCCCCCCCCCATGCCCAGCCTGGCACTTCTATTCTCTCAGGTACCCCCATAACTCTGCTGTTACCCCCACTTTTCAGAGGGGGAGACAGCCTCCGAGAGGATGGCCTGCCCTGCTTCACACAGCAGGAAGGAGCAAACTGGACGGTAACCCCCTGACTGCACCGCCCCATGCACAAGCAGGAGATGCAGGCCAGCTGGCCTGGCAGTGGATGGCCGAGGGTGCTGCGGGGCCGTTGGTTTAGAATGTCCTCCCCGACCACCTCGCTTAGAACCCACCATAGAATCCCCTTCCTTTGGGTCTTTTAGGTGTTCTTAAAAATACAAATCCCCTTGAGGGGGTAATAATGCCCTAAGTGGTTGTCATTGACTAGACCCAGCTTCCTGGGAGGAAAACACTAGAGTAGGTGCAGGAGAGAGGTTGCTTAGAGGCAAATGAGGCAGGAGGAAGAGCTGGTTACTGTGAGTGAGCCAGTCTTGCCAGGGAAGTGAGTGTGGAGTGGAGGGGATAGCCAAGCTTATTCTGTGTTCCTCTCCACTCTGGCTACCCTGTTCTTCTGTGCAGGGCCGCCTTCCCCACCCCTACCCTTGTGCAAATAAAATGAGGACTGAGGGCCGGGCGCGGTGGCTCAAGCCTGTAATCCCAGCACTTTGGGAGGCCGAGACGGGCGGATCACGAGGTCAGGAGATCGAGACCATCCTGGCTGACACGGTGAAACCCCGTCTCTACTAAAAAATACAAAAAAACTAGCCGGGCGAGGTGGCGGGCGCCTGTAGTCCCAGCTACTCGGGAGGCTGAGGCAGGAGAATGGCATGAACCCGGGAGGCGGAGCTTGCAGTGAGCCAAGATCACGCCACTGCACTCCAGCCTGGGCAGCAGAGCGAGACTCTGTCTCAAAAAAAAAAAAAAAATAAAATAAAATAAAATAAAATAAAATAAAATAAAATGAGGACTGAGATGTATTCAAAAAACATTTGCTAAGCCCTGTGTGCCAGGCCCTAAGTGGCACTGAGGGCGCAGGGATGAACCAAAGCAGTGTCTCTCCCCAGGAGGATCCTGGTCTAGGGGGGGACACAGGCCACTCAGTAGGACACATGGCTGCAGGGATGTTGGGGAAGGGAGGCTGATGGGTGGAGGCATGGAATGGCAGTGACAGGGACATGTGCACAGAATTGTGAAACTATGAGAGATGTGGCTGGGGAGGCCAAGGAAGCTCTCTGGAAGGAGAGATCTTCCCTCAGTCTTCCAGGATGAGTAGGCAGAGGCAGATGAAGCGGCAGGAAAGGCATTCCAGGTTGAGCGGGCAGCGTGAACAAAGGCATGGAAGGGGAAACATGTTTGGCTTATTCTAGGAGAGACCAGTTGGTGCTGGGTACTGCAGGGCTGGAAAGGGAGGGGCTGTGTGTGGTTGAAACAAGGCTGGACAGGCAGGCAGGGGCCGTGGGGAGCTTTGGATGCCAAGCTAAGAAGCTCGAACTTAATTGTGTGGTGATGCTGGGAGCCCTAGAGGGGCTTTAAGCAAAGGAGTGATGTGATCCCCTTCACACTTTAGGTGGTCTGCCCCTACCAGCGTTGCCCTAGAGGCAGAGAGGTGAGTGGACATTCTCAAAGCCTATGTACAACGAGACAGGGAAGGGGTTTCTGAGCCCCCGGCCCAGACTTCCTGAAGGTCTCTCCCTGTGCCTGGGAGCTGAGTGTCACATGTGCCCCACCCCCTACCCTAAGAAGGGAGTTCTGGCCTGAACCACTCCATGGTGTGGGCCTTTCCCATCTGCCTGGGCTGCCAGATGGTTTGATCTAAGGGTTGAGAACATGGAGGGGGGGCCGGCAAAAGGCCAGAAGTTTTCTTCTAGGAAAACGTGGTTATAGCATGGCGAGAAGAGCACTGGAGTGGGATTTCAGGAGCTCCTGCCTCAACCCCAGCCCTGACCCTCCCTGGCTGTGTGATCTTGGGGTGGTCACTTCCTCCTCTGGTTGGGGACTACTTCACCTGGTTTGAGGCTGGGTGCAGAAGTGAGCTTCTGGATGTGAGTTTATGCCCTGATGCTGCCCAGCCTTGGGCCCTGTTTCACCCTCCTCCCTTCCTCAGTGTCCCCAGACCCTGCAGCCAGTGTGTCTCCTTCTGCGCCATGTCTTCCAACCACACATCCACTCCAGACTGCCAAGTGTTGTGACGAGTTCATGAGACTTGGGGGTTGAGGACCAGAGTTTGAGTCCCGCCAGCTTGCTTGCTTGCTTCCACTTGGAGGAAGTCTCAACTTTTGTGTTCATTGTCATACATTTGGTGTAAATTCCAGCCCTTGGCACATACAAGGGAATTTTCTGAGTCAGCGTCTTTCATGTCTCTTGGATATACCCCACCTGTGCTTATTCTGCCTATTTCATTGGAAGAGCCCTCATCTGATGGAATTCTGTCCAGTTTTTATTGGTTATCTGGGGTGGGGATGGGGTAGAGTATTAACTGAGGGAGGGTATGAGAGAAACTTCTGGAGTGATGGTGGTTACATGAATGCATACACGTATAAAAATCTATCAAGGCAAACACTTCAGATTTGTGCACTGTAGGCATGTTACATATATATTTTACATCTCAATTAAAAATAAATAAATGAAAAAAAGATTCTTCCCAGCTTTCTGGTTCAAGTTCCACCTCTCTGCATCTATTCATATGTTCATTCACTCTATAAATATTTATGCTCCAGCCAACCCAGGCATACAGAGATGGAGAGGCTGGTCTGTGTACTGTACAGTATGTACAGAATGTACAGTATTCTGGTCTGTGTACTGTCATGGGAGCTCAGAAGCACAGAACCGTCAGGGCTCATGGGGACATTGACCGTGGTGGTGGTTCTCAACCCTGGCTGCAAATCACCTGGTGAGGTTTAAATGCCTGTCTCCAGGGCCAGCTTCATGTATGTTTTAGTCCATTTTCTGCTGCTGTAACAGAATACCTCAGACTGGGTAGTCTATAAAGAATAAAAGTTTATTTGGCTTATGGTTCTAGAGACTGAGAAGTCCAAGAGCGTGGCACCAGCATCTGGTTAGGGTCATCTCATGGCAGAGGCATCACATCGTAGTGAGTGTGTGAGACAGAGAGAGGAAATCGGGCCAAACTCATTCTTTCATCAGGAGCCCACTCCCAGGATAATCACATTAATTAATTTGTGAGGGCAGAGCTCTCATGACTTAATCCCCTCTTAAAGGCCCCATCTCTTAATACTATTACATTGGCAATTAAATTTCAACATGAGTTTTGGCAGAGACATTCAAACCATAGCCATGGGCGTGTGACCTGTGCCACATTTGGTTTAATGTTCTGTTGTCACTTGAAATTCTTCAAATGTCTTGAAATTCTTCAAAATTTTTGGAAAAGGGGATCTGCAAATGAAATAGTTGGTCCTCCCTGTCCTCCTTCCCCCAGAACAATAGAATCAGAATCTCTGAGAGGTGGGGTCCAGGCATTCACATTTCTTAAAAACTGAGCTTCCATTCTCTAGCAGCCAGGTCTGGATGTAGCCCTACTCCTAGACACTTGCTGAAACACAATCTGGAGCCTCGTTCTCTGAACACTTGTGACTGAGCTGGAACAATAAGACTTCACACATGAGAGTGTTAGAAGAGCAATTCCTGGGCAACAGTGGCAGAAAGCTACAAGGGAGCTCAGGATGGAGGGGAAAAAGACCCTCTTTGGTTTTTTGGGTTTTTTTTGCAACTCTGAAAAGAGCTATCAGTCCAGTTTGTCTGCCCCTTGATAGTATTTCCAGAAGTGGATGAGCCATGAAGTGAGTTTGCTCTGAGGCAGCGAAGTGTGTAGGATGCATTGCACCATGCAAAGGTCCCGTTGTGGGGTGGGAAGGTCAAGGAAGGCTTCATGGAGGAGATGGCACATGAGCCATCCTGACCTGAGAAAGGTGAGAGAAGAGAAGAGGAGACAAGGCAAAAGGACAAATGCATTTAAGAAGGGGAAGGGCTCATTTGGGGGAAAGGGAGGAACTAGGCTAACTGGAGTATGACTTGAACAGAGAGAGATGTGGTTGGGTGGCACAGGAAATGACAGTCTGAAGTCAGAATCCTGTCGGCAATGGGGAGCTGTTGAATGTTCTGGATCCAAGAATAACGTGCTCCATAAATGTCTGAATGAATAAACAAAAGGGGTGTTTGGGGGAGACATAAAGGGGATTGGCCCTCTAAATCGCTGACGTTTGCTGCCAGAACTCTGGTCCACCTGGCATGGAAGGCTCTGCACCTCTTCCCCATAGGTGGTGCCTGTCTGTGCAGGAACCTGGTGTCCCCTGAAATACAGTCCAGGGGCAGCAGTGACTGAAGCATCCCCAAGAATAGCAGACATGGAGCAGACCATTTCCTCCCATTTCTAGGAACAGCAAGCAGTGGGTGGATGGGTAGGTGGAGGCGCTTTTGGTACAAGCTGAGCTTGCTGTCCAGCTCTCACCAGGTTCCCCAGCCCAGGTGAGCAGCCCTGACAGGAAGGTGCTATCTTGTATCTCCCATGGCCTGGGGGACACTAATTCCTTGGGCGGGGTGGTCCCTGCTTGGCATAGAGGAGCCCCGATTTCTAAATAACCAGCAGCAGATCAAAAGCGGATCTGTTTGTTTCTGTCTCCTGAAATATTTATGCAGGAAGATGAGAAAGGGGCTCTGTTTATTGAACTCATCCTCCAGGGAAGAAGCCGTGGGGAATGAGCCACTTCCCGTGTCTGTGAGCCAATGAGCAGAGATGGAATTTCTTTGGGTTTGAAGCCAGACAGAGCCTGTGTGCTTGCAGAAAGAAGGGGGGTGGGATTCCTGGAGAGGACAGAAAGCCCTCTCAACCTCTTGCCTCCAGTCCCAGGAAGGCTTTTCAGCACATACTTTCCTGGCAACTCCAAGTAATAACAACTGAAATCTCAGCCTTGTTTCTATTCTGGGGTTTGCCTCTATCACGCTGTGTGACCTTAGGCAAGTTATTAACCTCTCTGGATCATTTTTTCCAATTCTGAAAAAAGCAAACTATCAGTCCAGTTCTAGCTGTCTGTGCAGTTCTAGCTATCAGCCCAGTTCTGTCTGCCCCTTGATAGTATTTTCAGAGTCAGTTGAGTTGTGCAGTGAAGTGGGTTTAGGAAGCATTGCACCATGCAAAGTCCCAATTCTGCAGCATTCAAGGCCAGAGAACTGGCTGACTGGCCAGCTAAGTGGCAGCCAGACTTGTAGGGTCAGGCCAGAGGGAGTGCTCTCTTGAGCCAGGCCCTGTGCTGCCTCAGGTTGGGACAAAGAGGCCCCCTCCCTCTTTCCTCCTCCAGCTAAGCCCTGCTGTCCTGTGTCCCTGAGAACACTGGCAGGATTTCCTCCCAGGAAGGGGGACGTGGATGTCCAGTTTACATCCCTGGGAGTTGCAGACACCAGAGAAGCAAGGCAGCACTTCCCCATGACAGTGGGATATGCCTTGTCATCAGATGTAGAAGCCAGTGGCTCCAGGCCCTGAGCCATGCAGCAGGCCTCAGATCATCTGCTGTCCTCCCTTAGGGGACTGGCACCCCCTGCCTTCAGTTCAGCCCCTTGGGCAGGGCTTCAGGGACTTCTCCCAGGGGTGGGTTCTGTTCTCAGCTCTGTGACTGGCTTGCTCTTCCTGTTTCCCATGGTGGACCACATGAGTGGTAAAGTTAATAACAGTTATTATCACTAGACCAATCCAAATCTTAATACAAAATACCATCAATTAAGCACCTGCTCCATGCCAGGCTCTGTACTGGCTCAGGGAACACACAAAGGGGACCAATTTCCCCAGCCTTTAAGGAAGTTGAATTCTGCTTGGGAGACAGACGGGCAAACAAACACAGATGAAGCGATTGGCCCAGCATTGAATGCGAGTCCTAAAGGCCGAGAGACCCTGGTGAGACTGAGCATGCATCTGAGAGGAGGCGGTGTTGGAGTGTGGCTCTGAAGCTAGGTGAGGGGAGGAGCAGTGTGAGCAGGGGCCAGGGCAGCGACGCCCTGGGGTGCTTCTGAGCCACGAGGGTGCCCAGTGAGGTTTGAGTGTGGGGGGTCAGGGGCTGGGAAGGTGATGAGGGCTTGGGGGTGGCTGGGGGGGGAGGAGAGAGTTGTGCAGGAGTGCCGTTCCTGGGCCTATGTGTATCAGTCCGTCCATGAAGAGCCTTTGAGTAGTAAAGAGATGTGATGATGTCATTAGATTCCACAATAATAAATCTTCATTAAGCATGCACTGTGCCCATGACCCTAGGTGATGGGACAGTCCACATGGGTGAATAAAACAGGAACAGTCCCTGCCCTTAGGGACAGGCCCGGGAGGGTGGGGAGACAGAACAGAACACAATCCTGACATCAGTGGTAGAAATGCTGTTAAAGAAAATACAGGGGCATGGAGGTTGTGGGGTGGGGGGTTATGAGAAGGGGATCCCCTGTGGAATGAAGTGGGGATGGAGCCCTATGGGATCTAGGGGGATCTTTCTGGCTGAGAGAGAAGCAAGTTTGAGGCTCCAGCAGGAGCCTGCCCGCCATGGAATGCACAGTGAGCAGGCTTGGTCTGGTGGGAAAGATCGAAGAGGAAGCTGGGTTCTGGCTCCCATGGGGCTGGCCTGTGCTAACTGCTCACTAATGTTTCTTCACTGACTGGGAGGACAGATAGGTGAAGGGTAAGACTGGAGGCCTGGAGCCAGCAGCCATGTTGAGGTGATGAGGATGGAGCCAGGGCAGAGGCAGCAGGCACAGGGAAGATGTATCTTCAGGCCTTGGGGATGGTGTGGGAGGAGAGGGTACAACACAGCAGCCAGGGTCTTCCCGGAGTTCCTGGCAGAAGATCCAGATCCACAAACCCATGGGGAGAAATGGCCACACATCACCGCCGAGCGCTCCCCATGCCCCCTCCCACAGGCCACCCCCGCCACTCTGGCCTCCTGACCTGGGGCCCATGGAGCCCGTACAGTGGCTGTCCTCCTGCCTGCCTTCTGGAGGGTGCTTCAAACTGGGTCGTCTCCTCCTGCAGGGCCAGCAGGGCTCCACAGAAGGCCTCAGGGACCGCCCTCCGCTTCCAGCCTCACCTCGAGTCCAACCTCATTAGTATTTTGAGCAGAAGCATATATATCTTTTTTTTTCCTGCAGGGAATTGGTGGCCTGCTCATTTCAAATTGCGTAAAACCAAAGAGCAATTAAGAGGCACAGCCTCCTCGGGTCAAGGAGAAATGACAGAGAGAGGTGGCTTTGCTCGCCTGGCTGCTGGCACATCTTTTCCAGGCTGGCCTGGTTTTGGGGTAACAGGGAGGGGAGATGCTGTAGGATTTTAATTCACCAGCAACAAAATATACTAATGAGTAGGACAGAATCACTAATGCTTGTTCAGCTCTTACCATGTTCCAGGGGCAGTCCTAATTGTTTTACACGCATCTCATATCACCCTTTCGATACCTAGAAAGCACAGGGAGATGGCTTCTGCTACTATGCCCATTCTGTGAAACTGAGACTCCAAGGGGTTAAGCAGCACGCCCAAGGTCACACAACTAGTAAACGGAAATGGAACCAGGGTTCTGTTGCATCCACAATACGCTCCAGAGCCCATGCTGTTAACTGCCTGGCTGTTTGGCCTCTCGAAAGCATTGCTTTTAGCCCATCACTTCTCCCTAATTTCTGTTTCCCTCTCATAAAGAAAAAAAAAAAAAAAGGCCAAACAAACAAAATGCTCCATTGCTGTGGAGCTCAGAGACTTCACCAGGGTTACTGTGATGAACAAGGGCAGAGAGGAACCTCAGGCAAAAGTCCAGCCTGCGGCTCCCATCCCTATTCCTCTCCCAGGGGCCTGCACAGTTAGACCCATTGCTCTTGGCGGGTGTGGAGGCATCTGACCCATTAGGGGGCCACTGTGGTGGTCCACGCGAGAGGCCTGAGCTGGCCAGGGGGAACCAGTGAGGGCTGAGAGGAGGGCAGGATGCAGGGTGATGTTTTGGAAGTTGATGAGTCTGTGGGGGTGGGTATGAGTTAGAAGTCAGTGGAGAGGCAGTGACTGAGAACCCAGGAGAAAGAGGTGGTGCTGATTTCTCCACTTTTGTTTCAGATACAGACCCCCTCCACCACCTGGATCATCCACCTTGTTCCATAGACTGGACTCTGAGAGCATTTTCACTGTTTCAGAGATCAGATCCCAGAGGCTGAGGCTCAGTGCCCTGGGCTCTGTAGGCAGCCCCTGGAGAAGAGGGCGGGCAGTCTGGCTGGAATTGGAGCGTCCCGGCTCTCAGGGAACTGAGCTGGTTCCTGGCCCAGGCCATGTGGGTTTCAGGATTTTAGCATTGCTAAACCCTTCTAGAACTGCTGTGTGTGTGCACGTGAGTGTGGGCATTGGTAGGGGGTGGAGACAAACTGGAAGTTTTGCTGTCTCTGCTTCTCTGTTATGCGTGGTCAGTGATTTTTACTAATAGTAACCTTCTGGGGAAAAAATGATCCAAGGGCAGCAGTCCAATTTTCTCTGGAGAGTAGGCCTGCTTTCTAAAAAAGGCCTCAACCTGAGAGAAGCCAGAAGGAGTTCATACCCTAGACTAGAGAGGCTAGTCCCTGGTGAGCACCGACATGCTTGTCTCCAGACTCCATTCCTGCCCTGGAGCCCACTTGGCCTTGAACGCCCCTCTGCAGCAGCCTAATCCCCCCAGCTCCTTACTTTGGACTTTTAATTCTTCCACAAACCTAGCTCTCGTCTGTGCCTTCCCATCTCTTTACTGGGCACCAAGGAACTAATCTGCTAACTGGACTTTGTTTAGAAATCTGGGGGTTTGTACAGAAATGTCGCCAAAAGAAAGTTTCTGTTCTGTCCAGACCCTCCTGAGGCCTGGAAGAGTGACTCTGCTTGCAGGAAGCTGGTGGGGATGGGAGCTGGGGCAGCCATGCTGTGAGTCTGTCCTGGAAACAGGCCCAAGCTGGGTCTGGAGCTGGTCTGGACTAGGCGAGTGGGACTAGGGGTTAGGGGATCCACCAGCCTGTATTCCTGGAGCCCATTGCCCCATCCTTTGGCTCATCCCAGCCCAAGCCACTTGGCTGGGCATTCAAAGTCTTCACTCTCTGGCCACTGTTTACCTCCTTGGCCCCTGCCCAAACCAGACACTAGTCAGCTTGGTGCCCCCAAACTCAACCTCTGCTTTTCTGCTCCCTCTCTACTTGAAAAGTCTGATTCCTTCTTTCAAAGCCCAGTCAAAGTGACACCTCCTCCACAGAGCCTTCTCTGATCTCTCCTTGCTCCAAACTCCATCCTTCTCATGCCACTGCCCTGATGAGATAGTTATAGCTGAACATGTCCTATCTCTCCTGCCAGAGGGCAAGTCCCATGCCCTGAGTGGGAGGAAGCGTGTTGTACCACAGATCCCATTGGGTGCTCCTGCCATGCCTGGCCCTATTACAGATTTTTGAATGATGTATTTATATTCTTTTGCACGGATATAAGAATCTATTCCGTACATGCATCATAGCTTCAGCCATATAAGATGCATTTGTTGGCAAATTCATCAGAGGGTACGGAATAAAGCCACCCAACTCTGTCCCCACAAGGACCTGGGACAGATACAGGGAGCTTATTCTTCCTTTCTTCAATTGCCCCCACCCCCATGCTGCCCAGACAGATCTGGGTTGCCCTTGAGGAATTCTAAAGGAGGGAACGCACTCTCCACTGCCTCTCAGACCTCCCACCCAAGAGAGGCAGTGCCCTGGTGACCTCGTGACAGTAGTGTGCCCTCCCCTGGCTCTGCCCTCCCCTGGGAGGCTGCCATATGCTTTCCGGACGTCCGGGTCTCATTATGCTCTGACTCAAAAATTAATCTTGTCTAATTGTGCTCGAGGCCTGAGTGAATTCAGGGACTATTAGCCAGGCTCTGTGGACCTGGGGTCTCCATGGCAACAAAGGATGCATCCTAATGAACTGCATCCTTGGAGACTGGCTAGGAGGCATGCCCCTCCCACCCCTTGATGTGGACTGCTGCTGCTGTCCCTGCTGCTTGGGGTCGGCTCCCTCCAGAGGGGACCTGGAGCTGGCAGAGGGAGTAGAGACAGTTTCCGCGTGTAGCCTACAGTCTGTCTCAGTACTTCAGGGATAAAAGATACTTGCAGATGAATGATCCCACAGCCTTATTGTTGGCCGAAGATTTCTTCAACAAACAAACAAGGCCCCATCTAAAAACCACACACATAGCACATCAAATTCCAATAGCCTAAGTGCTGCTTGTTTTGCAAATCTTTCTAAAATGTGAAAATTGCACTCCTCCATGGAGAGCTGGCTCCAGTGTCACCTCCTACAGGAAGCCTTCCTGAATGTTTGTTTCTTTCCCAGCCCCATTCTGCCACCTTGCTTGGTTTGTGACCCAGGGACATTTTTCAGCACAATCTGCCCAGGAGTGGACTTCCCTGAGTACGCACTATACTCCCTTCCCACCAGCAGACAAGCTTCTCCAGCATGGATAACCGCCACTGCCCTCCTCTCTGGGGCCCTAGACCTGGGTCCCTGTAAGACTTAGTTCGAAAGACAAAGGGGTCTTTGTTAACAGCCTCTGTCTGAACTCCATCCCACCCCTGGACCTAGGCTGGGAGGCTTTTCTGTGGATGTGGCTTCTGGGGCCTTCAGAGGCTCTCCTGCCCACTATGACCATAGGTGCTGACCAGTGGGCAGACACTTTGCCTTCTCTATCTAAGGAAGAGGGGATGCCCTAAAACCAGGCCTTTGGGGAAGATGTGGAGAAGAGGACATTTGAGGAAATGGAAACAGTAAATGGGACACCCCTGGCCCAGCCTCCAGCTTCCTGGCCCTTGAGCCCTTCAGCCTGGTCCCCCACAGGGAGACATGAAGTGTGGGAGGAAGGTGAGGAGGGAGAGATGCAAACCTGGCAATTTCCCCACAACCACAGCACCTTCTTCCCAGCTGTCCTGCTGATTCTCGGTTTCTAGAAATGACCGGAGAGAGAGGAATGAGTAGGGAGGAGGTTGCCTGTCTGACTTTTAATTAAAAGGGAGAGGACACCTCCTAGCCAGCCTTTAAGGCAGGGGCACTCCTGTGGTGTGTGTGCCTCCCTCGACGGGGACGGGGTGGCATGCAGGTTTTGTGGGTGTGTGAATGGTTGACAGGCAGAGGTAGCCATTGGAAAAGCTGTCCAGAAAGCCGCGTTCTCTCCTCACTCCTCCACAGCCTCTCCCCTTAGTGCAGCAAACGTTTCTTGAACATTTCTTGGCTTGAGTGCCAAGCTCTGTGCCAGGCCCTGGGATATAGAGATGGTTGAGATACTGCCGCTGGGCTCCAGGGAAGTAGGCGGGGACAGGATGGGGTTGGTGGCACTGGGAGGATGAGGGTCCCACCTGTCCCTGGGCCTCATTCAGCCAGCATCCTCTGAGTGTTGTCAGGTGCCATGCTTTTCGGTAGGCACCGAGGATAAAACAGTGAGTGTGGCAGAGGCCTCAGCCCACACGGAGCTTACAGTCAAGAGTGGTGTGAGGTGGGGAGTGCGGCCATGAGCGCACGGTGTGAGGAGTGCTAGGATGAGGATGCCTGTGCGGGCCTGGAGGAGGAGCAGCCACACAGTGTCGGGGCATCGGAAGGCCTGCCCCAGGGGTGACCTGGAAGCAGAGATGTGAAGGAAGAGGAGAATTTGGCCAAGAGAACAGCTGGGAAGCGTGACTGAGGTCGAGGGAATGGCTGTGTGTGCGAAGGCTGGAGAAGAAATGAGGGCTTTGAGGAGCAGAAAGAAGTTGAGTGCAGCTGGGGCTTACTTAGTGGTGCTGGGGCAGGGCCCAGGCCCGGGAGGGCCATTGCCTTAGTCCCTCCGTGCTGCTATAATAAAACACCTGAGCTGTTTATAAAGAACAGAAATTGATTTCTCATAGCTCTGGAGCCTGGGAAGTCCAAGATCAAGGCACCAGCAAGTTCGTTTGTTTGGCAAGAGCTGCATCCTCCAGAGGGGAGGATCACTGTGTCCTGGCATGGTGGAAGGCAGAAGACCAAACACCATGGGAAGGGTTTTTTTTAAAAAATAAGGGCCTTAATCCCATTCACCAGGGAGGAGCCCTCATGGCCTAATCACCTCTGAAAGGACCTGCCTGAATACCATCCCATTGGCACCATCTGAGTTCTGGTGGAGACACATTCAAATCACAGGAGCCATCATAATCCCATTTGCAAGGACCATGGACTTGGTCCTGAAGTGGGGGTGGAGGGAAGTGTTGACTGGCTTTATTCGGGGGAACGACAACTAGGTTTATGTTTTAAGAGACCACTCTGACATGTATTTTTTTGATTAGTAGAAATAATTTTTTTAAAGACACTCTTGGTGCTGTGGAAGGGAAGAACTGAGAGACAGGAAGGGTTTTGCCATGATTGAGATATTTGGTCCTGCCCAAATTAGGGGCTGATCTCACACACACACACACACACACACGCACACACGCACACGTTTTACCTACATGTTGTAATTCACTTTGATATGGAAATTTTAGGTCACTAAGAGAGAGATGAGCAAAAAGCGCTCTTACTGTGTCTTTAACCGCCTCTCCCTATCGTGTACTCTGTTAAAACAGGATCCAGCTGTAACCTCCACAGTTCTGTAACCTCCAGGGCTCTGATCAGCCTGGCTGGTGGGAGCCCCATAGCTCTGCCTGCTTTGGGGTTTCCCTTCCTTTTATTGCCCCTCTTGAGGTAGAGACAATAGATGTGAGGTGTGACTGCCGGTTTCATAGTTCTCTACTTCAGTGAAGGAGGTTCTGTGCAACGTGCAACACCCACTTTCTTCCTGAGAACACTAAGAAGCAATTCCTTTCTGTTTTCTAATAAAAACGTCTCATGGAAGCAAGCCTATTTCCTGGGCAAAGAGGGACTGCCTGTACAAATCTTGCAAGCACACGTGTTTCCCTTGTTGGGATATGTATAATTTTGTTTTCTTGGGGCAAGGGGTGGACACACAGCTTTGCAATCCCTTGCCTAGAAACAGCTTCCACATTGGCTTAACACCATCTGTTTCCCCTGAGCAGGAAGGTGTCAGAGAGCCCCCTGCTCAAGGAGGGATCTGCCAAGGGTCTGTTAGGATAGGAGGTGAGAGAGATTGGTTGCCTGGGGTGAGAGAGTAAGACAGATGGAGAGAGAAGTGGGTAGGTTGTTTGGAATTAGGATGCAGAATTGTCTGCTGTGTCTTATGCACCATGGAAGTCCCAGGGCTAACACAGTGCATGATTGCAGCAGATGCTTACTAAACTAGTTGCTGGATGACTGTGTTGTCAAACAAATAAATGAACTGAATGAATGAATGAGTGGATGGATGAGAGGGTATGCACAGATGAGTGAAAGTTGGCCTGTAACCTCCAAATAATTATTATCTTAAAAAAACACACTTACTGATAATACTAGTGTGAGGCATGAGACAGAAGAGCCTTCGTGGAGGACAAACTGCAGCAACAGTGCAATGTCATCAGCAGATGTCAGGGAGTCCATGTGTTTAGGGCAGAGTTGGGGTGACATGGTGCTGTGGGCTGAATTGTATCCCCCTAATTCATATATTGAAGCCCTAACCTCCAGTGTGTTTGGAGACAGGGCCTTTAAGGACATAATCCAGGGTAAATGAGGTCATAAAGGCAGAGCTCTGGCCCAGTAGGACTGATGTCCTTATATGAAAAGAGACACCAGAGAGCTCGCTGTCTCTCCACATGTGCACAGAGGACACAGCAAGAAGACAGCCATCTGCAAACCAGTAAGAGAGGCCTCACCAGAAACCAACCCTGCTGGACCTTGATGTTGGACTTCCAGCCTCCAGAACTGTGAGGAATAAATATCTGTTGTTTAAGCCCCCAGCCTATGGCATTCTGTTAGGGCAGCCTGAGCAGTCTAATACATAGGGGATGGTGGATCTGAGTTTGGAGCTCAAGACAGAACATGCCACGTTGTAGAATTCAGAAGGACATCTGGTTTCCTTCAGAGGCTCATACTAGGACATGTGCACCAGGAGGTTCAGCATAGGAGCCCAGGCTGTGGAGTCAGACTGCTGGAGTCCAAATTCTTACCCCATAGAAGTGTTGTGAGCACTGAGTGTATTTCACATACAGAAAGCATTTGGCACAGAGCCCGGCACACAGTCAGCACTCCACAGGCATGAGCTGCCCCTTGTCATTCTTATTCTCTTGTTATTCTTTGCTTGTCAGTATTGTCACTCTGGGCGCCCCCTTCCCTTGACGCGTACTCCAGGGCTCCAGCATTGCTCAGAGTTTTGGGACCTTTCTGAGAGCAGCTCTCAGTAGCAGCTTCTACCATCAGGAAATTGGTTCCATTCTTCATGGTCAGCCCCCACCCCCAAACCGCCTTTCCCACCATGAGCAGAACAAGTGTGTTCCTGAATGATTTGGGATTATGGCTGACAGGACCCTATTAACAAGGGCGAAGATTGCCATCACTGAGGATAGCCCTAAGAATGCCTTGCCAGTCCTAAGCAGAATTTCATACCAGGAAATTTAAAAAGGTGGTTTTTTTTGTTTGTTTGTTTTTTGTTTTTGTTTTTAAAGGTGATTTGATCTCAATAGCATGGCTAGAATATGTGCGTGTCCTCCCCAGTGGACCACTCTGGAAAGGCTGGAGTCCTCTCTATGTATAAGTTGTGATTTAAAAAAAAAAAAAACCACCCTTCTGTGTAAATTCAGCCCCAATCCCTCATCCCAGCATTCCAACAATCAGAAATCACACCTTCTGAGAACCTATGGAAAGGTGGGATTATGGGTGCTTTTGTTAACATGGTTATACTTTTCTTTTTGCCTTTCTAGATTGTGCATTTTTTACTTTAATAATTAGGAGAAAATTAAGCAAGCTGTTAAGAAGCTTTGAGGCCGGGCACGGTGGCTCACGCTTATAATTCCAGCACTTTGGGAGGCCAGGGCGGGCTGATCGCGAGGTCAGGAGTTCAAGACCAATCTGGCCAACATAGTGAAACCCTGTCTCTACTAAAAATACAAAAATTAGCTGGGCATGGTGGCACATACCTGTAATCCCAGCTACTCAGGAGACTGAGACAGGAGAGTCGCTTGAACCTGGGAGGCAGAGGTTGTGGTGAGCTGAGATCATGCCACTCTGCTCCAGCCTGGGCAACAGAGCAAGACTCTGTCTCAAAAAAGAAAAAAAAAAAGAGAAGTTTTGAAAAGAAAAACTTCAGTCTCCCAGCTGCTTAGCACTGCCCTGGGTCCTATGGCAGTGTTGTCCAAAGTTGTATAAACCATTATCAAAGACACATAAAGTGGTATCACCCTTTTGGAGAGCAATTTGGCAACAGGCACCACAAGCCAAAAAAATGTCCATATCCTGTGACCTAGTAATCCCGCTTCTGGGAACCTGTCCAAAGGAAATAATCCAAAGGCGGGGAAAAGCTGTATGCATCAAGATGCTCATCACGCCATTATTTATAACAATGAAACATTGGGAGCAAAATAAAGGCCTAACGGTATGAGACTGGCTGAGTAAATTAGGAATCTTTGATTGAATGGAATATTCTGCAGCCATTAAAAATTATAATACCAAAATGATATAGCAATGTTGGAAAATATTTTTGCTAAGTGAAAAAGGTGGGACATAAAGTTTTACGCATATCATGATTATAACTGTGTAAAAATTATTTGGAAAGTACAGATGCTTCGAGACTGGAAAGTGAAGGGAGAATGGACAGGACCTAGAAGTGGGCTGGGAGGAGTCACAGAGGGCTCTTGGGGTTTTTTTGTTTTTGTTTTTGCTTTTGTTTTTTTGAGACATAGTCTCGTTCTGTTGCCTGGGCTAGAATGCAGTGGCGCAATATTTCAGCTCACTGCAACCTCCACCTCTCGGGTTCAAGCAATTCTCCTGCCTCAGCCTCCTGAGTAGCTGAGATTACAGGCGCCCACCACCACACCCAGCTAATTTTTGTATTTTTAGTAGAGATGGGGTTTCACCATGTTGGTCGGGCAGGTCTCAAACTTCTGACCTTGTGATCCGCCCACCTCGATATATATCCCAAGGTGCTGGGATTATAGCAGTGAGCGACGGCACCTGGCCAGCTCTTGGGTTTTGAGGGTGAGCAGCTGGCTGGGTGAAGCCTTGTTTACTGAAAGTCATGGTGGCAGAGAAGCAGACTGGGGTGGGGGGAAGACCAGTAGTTTAGTTCCACCATGTTAGGTCAAAGGTGACTGCAAGAATCCAAAAGGAGGGTCCAATGGTCAAAAAAGAGGCCTAGACCAGTAGTAGGAATTTTGGAGCCATCAGCTTGTAGATGGTGTTTAAAGCCCTGAGAAATGAATGACCTCAGGCAAAGGGAGTTAGGGTGGTGGGGCTTAGCCAAGCAAACATATTAGAGTCTTATAGTACATAGAGAGTACTATAAGAAGGAGATCCCTCCAGGCCAGTGAATCACAGCCTCTGGGCTGTGGTTGGGCATCAGCATTTATTCCAAGCTCCCTGGATAATTCCAGTGAATCTAGGACTGCACTGATGGTCCCTGTGGTCCCCAGCATAAGGCCTTACATCTGGGCAGCATGACTTATAGCACACGTAAGTACTGTCCTGCTGCACTGAATGGTGCAGTTGTTGCTCAGGCGCTTTCCTTAAAGTAAACATTTTCCATGCCCCAAATTCTGGCATGTGGCCTGAGAGCATTTTTGAGCTGCTTCTGAGTGGAAGAGGCTGTGTCGAAAATACAGTTTGGATACAGAAACATTGAAAGGATGGGGATATTTTGCTAGCTCATGGGTAGAGTGGGGCAGAATATTTGAAACTGGGACAGGCACAGAAAAATCCACAGCATAACTGAACATGGAGTTATGTTTGGTCAGCTTCTGATGGCCCCAGATAGAGGGTGAGTTTCTTGAGCATGGAGGGGGGGACATGGAAGACATTACGGGACCCTTGGAGCTGTTGGCACAGGGCAGGTACTTCGTAGGTGCTCAATACATCCTCTGTTTACTGTGGGTTGACTCGGAACCAGGGAAGGGGCAAGCCAGCTGGTCAGAGCCTTCACCCGCAAAGCTGGAGAGTACTAGAAGAAGGAGCCTTCTCCAAACATCTTGAGTCTCCCCTGGCTTTCTCCCTGGCTCACCAGGCTTGAGATAGATATTGGACTTTTGAAGTAGGTGGAGGGGGTTAGCAAGGGGCCTCAAGGATTTTGTAGGCCAAGCACAAAGGGGATAGTTTGTCTCTGTTCCACAATGTCTGGGGTCTCTGCTAGGAAGACCTAAATGACTAGGGGTGACATCTGAGGGACCAGAATCATCTGGAAGTGTCTTCACACTCATGTTTGGTGCCTGGACTGGGATGACTTGAAGGCGGGACTGGGCTGGGACTGTTGACTGGAGCATCTACACATAGTGTCTCCACACGGCTTGAGCTTTCTCATGGCATGGCCGCCTCAGAGTAGTCAGATGTTTTACATGATGACTTGGGGCTCCAGGAGCAAGTGTTCCAACAAACAAGGAAGAAGTATGATCCCTTATGACCTAGCCTCAGAAGTCACATAGGGTCACTTCCACACCCAGATTCCACTGGAGAGGACATGGAACCTGCCTCAAAGTTTTTTTTATGAAGAGCTTTGGGCCAGGTGCGGTGGCTCACACCTGTGATCCCAACACTTTAGGAGACTGAGTGGCAAGATCTCTTGAAGCCAGGAGTTTGAGACCAGCCTGGGCAACATAGCGAGAACCCATCTCTATAAAAAATTTAAAAATCAGCCTGATGTGGTGATGTGTGCTTGTGGTCCCAGCTACTTGGGAGGCTGAGGTGGGAGGATTGCTTGAGCTCAGAAATTTGAGGTTGCAGTGAGCTAAGATTGTGTTACTGCACTCCAGCCTGGGTGACAGAGTGAGACACTATCTCAAAAAAAAAAAAAAGCCCCTTTAACTCTCATTTTTTCACTCCTCTCTAAGAGAGGTCAGACCAGGACTCCGGGAACAGATGCCATGAGACAAGACCCCAGGACCTTTATCATCTTCTGGTCAAAAATCACATGCCCTTGAGCATAGCACCTCATGAAACAGGACCTTGGTAGTGAGTGGGAGTGAGGGGTCTACATGGGCTCAGCTGCAGCTGCCAGACCACAGCTTTGCAGAGGGCTATGTCCTTTCACACCAGTGAAATGCCACCAATGTGAAAGAACATATTCCACTTTTTCTGCTACCTACCTCTGGAGCAAGATTTCCTTCCCTTGCACTTAGGCAACCCAAACCAGACCTGGGGGCCTGAGCACAGCCACTGCAGGCCCAGACGCTTCCTTTGTGAAGAGCTAGGCAGGGGCCCAGGGTGATGTGATCAGGGCTTGGCCTCCTGTGGCTGGCTGCGCATGGCCAGCCCAGACCTGAACATTGGTGGTTACAGTTTCCAGGCCTCCTGGGAGAAAAGCCAGCAAGGCAGGTTCTCCCTCCCCCACACTGTGGTCCCCTGGAGGACTTCGGCCTGAAGGACAACTCTTCTGGCCAGGCCGGGCAGCCCAAGCTGACCCACTGGCTGGCTGGGAGCCCAGCTCTCTCCCCCAGGGAGCCCCCATCCGTTTCCTGGTATTGCTCAGTGTGAGTGTGCACGCGTGCGTGAGTGTGTGTGTGTTGGGGGACATTCTGTTTTTCAAGGACTTGGCTCTGTGCAGTGAAGGGATCTGTTGGAGAATGATGAGAGACCTGTGGGTCAGGGAACATACTCCCCTCTACTTCCCAGTTCCTCCTCTCCTAGGGAGGGAACTCCCCATGAACAAGCATTCCTGCATCCTGAATGGTTGCAGCCTCACGGCTTTGTTCTCTGCCCCTCCCCTGCCCAGACTCCCGAATGCCCTTTCTCAGGCTTGAAGAGTTGTGGGACTCCAGGAGGGGACTTGAAATTCCGCACTGTCATCATCAGCATCATCATTCCCTTCCACTGTGTTTGCTATTTCAGCCTCCATCCACCCATTCAACAAGTATTTACCAAAACCTCCACTGGGTACTAGGAAGAGAGAGAGAGAAAGAGAGAAAGAGAATGACCACTCAGACTCAGACCCTATCCTCAAGGTGCAGCAGAGAGGAAATCAACTTGCAATTAGAAGCCACGTGCCTGGAGAAATGCTGAGGCCAGGGCTCCCGGCTGCCTGCACCGTGCACTGGGTTCCAGGAAGGAAGGAGCAGCATTGGAACTGGGCCTCCGGGGACGGTTGGGATTTGGGTTAGGCAGATGGGCAGAGGGAAAAGGATTGTAGGTGACAAGAGCAACATGGGCATGGGGCCTTGTAGGGGGAGGGGATGGTCACCTGAAAGGGACACATTTGCTGTCAAGATAATTTATCCTCCCCCATTGTTCCCTGTCTGAGCCTTATCTAGCAAAGAAGAGGATCTGGTGAACTGAGTCACACCAGGCTGTTAGTGACCATCTTATTTCTCCCAGCAGGGCCTGTATTTTAGAAGAGGGCTGTGGCTGTGCAGGCTTTGGGGCAGGGCATTGGTTTGTGGTCCACATCAAGCATCTAAGTGTGAGGAAATGAGCTTCTGTCCTAGACTTGGATGGAGAGGAAAAGGAAGGGAAATGTCTGAGCTCCAGGGCAGGGGCCTTCCCTCCCAAATCCGTATCTCCCTTGGAGTTGAGGGCATAAATGGAGTTTTCATCTCTCTTTGCTGCTGGTCTCCCAGCTCCTTCCGCTGCCAGGCCTAGCCCGCTGTCCCCTCCCCACTGCTCCCTCACTGCCATTCTTCTCCCAGAACGTCGTGTGACTTAACCAAAGGCATAAAAGCTACTGATGGAAAGCCGTTGCTTTGGCTGCCCAGGGGTGAGCTGGGGTCAGCCCATGCCCTGGGACTGGAGGGCTGTTTTCCACCGTACAGCAGCCTGTGGATGGCCCTTTGGGGCCGTGTCTCTGACTGTGACGGCGGGCAGGGTGGGTTGGGGTAGGGGAGCACGAAGCGGTCTGGTTCAGTACACTAGCTTGACCTGGAATCCGCATGAATCATCCACATTGGCCAGCTAGCCCATCCCCAGGGGGCCCTGTAATTGTGCAACCAGCCTCTCCCCTCTCCCCACCCTCCTTCTCTTGATAAAACCTGGCCAGAAACTCAGGCACAGAGAGAAAATGGATGTGGCGATGATTCCATGTGTTATTCAGAATTAACTAGGTGAATATCACTGAGCTCCTCTTAGGTAGTAGGCATTGAATGACGCAGAGATCTTGGGGAAATGGGCCTTATCCTCAGGGACCCTGCAGCCCTCTGGTTCCAGTGTCAGCAGCCCTCACTAAAAGTCAATGGATACAGCCCAGAAGAGGAGCTAGGACTTCATAGGAGGAGACAGGTTCTCCAGCACCTCATTTACAAAGCAAATGGTTGAACCACTCCCTGCCCTGAAGTGCTGCGCTTGCCTCAAGGCCTAGTGAAGGGCTGGGGGCTGGCTTGGGCCTTGCATGCATCCTTTCCCTGTTTACCCCCCAATTTAACATCTAAGCCCCTTGCTGCCTGGCCCCAGGCTTGTCTTCCTCCCTGATCTCCAGACCCCCTTGTTCCAGGAACAACAGACCCCTTGCTCTTTTGCTCACATCCCCTCCCTCATACATCCTCTGTCCCCTCCTGTTCTCCCATCCTTCCATCACCAAGCCCCTCCTCCAGCATCCTGCGCATTTAAATTTGTAGAAACCTGGTCCCAGACTAGATCCTACGTCTGTCTTCTATACCTGAGTATACGTTACTCCCAAGGCATTGATGTGTTGATTTCACTTATTAAAATGGCTTATCACCTTGCAGAGTAGGGTGCTCTGAGGCCCAGCCAAATAATTTCCGTTTCTGTGAGGCGGGTTTGGGAGGCCAACAGGGCATCAGGCTAGTCCAGAATATTCACATAGAGGAACAGAGCATCAGCGTGGAAATGAACCTTAGACACCACTCTGTCCCTTGACTCCCACTCACAAAGATGTGAACTAACACCCAGCGCTGATGGCAGGTAGCACCTTCCATTCCATACCCTGGAAGCGGTCGAGGAAAGAATCCCGGGGGAAAATAAAAGAAGTACTCTGTACAAAGCTTTGTTTGTGTTAGCAAAACAATTGGGAAACATTTCACGTACTGAACAACAACTAAGCTAATCCAACCTCGGTTCATCAACATGAGACAATGCGCCTCACCACTGAGCCACTGAGCATGACTCGTGGGAACCAGTTCTGTATATGTACACGCATGTTGGAGATAATGGAAAAGAAGAATGCAGAGTCTGGAGTAACATGCTCCATGATTCTCTTGTTCCGTTGTATCCGTTTTTATAGATTTAAAAAAAAATAACAGTGTCTATTTCAGATTATAAAAATGATCTATGTTCATTCTGGAAAATTTGAAAAATCAGGAAAGTGTAAAGATGAAATTTTGAAATCACACTTTATCCTACCCTCCCAAGATACCACCCTTTGCATTTGGTGTTTTCCTTTCACTTCTTTGTTTTTTTCCCCTATGACCGTATATGACAATTTCCTACCTTTTGCCTTTGATATTACAACATTGTATCAGGAGCGTTTCCCCATTGTATTATTTATCCCGTATTTTACTGATTATAATATTTCAAATTTTTTATCTCTGATTGGATATATCTTCAACTGAAAGCAAGTCACAGTTAATTACTACTTTTTTTTTCCTAGATGAATGTAAAATAACAGTCAGTTCTATAGTTGATTGAATTAGATTTAATAAGATATGGAATGTGCTTCAAAAGCCTGATTTTTATGCCTATATTTTATCATATGAACATAAACATATTTTATTAGCCTCTTATATTGGACTTTTAGGTGGTTCCAACTTTCTACCTTTTTTTTTTTTTTGAGACAAGATCTTACTCTGTCACCCAGGCTGGTGTGCAGTGGCATGATCTCGACTCACTGCAGCCTCAACCTCCCAGGCTCAAGTGATCCTCCCACCTCAGCCTTCCAAGTAGCTGGGACTACAGGTGTGCACCACTATGCTGACTAATTTTTGTATTTTTCAAAGAGACTGGGTCCTGCTATGTTGCCCAGGCTGGTCTCAAACTCCTGGGCTCAAGCCATCCACCCACCTCCACTGCCCAAAGTGCTAAGACTATAGGCATGAGCCACTGCATCTGGCCTCAACTTTCTACTTTTAAGAAGCATCTCTAAACACGAAATGTGTCCACACTGCTCATTGTTTATTGGGGTAGATTCACAGGAATACATAGAATGAGACAAAACAAATGAGGATCTTAGAAGCTCTGGATGCAGATGTATGTACACATTGAAAAGGTCCAAAAGTAAATATACGAATATGGAGGGATAGAGATGGGCACTATAATTATTAAGCTCTTATTTTCTGTGGCATTCTTTGTGTATAGACTTTGAAATGATGGTCATAAGGACAAATCAGTAGTGAATGACTGCATTTATGTATGAGAGGAGGTGTGCGTGAGAAGGGCCAGAGAAAGGAGAGACAGAGAAAAAGAGAAGAGAAATGTCCAGCACTACAGAGGAGTCCTGGAATACTGGTATGGATGATGTGGAAGTGAGAGCTCTGAGGTCTGGGGTAAAGCAGGAAAACTGAGAGCTGTTGGGTTGAGAGGAGGTTGTTTGGTAAGATTTTTCACACTCTTGAGTTCCTGGGAAATGTGCTGTTCAGCAGTTGGAGCACAAAGTCTAGAAAGAGTACTGAACTGGATGGGGCCAGGCAATCTGAGTTCACACCTTGGTCTGCTGATGATAACTTGCTCTCTAACCGGCCTTGAACTCATGACTTCACATGAAGAAACTCATGATCCTCACGCCGCAGTCTCCTCTTCTGTAAATGAGGCAATGGGGCTGGAAGATCTTTAGGATTCCACCAGCTCTGCAAATCTATAGCTTGCGAGTTCCCAGCATTTGGGGAGAGAAAGGTGACATTATCTGGTTTGTAACTAACCCCAGCTCCCCTGCTCCTTGTGGCTCATTTTTCCTTAGGGCCTGGAACAACTTTCTAGAATTCCTTTCCCAGGTCCAGGACATCAGAGCCATTCACTCCCATGGGACTGCACAGGGAATCAGTACAGCCAGGTTCAACATGACATTGGACTCCCCTCTCTCACTTCACCAAAACTCCTGATGGCCCTTCAGAGAAACCTGCTGCTTTCTGTTTTTCCCGAGAGTTCCAGAAGAGGCATGTAATGGAAGCAGCCTTTAGTCTTAGTTTGTGTGCTTTTATCTTAAGTGGCTCCTTTCAAAATCAGGGGTCAGAAGTTCTTCTCCCTGCCTCCCATCCTGAGGGTGATGGAAGAGCGAGAAATAGGAGTTTAAAACAGGGCTTTGGTGAGGATATGGTTTTGGCTGCTCTAATAAAGACCCAAAATGGCATAAACGAAATTGAAGTTCATTTTTCTCTCCCATCACAGTCTGGACGTAAGCGTCTGGGCTGTGAAGGTGGCTCAGCTTTTCCAAGTTGTTAGGGTCCCAGGTTCCTTGTCTTGTTGCTCTGTCGTCTAAGATGGCTCCCCACCATGTCCATGTTTCTACCTGTGGAAAGAGGGAAGAAAGGAAGGGGAAGGCTCCCCCTTCCTTCATAGATGACCGGGAGCTGCCACACTATACTACAGCTTACATCCAATTGGCCAACACTTTATCACGTGACCACATACTAGGTTGCAGAGGCACCTGGGAAATGTAGTCTTTTTCCCTGATAAAAACTAAGACTATTACTGTGTGAGAGAATAGAAGAACAGAATCCAGAATAGAAGAATGGGAAATGAACAATTTCTGCAAAAAACAGATCTTCAAACCTTGAGCTTCAGGGCTCCAAAAATCCATGAGACAGTAGTAGCAGCATATCAAAATGGCTTATCAAATTGAGGTTCATCAAAATAGATTGAACTTAATTTCTTACCCATCTCAACTGTCAGGACTTCCCTTCTTTCTTTCCATGTGGCACATCTTGAAGGACCAGTCTTCAGTTCCCTGGTGGCTGGCAAGGCTCTCCCTGAAGGATTGAGAACAGATTTGGAATTGCAAGCACTTCCTTGGCTTGTTAAGAATCAATGACGCACAATGCCGTAGACTTTTATTTTAATATACAACCAAAAGCTGCTTACAGATATCCTCCTGAATTAAACAGGGGTTATCAAACCATGTCATTTTTAAACCTAAATTAGCACATCGCTAGAGTTTTTCAGGGCCTTGAAATCAGTATTCTACTAAGATGGCTGGCATCTTTGCAGTCCTTGGCAAAGCTCCTATTGTGTGCACCTGTATAGATAGCTGAAACTCCTGAAAGTCTTAGTAAGAACACTTTGTTCTCATTGTCATCTTAGCTCCAAAGTCCATTTGCTGCTATTTTTGCTTTTCAATTATAAATTGCTGTGAGTTTAGCTTCCTGATTATAGATTTAGTTTGTTGTGGGTTCAGTTAGCCACCAGTGTGTCGTACTTATTTGTATATTTGAAGCCTGTAATTTTTCATTCACCACCGTGCCTTAAAGGTGTCATCAGTGGACCACCTGCATTCGAATCTCTTGGGTGCTTGTTAAAATGCAGCTTCTTGGGTTCTCACACAGACCTCCCAAATCAGAATCTCTGGGAGTGGTCCCTAGAATATATGCCTCTGTGCCAGTGAGAACTTGTGAACACATCTTAATGTGTTATCAGAGTGGTTCAAAAACAAATCATCCAGACCTTTACTGTTAAATCAGTTATACATGTAAGTCCCCAATTCTGCTTCTATAGAGATAGTTGCATGTGGATTTGTTCTATTTAAATATCTTGCAAAAGGAGGGTGCCGTATTATCACATCAAATTGTGCATAGCTTCTTTTAGGAAGTACCTGGGAGGTGATTCATAATGTCCCTCTCTTATTCTTCTTTATTGTTTTCCCACTGATGCATGGGTATGGGTAGATTAGGAGCCTCTGGGCCAGCCAGGATTAGAAACCACCACTAAGACACAAAGGAGCATACCAGACCCTGCCAAGTCAGTAACTTGCTGGATAAACTATTTTAAAGAAGAGACATAGGGACTAAGACAAGGAGAGCTCCTGAATGACTTCAGAGGGTTATGAGAGGAAAGCGCCTGAGCCCTCACGGTCAAGGATGTGTCTGGAGGCTGTGCTGGAAAGTGCCTGGGAGGATTTCAGGACTCCCAGGAGCCCTCTGGGGAAGCGGCTTCCTTTCCATTCCTGCCTTGTGTGCTGGGGGAGGGGCTGGATCCAGGGCTGCAGCGGGCCCTTTATCCACTCCTCTCAGCTCTGACTGGAGTGCTTTGTGTCCTGGCTGTGCCCCTCACAGCCTCTTAGTGACGGGCCTGTTGTCCAAGATGGTCCCGAGGCTGGTCCGGGCCTGCGCCCATGTATTATGCAGCAGCAGCTGGGACAAAGCTCCTGTGTGTAGAAGTGGGGTGGGGTGGGGGCTTGCTCCCCACAGAGTCCTGTTTACCAGGCACTGGGATGCGAGAGGGTAGGATGGTGGAGATGCTGTGTACAGTAGCTGGGCTTCTCAATGCCGCCTCTGAGAGGAGAGAGGTGAGGGCATTGTGGGTGCCACAACAGGCTTTCCTGGCTAAAGCAGGAGTGATGGCTTAGTTCAGGTTCAGGGCAGCCAGAGAAATGATCCTCCACCTCCCAGGGCTCCTAGGCCAACTCAGGATGCACCGCCTGGTCATTAACTGGGGATCTCTGACTAACTGTGACCCCAATTAGTTAGTAATTCCCTAGGGCACCCATGAGACAGGACTAATGTCATCCTTCCTAATCAAAGTGGACAGAGAATCAGTCATTTTCCCTGGACCAGGACTCTTGAGGGGTGCAGCCAGGTCTTGCTCCTCTCTGCATCCCCCTAACCCAGGGTGCCTGGTGTAGGCCAATCACACAGTGAATGTTTGTGGGATGCAAAAGGGTTTTCAGGTATTTGTGATGTGCCCATTCCTGAGCCAGTGGCTGTGGCTTAGGCTTAGATGAGAAGCACAAATGCTATGGTTGAATGTTTTTGTTCTTCCAAAATCCATGTTGAAATCTTAACCTCTAAAGTTATTAAGAGGTGGAGCCCTTGGGGTGATTGGTCATTCACCAGTCACCTTTATGATAAATCATGAAGGTTGAGGCCTCACGAATGGGATTAGTTCACTTATAAAACAGACCCCTGAGAGGCCCTTGCTTCTTCCGCCATGTGAGGATGCAGCTAGAAAGCCCATCAGTGAATCAGAAAGTGGGCCGTCACCAGACACCAAATCTGCCAGTGCCCTAATCTTGGACTTCCCAGCCTCCAGAACCATGAGAAATAAATTTCTGTTGTTCATAAGCTACCCAGTTTATGGTATTTTGCTACGGAAGCCTGAAAGGACTGAGACAAGAAGGAAGACCATAGCCTTCCTTCCTAGATGCTTACTGCTTGATAGAGACATAGACTTCGCCCAGATGAGCAGGGTGGAGGAGGCTGCCGTTTATAGAACACCTACTGTGGGCCAGACCTGCTGGGTGGTTTACATGCAGCAGCTCGCTCCCTCCTCCCAGCAACCCTGTCCAACATGAAGCCTTTTCTCCATTCTGTGATGGAAGAACCCAGCTCAGACTGGTTGAGTAATTGCCCAAGGACTGACTCTATGGCCTGTACTTTTGTAGTAAACAGTATAATGATGGGCATAATTGGGTTGCTGTTGGGGACATGGCTAATCAGAATTATCACTGGAGCCTTTTCAAAATAATACCTATGCCTCTTCCCCATCACCTCAGATGCACTTATTGGGGGGATGAAGGGTTAAGAATCTTGGGCAGGAAATGTATAGCTTTAAAAAGCTCTCTGGTCATCCTAGTTTCTTCTCAGAAGAGTACTTAGTGTTATTTTTAGTCTTATTTATAGATTTTGGAACTTTACTATGACTCCAACAGAAGGGGAAGGTCTTGCTCAAGGTCACGCAGCCCCACCAAGGTCTCTTGCTGCCCAGCGTGCTGGCCTTAGTGCCATGCTGCACTCCCTTAAAAGCAGGCAGCTGCCCTGGATCCAGATTCAAACCGCCTGCTGGGTGCTGTGGGCCATCGTGCAAGTCTTCCAGGCCGCGGTCGAATGATTCTGACAGGCGGTGAGTACAGCTGTGTCAGCGCGTGGGCCCCAGCGCAAGCAGGCAGTCCCATGTCATCTGCGAGATCTCCCATGGGCAAGGGCCTAGCGTTACCAAAGGCCTCGAGAGCTGGGTCTTGTCTCTTGGGTGCACATGGTCTCATGGGGGAGACAGACAGGTGTGCGCAGAGGGATGGCACTGTGTGCCGAACTGCATTTGGTTCTGGAACCAAACACACACAGCCAGACTAATTCCAACTGCATGGATCTGAGAAGCCTTGCTGAATCAGAGTTTTGTTTTATTTGGAAGACAAGCCTGAGGATAAAATAAAGGGTTTCAAAGGAAGAAGGGAAAGGAAGGAAGTAAAGTTTGCAAACACTAGGTATTTAACTTGCCTTGTCTCATTTAATTTTCCCAAGAACCATGTATACGGAGAGTAGTAACCCTGGTCACTAGATGAGGAAGCAGGGCTCTGAGGGGTCAAAAAAATGGTCCAGGAGTTGTTGAGATTGAGACAGAGCCAGGTCTGTCAGCCTTCAAGCCCGTGCTTTCCAACAACATTGGCTTTCTTGGGCTCCACGGAGCAGGCCAAGTGATATCCTGACACTGGTGGCCGTGGGGAGTGGGGACTGGGGATGGGTGGGAACCCAGAGGCAATGAGGAGGAGACAGGTGCATCAGCCACTGTGGCCTGTGGCCTGTGGCCTCTTGTCTCTGCAGATCTTGGAGCTAGGCTCACACCACTTTTCACTCTTCTGTGTTTTTCAAGCACTTTTCTGTTTAATGTATCTTTTGTCCTCCCTTCACTGGTGATCTGGGAACCAAAGGACTTGGTTCTAGTCCCAGCTGTGCTACTTGCCAGCTGTGTGACCTTGAGCAGGTCACTTGCCCATACTGGACCTCCACATTCCCACCTATAAAATGAAGGGTAGTGTGTGTGTGTGCGTGTGTGTGTCTATGACTATATATGTGTTGTTGGGAGTATGTGTGCGTGTGTGCATGTGTGTGTCTGTGACTATATATATGTGGTTGGGGGTGTGTGTGTGTGTGTTCATTCTCAGAAAACTCAGTGTGGATAGTAGGACCAAATAAACTCTCGGTCTTTCCTTGCTGTGTTCTCTCCCTGTTGGGTGGACAATGCTGGCGTCATCAGTCTCATTTTATGGAAGATGAAAGCGGAGTCTTAAGAGGGAGTCCTGGGTAAGCAGGGACTAAGCCATACTATGCTCTTACACTCACTTCTAACAACCTCAACTTGAAATCCCCAGTGGGTGGTTGTTATCCCAGTGGGGGAGTCCTGTGCCTGAATGGGGCCCTTAGAGATTGTGGCTGAACATAGGGGTTTGCATTTGAATCTTAGGCTACTGGAATGCCGTAGTAACATGCCATTCTGGATCACTAGATTTTTCAATTCACTTCAATAAATATTTATTGAGCATCTACTATGTCCCAAGCTTCCTACTAAGTGCTGGGGACGGAGTTGAACAGAGTCAGTCCTTGCCCTCCAGCAACCCAGTTAGTGCTGTGGCTTTCAGACTTTTTTGCTATAGTTGCTAGTGAGAAAAATCATTTTGTTGTGACCCAATACACACACACACACACAAATACATGTTATGTATACAAAACAAAACCAAAGGTCATGATATGCACTCTATTTTCTAGTCTTTTCTACTCTGCTTCATTTTTTTTAATGCTGGTAGCAGCCTACCACTTTGATTTCATAACCTACTAGTAGGAGGTGACCCTCCAGTGTGAGAAACACAGATTGAGCACTGCATATATTACACATGTTGTATTACATATAAATTATGTGCTATGGAAAAAAAGCAAAAAATGCATTAATTTGGGGAAATCACAGAAGGCTCCCAGTTCAAGTGGCACTTGAGCTGAGTCCAGATGTGTGAGAAGATTTGAGTAAACAGGAAAAGGGGAAAGGCAGCCAGATGGAAGCAACAGTGTGATCAAAGGCTGGGAGGCGTGAGTGCACAGCTGAGGAGATAGCACTGATGTGCCTGGCACATGAGCAGCGCTCTTCCTGGGTTATCACACTTGGTTCTCAATAATCCTACAAGACAAGGACTTTCTAGTTTATGTACTGCTGAGGCGAGCACAAGACTTTTTATCTCTTCATGTTGCAAAAGAGGAAAATGGGACTCAGAGATGTTATGTAACTTGCCCAAGGTCACATGGCTACTAAGTGGTGGAGCCAGGATTTGAATTCAGGCAGTTACACTGTGATCTCAATATGAGGTTCCTAGAGATGTGGCCCTAAAAATACTTTGAGCTAGTTCAAGGGGATGTTTGAATACAGGCCTGAAAATTTAAAATTTCATTCTGTATTGAAGAGGAAAACATTTTGCGATTTTGAGAAAGGGAAGTGACATGGTCAAAAATTTATTTAGGGGAGGGTCACAGCAGCATCAGCATAGTAGATGGGCTCAAGGAGAGGCAGGGATACTTATCAGAAGATGGTAACAGCATCTCCCTAGTCAGGTCAGCAGCCCCAGATACCATTACATCATATTTATCTTTGGGATGCAATTGAGGATGTTGCTCATATATCACATATTAACAAGAATGAAAGGAGAATGAATCATGTTTTCCTTTTTACTTTGACTGCTAGGAAGCTCGGAGCCCCAATCTGTGGTACTCTTCCAGGGAGCATTCAAGAGCTATTAGCCTTCTGTATACTCATTTTGCCTTGCCTTAGTTCTCCTACCCTCACCTTCCTTTAGCCTGAATTTTATCACTTAGATTTTCATCCTGCTGCAACGTATGCATTTTAGTATGATGCCTTAGAGCAGGATTTAAATAAAAAACAAATAAAACACACTGAAGCAATTGGAGAGCATTTTTTGTGTGTGCAAGATTGAAAGGTCTTAGGGGACTAGACTGTCTTATCATCCCCCGGGGCTTCTGTCGTGGCACTGGTGCCAGGTGTGTGCATCACATGGATGTAAACCTTGGACTGTTGGTGCTGGAAATGTTCCACAGGGTCCTCTCTCCCTCTGCTTCTCAAAAATGGACATAGACCACCAGTAGTACACAAGATAGTCTCAGTGGGGCCTGAATAAACATGGTTGGGTGTAATTGTAAATGCTGGGTGTAAATGTGTGTGTGTGTGTATATATGTGTACACATACGTATATGCACACATACATATATATGTACATATATATGAGTGTGTGCATGCATGTGTGTGTGCACGTGTTCATTCTCAGCAAACTCAGAGTGAATAGTAGGACCAGATAAACTCTAGGTCTTTCCTTGCTGTGTTCTCTCCTTTTTGGGTGGACAGTACTGGCATCATCACTCTCATTTTATAGAAGATGAAAGTGGAGTTATATATTTTCTTATTTTTTCTTTTGAGACAGAGTCTCACTCTGTCACCTAGGCTGGAGTGCAGTGGTGCAGTCTTGACTCACTGCAGCCTTTGCCTCTCAGGTTCAAGTAACTTCCCTGCCTCAGCCTCCTGAGTAGCTGGGATTACAGGCATGCACGACAACACCCGGCTAATTTTTATACTTTTAGTAGACATGGGATTTCACCATGTTGGCCAGGCTGGTCTCGAACTCTTGACCTCAGGTGATCCACCCACCTTGGCCTCCCAAAGTGCTGGAATTACAATTGTGAGCCACCATGCCCGGCCTAATTGTTGTGTATTTATTTAATGTGTTTTAGGAAAAACGGTAGCTGGGACATCAAACTGTGATGTCATGGCTTAAATTGCTTAGAATGATGTTTGTACAGATATTTAAATGTTAGAAAGAGCCAATTTAAAGAAAATTTTAAAATAGATATGGTTCGGGTGATTTGTAGAAATGGCAAGAACATGTTGGCAGTGGTACACAAATTACGAAGTTTGGAAAACACTGATAACACTGATTCCATTCAACCTCTTATTTGACAAATGACTAAACTGAGGCCCAGAAAGGACAGAACACTTGTCCATGAGTCTGATAAGCTATTTTAAGCCACAGGAGTAAAGAGGGTCTTCCCCTTCCAACCTCATTCAAAAGTCTGCGTTTAGGGATCACCTGGTCCCATATCTTGCTTTTGAATCAGTTTTATATTTCCAAAATGCCTTCTCTGCTCTATTCTCTCGTTCCTTTTTTTTTTTTTTAATCTGAGCCTTATCAAGCAGCTATAGTAGGGTAGTTATTTCTTTGTTTTGCAGATAAACAAACTGAGACCCAGAGAGGGAGTGTGCCTGCTGTCACTCAGCCAGCCCAGGCAGGACCAGGGCTAGAAGGTTTCCAGGCCTTCCTACTGTGCGTGTCAGGCAGGGTTGAGCGGGGAGCCAGTTTCTGTGATGAAATCCCCCAACAAAGGGTAGAAAGTCTTCTGGGGTAAATGCAAGGCAGTCTGCTGGCCAAGCTCCACTTGGGAGCACAGGGAACGGTACAGGGCCTATTATACGCTGCTCCACTTCCGGGAAGCTATTACTTTCTGAAGGAGCCACAGATGTTCTCCTTGCCTGCTGATTAACGGGTGTGTTACTCAGCTTGGAGTGGACAGATGAGATCAGCCGTGAATATTCTCAACTGTGTGACCACCATAAACTCTGCCAGTGCAGGTGTAGGGACCCTGCAGGCCATAAGCAATTTAGCCACAGCGTTTAATGAGCAATTGAGCATCTTGGAGGTGCCAGGACCTGTGCTCGTGGCTGGAATGGAGGCGCAGACAAATCAGACACTGCCCCCGACCCCATGGGACTCAGTCGGCTAGGGGAAGCAGACACATAAACAATTAGCCACGGAACAATGCAGTGCATGCCAGCATGGAGGCCTGGAGCAAGCACGATGCAGAGGGTGCTGAGTTCTTTCTCAGGGACCAGAGAGGCTTTGCAGCACAGGAAGCATTTGAACTGTACCGTACTATTGAATAGAGTTTGGCAGGAGGAAATGAGGAGGAGGCATTCCTGAAAGGGGACCTGCCCAGAGTTCCACACTGGCCTGAACTGGAGACCAGCACATGTGCACCTGGGATGGGAATGAACTGTGGCTCTGGCTTCATAACTCTGCCTTTCCAGATGGGTGGGTTACCAGAGCCTTGTGAGAACAGATTGGCCTTGCTTTGGTTTGGTTGTTGGTTTGAGATAGGGAGGCAATGTGACTCAAGAGGACAAGCTTTGGGATAATACAGACCTGGGTTCAAAGCCCAGTTCAGCTCCTTGGCAGTCATGTGACGTTGGGCAAGTTTCGCTTTTTTTTTTTTTTTTTTTTTTTTGAGACAAGGTCTCACTCTGTCACCTAGGCTGGAGGGCAGTGGTGCAATCATGGGTCACTGCAGCCTTGACCACCCAGGTTCAAGTGATCCTCCCACCTCAACCTCCCAAGGAGCTGGGACTATAGGCACATGCCACCGTGCCTGGCTAATTTTTCTGATTTTCTTATTATTTGTAGAGATAGGTTCTCACTATGTTGCCCAGGCTGGTATCAAACTCCTGGGTTCAAGTGATCCTCCCACCCCGAAGTGATCCTCCCGATCCAAAGTGCTGGGATTATAAATGTAAGCCACTATTTGACCTTCTCAGTCTTGGTTTTCCATCTTTAAAATGGGGATAATCTCTTTTGCTTAGGAGTGAAAATTAAATGAGATGAAGTTGGAGAAGGACTTAACCCATAGCCGGGTTTGTAGTGGGTGCTCCGTACATTAATGACAATTATGGCAATGCTGCTGGGTGAGTGACTGCATGTGGAAGTGGAGTGTGTGGGGGCATGGGCGTGTTTTGAGACCGCCCAGGTGGGTGGACTGTGTGACTGCAGTGTGAGGATGTGAGGGTTGGTTGTACATTCCCTTGAGTGTGAGCTGACTGGGCAAGACATGCCTGAGGCTGTTGAAGGCCACGGGGATTTGGTATGGGGTGAGTTAGCCTGTAATTCACTCTGAGTTGGAAAGGATTCTCCAGTGTCATTCAGTTCCACCTAAACCTGCTATGTGAGTCCCATCCCTGACACCTGTGCCAAGTGACCTCCAGTTTCTTTAATTGCCTTCAGCAATGGGGAACTCACAACCTCCAAAAGCAGCAAATCCTATTGTTGGACCTCACTGACTACTCGCCAGAAACAAAAGCAGCTCAGCCCTTTGGAGCACCTTCAGAGTCACTAGATTCACCCCCACACGCCATTCATTCATTCATAGATATTTGCTGAGCACCCCTACTACCAGATACTATTCTGAATCCTGGGGATGTAACAGAGGACCAAGGCAGACACAGGCTCTGTCCTCTCAGAGTTTATAGTTTTGTTGACCTTAACTCACAACGCGTCTGTGAGGTAGGCAGAAGAGATTAGGATGAATCCCATTGAACAGACTGGGAAACAGGATGGTGGTGGTGATGGTGATGGCTGATATTTATAGATACTTAGCATGTGTCTGGTGCTTTGTATACTTTAGGGAATCTAATCTTCACATCAGCCCTAGGAGGTAAGCCCTATTAATAGCGCCCCTCTTTTAAAGATGAGAACCATAGCCGGGTGTGGTGGTGGGCACCTGTAATCCCAGCTACTCCGGAGACTGAGGCAGGAGAATCACTTGAACCTGGGAGGTGGAGGTTGCAGTGAGCCGAGATCATGCTACTGCATTCCAGCCTGGACAACAAAGTGAGAATCTGTCTCAATTAAAAGAAAATAAAATTTAAATTTAAAAAAGATGAGGAAGCAGAGAAGTGATGTTTCTTGCTTAGAGTCACACAGCAAGGAACCGGCCTGGCTCTTTTAACCCCAGGCCCATGCTGCCTCTTGAATCAAGTCATCGAGACTTGCCAGAGCGATACAGCAGGGGCCTTGACTGAAGCTGCTGGACGCAGACCCTGGGTGCTTTGCACCACCATTGGAAGGTCACGTGGAAGCCCTGGCAGTGTCCATGCATGTGGAAGCCTAACATGAGTGACCTCCAGTCTGCCCCACCCACAGCTGTGTTTACACCACCTCCTCACCCCCACCCTATCCCATCCCAAAGAGCCAGAAGTGAGTGAGGTCAGCCTCTCCCACCCTGCACGTAAACAGAGGCTGGAGGACCAGAAGTCATCTCAGGGCAGTATGATAGTCCCCTGGTGGGACAAGCCAAGGGCAGCTTCAGGTTCCTTTGCTCCAGAAATCCTGTGGGGCGTCTCCATCCCAGCATCCAGTAGCCTGTTGCTCCCAGGAGCAGCAGCATCGGGTGGGAGGGCAGGCAGGGCTGGGTGAGGATTACCGCGTGCTGGATCACGGCTCCTGGGTAATCCCCGTTTGTGCCACTTGCAAAGCATGAGGTTGGAGGCGGGTGTGTTTGAGCAGCCCCAGCCCCTCCATTGTCGACACCACGGATTACAGCAGCTTCTCTCTGCAGCTCAGCATGGGTCGCACAGATTCCTTGACTGCTCTGTTGGGAAGACGCCCTTTCTCATTCCTCCTGCTCTCTGCCCAGCCCTCCTCAGTTCAGCCTCCAACAGGAAGGAGGATTTTCAACCCTAGAGACTGGGTGATGGAAAGAGACTTAAGATGGACTCAAAGGACTGGGGTGGCAGGTCCTGCTCTTGTGCTGTCTTGAGCAGGTGACCTAACCTCTAATTCTGTCTTCTCATCCCATAAATGAGGATAAAAAATAAAGCCAGCTGCCCAGCTTAAGTCAGGTAATCCATGTCAGGGTGCTCTGTAAACTAGCAGCACCACTCTACCAGCGTCAGATATTAGAATCAGCCATGGCACAAGACTTGCAGTGGTGTGAGACTGCAGTTCCAGCTGCTCGAGAGGCTGAGGCGGGAGGATCACTTGAGCCCAGGGAGTTTGAGGCTGCACTAAGCTATGATCGCCACAGCACTCCAGCCTGGACAGCTGTGAGACCACGTCTCTAAAACCAGCGACAACAACAAAAATGATATTCGAGTCAACAGTGAGCACAACTACCAACACGAATAACAATGGTGATCAGCACCACATGAGTCTGTGAAAGGTACTGTTCAGTGTTTCCTCCAGCCTGGAACTGATGTTAGGAACTACTGTCTCTTGGGCCTAAAACTAATATGTGATGTATTAGTTGTGCATTCAAATAACCTTAGGGGCTTTTCAAACATCAGACCCAAAGGTTCCTGGGGTCCATGCCCAGAGATTCTAATTCACTAGATCTGGGGTGGGGCTGGGCGTCTCTGTTTGTTTTTTGGTTTTTTTTCTTTTCTTTGAGATGGAGTCTCGCTCTGTTACCCAGGCTGGAGTGCAATGGCGTGAGCTCGGCTCACTGCAAAGTCCACCTCCTAATTCTCCTGCCTCAGCCTCCTGAATAGCTGGGATTACAGGTACATGCCACCACGCCCAGCTGATTTTTGTATTTTCAGTAAAGACGGGGTTTTACCATGTTGGCCAGGCTAGTCTTGAACTCCTGACCTCATGATATGCCCGCCTTAGCCTCCCAAAGTGCTGGGATTAACAAGCACGAGCCACTGAACCTGGCCGTGTCTCTGTTTTTAACTCCAGTGCTAGTGGTCAAAGACCACTCCTGCCCAAAGTCAAGGACACTGCAGGACAAGTGACTGTATGCCCAGGGTCCCTTCCTCTGCACCACACTCAGCTGTTCCTGAGCCTCCTTGCAGTGGGCGGCCCGAGCACGCTGCTGTATGCTGAGGGAACCCAGTCTTCTCAGCTGCCACGCAGGGTTTAGGAATCTCTAAACTTGAAGCTTCTCCACAGTTTATTTTATGCAACTTTCTGTATCTAGAACGGGGACAAATGTTTCTTCAGCTAAATTTTTTAAACTCAGGTTCTTCAAGGTATAATTTACATGCATTAAAAAAATCATCTTTTTTAGTGTCCAGTTCTATGCATTTCACAAATGCAAACAATCATGTAACCACCATCACTATCACGATACAGAACATCTCCACTGCCTCCTGAAATTCCCTCCTGCCCCTTTGTGATCAGGCCTTCCTCCCACCCCCAGGCCTTGCCACCATTCATCCGTGTTCCATCTGTAGAAGCTGTTTTTTTCCAGAATATTATATCAATGGAATCATCGGGTATGTAGCCTTTGAACCTGCTTGTGCACTCCGCTTACAGGTTTTTTTCTTTTTTGTTGTTGGGTGTTTTTGAGACAGGGTCTCAGGGTCTTGCTTTGTCGCCCAGGCTGGAGTGTCTGAACACAGCTCACTGCAGCTTCCAACTCCTGGGCTCAAGCAATCCTCCCACCTCAGCACCCCAAGTAGCTAGGACTACAGGTGCACACCACCACACCCAGCTAACTTTTGTATTTTTTGTAGAGACAGGGTTTCACCATGTTGCTCAGGCTGGTCTCAAACTCCTGAGCTCAAGCACTCTGCCCACCTTGGCCTCCCAAAGTGCTGGGATTACGGGCGTGAGCCACCACACCCGGCCCAGCCTTTACTGTATTTGAGAGTCATCTGTGGGGTTGTGGGTATCAGTAGTTTGCTCCTTTTATTGCTGAGTTTGTGTTTCATCCTGTGGATGTGCCATAGCTTTTCTTCCTGGGGTAATTTAATTGTTTCTAGCTTTCATCCAGAAATGCTGTCTAGCAAGAAATGCAATTTGTTTGATTCATATGTAAATCTTTCTGCACAGGCTGCTTCAAAAGTCAAAAAGACTCATTCGTCAGCAGTTTTTAAAAAATTTTCCTACTACGTGCTGCTGCGAGGGCACGTAGTTCCAGTGCTTACAGGGCTCAGATGAGAACCGTAATGCAGGAGGGGGCTTGGGTGTAACTGAGCATCCCCTCCCCTCCTGAAGGGGCTGCAGTGGGGATGTGGGTGCATAGTAGTTTCTGATTTTTGATTTTTCAACAAAAGGAAGAAGTCTGGGTTTTTCTTAAAGATCCTGACTTTTAAAAAATGTTGGCAACTAATTTAGAACATGCTTAATCACTGTGCTGGCTGCTAGCTGCTGGCTAGATTGAGTTCTGTCTCATGACGTGTGGCTTATGTGGTCCTGAGTGCTAGAGATTCAGACAGATTTTCTCCCCTGTGCCCTCTGGGGACAAGTGCTGTGGACAGAAGGGAGAAGCCAGGGACTTGGCTGACACAGATGCAGGACTCCCAGCCTTTGAGTGAGGGGAGGAGGGAGCAAGAGACTCAGAGTCTTCCCGGGAATCACTGCTTCTAAAGCAGTGGCTTTTCATTCTCCCTGTGGGGAGCTCAAGAATACAGAGGCTCAGGCCCCATCATCAAGTCCATTTCGTTGGCTGGGGAGAGACCCAGGTGTCAGTACTTATGAAAAAACATGTCTGCAGGCAAAGTTAAGCAGTAAGGGCTGAGAACCACTGCTCCAGAGAGGCCAGGAGGTCTGGTCAGAGGCTGAGGCCCCAGCCCCCAGGCACCTCTCCCTGCCAGTTTCCCTGGGGAAGTCATGAGTTTGAAGAGTAAGCAGAGGTCAGGTGTCATCACTGAGTCACTCATCAATGGCCAATGAGAGTGCAAAGGGTAGCTCTGAGCACAGGATGTGTAGTGAGACTCCTGGGTTTAGCTCCCAGTCCCACCACTGCCAACTGGGGGTCCTTAGCAAGGTACTTACCTCTTTTCTGCCTGTTTCTACATCTGCAAAATGGGCACAATAATGTCAGATTCATGAGGATAATGAGGACCAAATTAGGTAATTCCTATAAGCTGCTTCTAAATGCATTACCTATAAAATTTTATTTTTACTTGTTTATTTGTTTTACTTTACATTTGTGTATTCATTATTGTATTGATCTTGTGCTGGTCTCATATGAGAGATTCAGAAATGACTTAAGACACCATCCCAACCATCAAGGAGTTTGGAGTTAGACCTGAACACAGGAAAAGCAATGCACCAGGGCAGGGCAGCTTGCCCTCAGTGCCCGAGAGTGGTTTATGGACCTTCAAGTGCAGATGGGTCCCCAGGAAGAAAGAGTGTGTTGGTGGGGGGTGATCAGAGAAGGTGTGTGTTGGGAGAGAGATGAGTAAAATTCCAGGGTGCAGAGAGAAGAGGGCAGGCATCTCTTTGGAGTGTCTTGGGGTTGGGGAGGTGGAGGTAACCACGTGCCTGGGACAATAAGGAGAGCCTGGCTATAGCATAAGGAGCTCGTGGGAGAGGAGACTCTGCATCACGGTGGAGTGAGAGGCACTGTGACAAGTGTGGTCTTCATCTGCAGGATGGGATGGGGAGATGTGAGCAAGAAATGGCTTCTGCTCTGAACCTGTACGATTATATTAGGTGACTCGGTTATTTGCTGAGCTGAATCTTGCAGGGGCAGCCTCATCTCCCTCTGTCTGCTTACCTCTGCCATAGACCCTCAGGCTTACGGGTACAGCCTCCTTCCTGCCCCACACACCCTGGTGTATCCCCATGTCCACGCCTCCCCATATTGTAGCTAACGTAACTTGCTGTGCTTCTAGTGTACCAGTTCGATGAGGCTCTGTGCTGAGGGAGTTTGCTCACTCTTACGTCTATACCCAAAATCTTCCCTCCCTGCCCCCAAACTGGAAACACAGCCTTCCATAAAGACACCTCCTCCAACCCCACCACCACCCAAACCAGCAACATCAGTGCTGGAGAGAGGAAGAAAAGGGGAAGGGCCAGCATAATTTGGGTGGGGCTTTGCATATATTAGTAATAACAATTACAAATATTCAACAGTAATGGTACATTACCACAATGACCAAATCTCTGGTGCCTTCTACGTGCCAAGCACTTAGCAGGCATGACCTCATTTAATTCTCACAAGAGTCACAGAGAAACCCCATAGCCCAGTTAAGCACACACCCTATGGAGTGGAAGGCCTGGGTTTGAATCCTTTCTCTGTCCCTTCTTGCCTAGATGACCTTGGGCAAGTTACTGAATGCCTGTGCCTTAGCTTGCTCCCCTGTGATATGGGGAAGATAATAGCGTCTGCCTCACTGGGTTGTGATGAACACTAAGGAAGGCAGTATTTGCAAAGTGCTTAGAATAGTACCTAACATGTAGCAAGTACACCACTAACTGTCAAATACGTTAAAATATGTAACATATCACTTTATCCATTTTATAACAAGGGGATAGAAACAGGTGAGTCAAGGGACTTTACAATAGTTACATGTATTAAGCCCATGGTATGAGCCAAGTAATGTTACAGTCACTGTAGATGCATTTTCATTTAATCCCCACATCAGCTCCATGAGGAGGCACCATTATTATCACCACAGTTGATACACAAATGGGGTCCCAAAAGGTAGATCAACTTGCTCACGACAGTAGCTAATAGAGAAGGGCTTTTTCCCAGGGCTTTTCCTGCCTCCTCTGGAGTCTACATGGGCTCACCCAGCCTCTCCATTCATTCCCTGAGGCTAAGCATTGCTGGGTACAAGAGACTTTCTGCTGAGAGGGATGCCCTCAGTTTCCCATGTGATGTGGAAGAGAAGGCAAGCTGGGGAAAGGGCAGGATGAGAATGTGGGAGGGAGAGACCACCAGGTCTCCTGGGACAGATGTACCATTTGCCTCCAGATGGGGCAGGGAGGAATGAATTGTAATTGGACAGCAGAGATGCTGTAACTTTATTTAGAGTTAGCAGAGGAGAGCCAGGAAGGTGAGGCCAACGAGGTCTGCTGGGGGAGCCATGGGATCATGCTGGGGAGTGCTGAATGTGTCTTGGAGTTTTGCAAAGTTGTTGCCCCATCAGCGGGGCTGGTCCACATTGGAAATTCTGGAGTAGTTCTGAATGAGTCAATGTCTGAGAAAATCATTTAGTTCAGAAGTTCAGGAGAATAATTGGAAAGACTCCATTGCAGGTCTGCTGTGTACGGTTGTCTGAGTTGTGCCCTGCACAAAGGCACCTGGCAGGGGGTAAGTGGGGTCTGAAATCCAGTCCACGTTCCACTCCCTGAGCCTGGAGCTGATTCTGCTGGAGGTAGAGGCACCTTTCTCTATTCTCATAAAAGTGCCCTGTGGACTGGAGTGGTCCTGACTCGGTGGAAGAGGTGAGGAGAGAGACTTTATCCCCGGAGGTGGATTGACAGAGGCCGGACTATGCCAGTGGTTTGGTACTCAGGCAACCACAGCTTTGACTTTCACAGAAACCAGGAGGGCCCAAACAAAGAGCCCAGGTGCTGGGGAAGAAACGATGTGCAGGGAAAAGCTGTGCACTGAGCAGCTCCCAGGGCCTCTGCATGTCCTTATGAAATGGACAGGGGACCAGCAGGAGGGTCAGTGACAGGAGCAGCCTCAGTGGGGATCAGATCAGGAGGACCTGGATGAGGCTGAGGCAGAAGCTAATTGAGAACCCTGACCTGATGACTGAGACCCAGCTCGCTGTGGAGTCAGGAGCTTGGGCTCTTAAACCAGCGTGTGTGTGTGTGTGTGTGTGTGCATGCGTGTGTGTGTCTGTGTGTGCTGTGTGCATACACATGCACTACGTCTAAGTGGACACCATGAAGGAAAAGCACACCAGTAGAAAGAGTCCTTTAAAAACCAGGAATCCAAAAAGATAGGTAATGCCCCCGCCAGAGGCACCGCTGCCCTGGAGGAGTTGCCTGATGCTGTGTTCTGTCACCCAGCATTGCCATCATGTTGGAAGAGAAAAGGGAGGGTGCTGGTGTTTGCTCAGTGCCCACTAGGCACCGTGCCAGATGTTCTGCATCCATTACCTCATTTTCCTCTCCACCCCTCTTCCTCATGGCTTCTGTAGCAATGACATCATTCAGTGGAATAAAGAAAGAAAAAGAGGGAAAAAATCTCCTTTCAAGGCTCGGCAGTGTTGCTGGACCCAGGGGATGCTGTGTGGGGTGGTCGTGTGCAACGGGCAGTATGAACCTGATTATTGCTCCCCCTGACCCAAGTGGTCATTGTTATCATCCCCTGAGCTGTGCAACTTTTCCAGCAACTGCATGGCAGGCACAGGCAGCTGCATCAGCACACCCCAAGGAACTGTGCTGAAGGATGAGAGAAAACCTCGAAACGAAATGGTTTTCTTTGTTCCTGGCAGGAGCAGGCCTGCTAGGCTTGAGTGGGGCTCTGTGGTCTCTGGGCCTCCTTAAAATAGCGAAGTTCTTTGCTGTGGGGGCAGAGAGACCTCATGGGAACAGGTCACAGGCAGTGTCAAAGACTCAGAGATCTGCTACCCTCTCCCTCTCTTCTTTATTTCTATCAGTTGAAATGCTTTAGGCTGCAAGTAACAAAGAAAGCCAAGACTGACTCAATCTATAGGATTTTCATGGTTTTTCAAATAAGAGTTGCAGAGGAAGGAGGTCCTAGGTTTGGTTGGTGGCTCCACAGTGTCATCAAGGACCCAGGCCTCTTCTGTGCTTCTGGTCTGTCTTCTCCTCATTTTGGCCTTTTGGTTGTAGGCTTGTTACCTCTTGGCCACAAAATGGGTTCCAGAACGCCAGGATTTACCTCCTCAAATGCAAGCAAAGGCAGGAAGCAAGCAAAGGTGTGTGCCAGTATGCCAAGAAAGAACTTTTCTTATGTCTCTCTTCTTAGTGAGACAAAAATCTTTCTCAGAAGCCCCCTAGGGGACTTCCTCCTATGTCTCACTGGCCAGAACTGGGTCTTGGGCCCTCTCGCAAGGGTGAGGGGTGTTCTGTGGTCGTGCAGGGCAGTGGCCAGGTGGGGCTGGGAATGGCAGGTACAAGTCCAGTCAGCAGGTCTGCCTGCTCCCTTCTCCAGGAGCTTGTCCCCGTGCTCCCAGGGAACACCTGGATGTCCAGGTTCTGAAGTGGTGAAAGGCCAGTCACTTGCCCATCAGTGGGTTATGGACAGTCTCCATGTATAGGGCATTGTGAGGAAGACCAAGAGGATGGAGGTTGTCCTGAGAAGGAGACAGTATTATCCCCATTTTTGTAAATGAGAACTCAAGCTCCAAAAAGTTAATGAACTTGTCTAGGGCTTGTTATACATTTTATAATATTTTATAGATGAGAACACAAGCTCCAAAAAGTTAATGAATTTGTCCAGTCGATACCTAGTAAATGGTGGCACTAGGATTTAAACCCGTATCTGTCTGTGAAGCCATCCTGTGTTTGGCCCACTTTGGAACAGTGTCCTCTCTCCTTCCAGAATCTCAGCCAGGAAGTTGGCAACCTTTAGAGTTCTTGTGCATTCCAGCTCTCAGAGCTGACACCAGGGCCCAGCTTACAGCGTCCGGGAGAAGTTAATCTCAACACGTGTAAAGAGAACCAGTCAACCCTGAAGTACACACCAGGTGCCAGGGGGCAGGGTGGCAGCCAGAAAATGCCGCAGGTGTTCAGGGGAGGGTAGGTCCCTGGGGATGGGATGGTCAGAGACCCCGTGGGGCCAGTTCATTTACTGCTTGACATCAGTAGCCACACCAGAGAAGGTGCGGACGCCTGCACACAGACAACCCCTCCTGAGTTGCCCGGAGGAGAGGAGGAGATGCTCCTGGCAGTCAGTGTAAACAGGCTGCTGGAATGGCCCTGATGGCCACCAGGGAGGGCCACATGCCACCCCTCAGCATCACTGGAGCAGGCTCTCTGTTGGTTGCTAGCAACAGATTCTGTTGACCTTTAGTAATGAGGGAGTCTGGGCTAGAGAGTGACCAGCAGCCAGGCCGCCCAGGCTCTCAGGCCTCAGATGCCTGGAATTTCGGAGCTAGAAGGTACCCAGATTTCCGTTATCTTGACTGCCGCAGTGGGGTCTCTGGGGTGGTGATGTGAGTGCCTCCTGCACCAGCAGCCCCCATGTGGCATAACTCCTTGGGTACTATTCATCCACATGGCCCATCTGTGCAGGGTACAGCCCTCATGGTCTTAGCTGGCAGCCCTGACAACTTGGATGTGCAAAGAAGATACAAGTTTATTTCCTCTGAAGCTTGTCTGGTGTCATCCGGGAGCCCCACCTGGTAGGTAGCCGTGATAAAACCCATTCAGCTCGGTCCAGTGGAGTTGGTCTGATTCAGTAACTTATGATGTAAAGGCTCACCCTTTGGGGGATAATTTTTGTTGTTGTTGTTGTTGTTGTTGTTTGAGACGGAGTCTCGCTCTGTCGCCCAGGCTGGAGTGCAGTGGCGTGATCTTGGCTCACTGCAACCTCCACTGGTCCCAGGTTCAAGTGATTCTCCTGCCTCAGCTTCCTGAGTAGCTGGGATTACAGGCGTCTACCACCATGCCCAGCTAATTTTTTATGTATTTTTAGTAGAGATGGGGTTTCACCATGTTGGCCCGGCTGGTTTTGAACTCCTGACCTCGAGGGATCTACCCACCTCAACCTCCCAAAGGGCTAGGATTACAGGTGTGAACCACCGTGCCAGGTGGGGGTAATTTGACATCTGCTTGGATGACTCCAAAGGCATCACCTTTCAGAACTCCTCCTCCCCTGGCCTCTGTGGATAGAGATGGCCCAGGCTCATGTGACTTCAAGGGTTGGAGGAAAAGGGCCCTAGCTTCCCAGTGGACCTTAAACATGTCCTGGCTGATGCCCCTGAGGTGTGGCTGGTCTGTCCTCTCCCAGAGCATTCTTTGGGCATCTCCTGCTGATGTCTGCAGCTGACGAACTCATGCTTCATTTTGTTCTTGGCCCTGATAGTGGGGTGCATCCCAAGCGGGGCCCTGGCTGGTCTTGCAGATTTCAGAACCCGAATCTCATTACATCTTGCCCAGGCCTAAACTGTCTCCCTAACAGCCTCTGAGCCCGCACCTTGCCCCTGCCCATGCCAACCTCGCACTAGCTTGTGGCTCTCAGACCTTCCACACCCTGCTTCGGGGCTGTGCGGAGACTGCTGGGTCCTCTCCACCAGCCAGGCGCCAAAGGAGGCTCAAGGGCATGCTCCAGGCTCTCTGGCCATACCCCTCACCATCTCATTCAGTGAAGCCAACTTCTGTTTGACCCACTGCTTGTAATAGTGTCCTTTCTCCTTCCAGAATCTCAACCAGTAGGTTGGAGAGACACTCCTGTGTTCTCAGAGCACCCTCAACACATTTTCCCCTGAGGTTCTGGCCCAAAGTACAGGAACTCCAAGCACACTCCTGAACATCCATGTATCTGTTTCTGCTTCCCTTCTCATCCCACAGTCCTGCAGGCTGCAAGGGTGAGACTTCCCCTTCCTCCTGGTGTCCAGCCAGGACCTCCCTGTGATGGAGTCAGCCAGACAGGACTCTTCATTTGCTAACATGGAGAGACGGGAGTTAAGAAAAGTCCTCTGTCAACAATTCTGTCTCTTAAGATATTTTGTGGCTGCAGAATCCTATCTTGGAAGTCGGAATGTAAATTTGTTTGAGTCCTGCTTTAACAGTCTGAACTCTCCCTGGATAATGGATATCATTTATTTATTTTGTATTTTTGTAGTTTTTTGGAGGCAGAGTCTTGCTCTGTCATCCAGGCTGGAGTGCAGTGGCATGATCTCGGCTCACTGCATTCTCCATCGCCCGGGTTTAAGTGATTCTCATGCCTCAGCCTCCTGAGTAGCTGGGACTCTAGGCGCACGCCAGCATGTTTGGCTAATTTTTTTATTTTTAGTAGAGATGGGGTTTCGCCATGTTGGTCAGGCTGGTCTCAAACTCCTGACCTCAAGTGATCTGCCTGCCTTGGCCCCCCAAAGTGCTGGGATTACAGGCGTGAGCCACCATGCCTGGCCAATAAGTGGATGTGATTTAGAGGAACAGCAGGAAGGTCACACCTAGTAAATGCAGAACAGTGCACTAACATTATTTTAAAAATTACAGTGATCCCCTTTACATTCTTCTCTGACCTCTTCTCCATCTCGCTTCCCTCTGCTTATGGCTTCTGCCTCTGCCACCAACTAGTGGTGCAATGTAGCCCACATTTAAACCCTTCAAGGGGAGGAGCTGACTGGTTTAGCTGTCACCACTGAGTGTGGATCACTCCTATGGAGCAGAGCTGTGTGCTGGACGGTCATGTGGAATGCTACGCGACCACCTAGAATGAGGTGGCCTCCCTTGTGAATTGGGGGAACAGAAGGCGTTGTAGGGCGTTGTAGGGGAACTGTTGGTCACAGATCCCAAGAAGACTCCTCTTTCCTTGCTGCATCCTAAATTAACTACTGGATTCTTTTTACAAGGCAGTGAGTGAGAGGTGGAGAACATCATGAGACAGTCATCACGGATGTTTTCAAACAAAACCCATTGATTTCCTCAGTAACATTAAGTTTAATTTAAAAAAACAAGTTTCTGCTCTGGTTTCTAGACCCTCAGCTGGTGAGGCCTCTTGAATTGTTTCCAAAGTCCTAGAGGAAATAGTTACTCCTACACACACACACACACACACACACACACACACACACACACTCTCTCTCTCTCTCTCTCTCTCTCTCTCTCCTTGGGGATAGCACAGGGTGGACAGTGCAAAGGGTTTATCTCCAAATAAGCTCTGTGCATGGGGCCTGGGATCTATTTATTTATGGGTAAGTTGATTTATTACCCCTTTTTATACCCAAAATGATTAGCAGTAATATAAAGAACTTCAGCTTCTCCTTTCTCATTTGGGGCACTGAGAGATGGGCCTCTTTTTATTTGAACAGAGATACTACAACAAAGCCAGCAGACGGTCCTTCTCTTCCATGCCATCCCCTGGCTGTAATGTAGATAGATTATCTCTTGGGAAAGGGAAGGCCCATCACCAGTTACCATATTCCCCTGGGGACAGTTTATCAGTCCATCTTTTTCTGCACTGGCAGGTGACAGGGAGCAAGGTCTTGGTCTGTGGACCAGGGACCAGGCCAGGCACTCTGAACACGGGATCCCAGTTATCCTGAGAGTTGGTCAGGGCATGTCACAGGCAGGGAGCCTCGGCAGTGGCAGCTGTGCCTGGCATCTCCCCAGCTCAGCCTTTAGCCTTGACTATGAAACAGCCTTTTAAAAAAGTTGATCAGCCTCGCCTACCAAGAGGCTAGAGGCCATGAAGGAGGATGTGAGAAGTAGGACCTGCTGTGGAAAGAGAATAGGGCTGAAAACCAGAAGTCCTGGGTTGAATTCCACCAGCCCTTATTAAGCACTTGCTGTGTGCACGATCTTGTGCATGACAGTCTGGAAATACAGAAGAAAGCCCTCGAGGGATGCATTAGGCCCAGCTCTTTTACTCACTCGCTGGCCGGCAGGGTGGTTGTCAAGGGCAAACCCAAAGCACTTTTGAAGGTGCAGATTGATTGATAAAATAATCTTTGTTGAGCAGTCATGGTTAGCAAAGCACGTTCACACACAGTATTATTTCACTAGATCCTCCTAACCATCCTAGGAAAAACATGAATTATATCCATTTTTCTGATGGAGGAACTGGGAGGTAAAGGGACAGATGCAAAGTCACAGAGCTGAAGCTTCAGAGGGCCCAGTGCTCCTTGCAGTGCCGCTCAGGGACCAAAGTCTGGTTCCGGGACCAGTAGCTTCAGCATCACCTGGCAATGAGTTAGGGATGCAGATTCTCGGGCCCCACCCTCGACTTCCTGAATCAGAAACAATGGGCCTCAGCAATCTGTGTTTTCACAAGCCCACCAGGTAATTGTGATGCACGTGCAAGTTTGAGAAGCACTGAGCTGGAGAGTGATTCTCAATTTAATCATCTGTGTGAACCACCTGGACCACACCGTGTTCAACCGTAGATTCTGATTTGAGTCAAGGGTGGGGCCTGGGATTCTCCATTTCTAACCAGCTTCCAGGTAATGCCAGTGCTATTGGTCCACAGGTGGTCCATTGAACAGCAGAGATCCCAAACAGCAATCACCTGGTGGGCTTGGTTAAAATGCACATTCCCTAGCTCATTCCCACAATGTGTGATTCTGCAGGCTGGAAGTGGGGCCCAGGAGCCTGCATTTCCACAAACACTTCAGGTGATTCTGAGGCAGATGATCTGGGGCTCACACTCCAAGGACCTGTTCCCTGGAGCTCGAGCTTGCAGACCATCCACGCTGGCCTCATTTTCAAAGGTTTTCCACCTTCACTCCTCTCCCCACTGGACTTGAACCACCCATTTGATCTCCTGCCAGACTTTGGGCTGAGGGGGTGCAAGTTGGAGGCCATCTCTGAGCCAGCAGGGCCCTCAGTTCCTCAAAATAGGTCAGGAGTCTGGCACAGACCAGCCTCAGTGGCTGCAAATAGAAACCATCTGTTGGGCCTGTGTTTTGAGCTCCACCGCCCCTCTCTGCCTGGTCAGAGAAACACAGAACTCAGAACCCCAGCGTAGCGTGGATCCTTCCCAGCAGGCCTGGGTTCTGCTCTGCCACTGCCTGCCCGGATAGACTCCCATGGGATCTGCCTGCAGGGAAGAGGTGGCGGCACCAGATTCTACCACCCCAGGGCAGGAAGCTTGCAGTGTGGACCGGCCATCCAGAGACAATACTGTGTGACCTTGGACGAGTCGCTCCTCCTCTCTGGGTCTCTGAAATGAGAGGCTGGATTTAGGGGACCTGTGAGTCCTCTTCTGCTCTGACAGGATACAGTTCCTTCAAAGCCTTTTTGTGTCAGGACCACATGGAGGAAAAGTTAGGCCCAGAGGAGGCAGACATTTCCTTTTCCTGGCTCTCTGTGCTGAGTGAATATTGTGGGATCTGGTCCTGTGAACATGGGGATGGACGAGGTTCGCGATCTGGAGCTCCAAGGGGACTTTTGTAGGCCCTGAGGCAAAGACCTGGGTTGCTCTTCCTTGTCCCTGCCCTCCGATTCCTTCCCTCACTCGTATATTTCGTAACCATTTATCAAGATGATGTTAGGCCCAATGGGAAGCCCGGAAAAATGGGAGGAATGAGGTGCAGTCCCTGCCCGCAACAACAGCCAGGATAGTTGGGGAGCAGACAAGTAAAGGAGAGACCTCGGTGACAGGTCTGAATCAGATCCCAGCTCCTCCACTTCAGTGACCTGGACAAACCCAGTCACGTCTGGAAATGGGGATAAACATTGTACCCGTTTCTCAGGGTTATTTTAAGGATTGTAGGATATAATGAATGTAAAATGCTCAGCTCATCGTGAGCACTAAACACACGTTGGTTGTTGTCAGTGTGGTGAACCAGGAGCAGGGGGAGCACAGCATGAAATCTGGGGGCCTCGGGAAAGACTTCCCAGTGACCGTCTTGGGGGAGGTGGGAAGCTGTCTTGAAGAGACTGAGGCAGAGGAGGCTACAGCCTTCTCCTTACATGTCCGGCCTTGTTCACCGGAGCAGGAAAGGATGCAGGGATTCGGGGCAGAGGCCTGGTACAGAATAGACCGTGTCTCTGGCTGGGCTTGCACTGGGTGGTGGATGCATGCTGCGTATCCTCCCCTCTAGAGACTGTGGAGAAGGCGCCGTCCCAGCCCTGCCTGTTCCCACTTGGCTTTGATCCGCTCCCTGATAGCATGAGGGAGGCAGGACAGAGCTGGGTGGCGAGGAGGAATTCCCATTTCCTGGGTGAGAAGAATGAGGGGCTTGCCCGAGAGGCCCTGTGAGTTGGTGGGAGAACTGGTCTGGAACCCAAGAATTCCATGTTTGCCAGAGATGCAGAGAAAGACAGTGGAGTGACTCCAAATTATAGCCTTCCTAAGTCCCTGTACACCCCACCCAGGAACTTCCAGGAGTGGCGGTTTGGATTGATTCTTGTCTTCCAGGATTTAGGACTTTTAGTAGCTAACTGATGACTTTTAGGAGCTAATTGATGTCTTTTCTCCCAGTGCTGTCCAATGGAACACACTGCAGTGATGGAAAGGCTCTGTAATCTCTGCTGTCCCATATGGTAGCCACTAGCCACATGTGCCTATTGAGCTCTTGATATGTGGTTAGTCTGAGGAGGAATTTTCCATTTAATTTTAATTCATCTGAATTTCAACAGCTGCATGTGGCTGGTAGCTACCATATAGGACAGTGCAGTTTCAGCCTACTCTAAGGTACACAGGCAAGAGGAGATACTCCCAAATGTTGGTTCCACAGATCCATGCCTTCATAACACATTTCCCAGACAATTCTGATGCATAACCAAGTTTGGAAATGGTCAGGGCAGGGGTCTGAGAGATGCTATGCTCAGGGAAATGGCACAGTTCATGCGTCTCCCATTGTCTGTTTGGCTTTCTCATTTTACAGAGGAGGACACTGAAGCTTGAAGTCCACTGGGAATTACTGCCCAGGCTGGCGAGCCCCTCGGGACTGTGGGCTGGTTCCCTCTGCTTCCTCCAGTTTGGAAATATTCACTCTGTTCCTCCTGTGTGTCCAGCCTTCCTGGGTGGAGGAGGAACAGATGATCAGCTCTCCCTCACGACCCAGAATGCTGTGGATGAGATGGAGCTGTTGATAACCGTGTCTTTCCTTCATGACAGTGCCACGTGATTTTCTCTTGTGTTCTCATGTTCCATCCTCATACAGATTCCAGGACCCAGGTCAGTTGATACCCACATATCACAGAAGAGGACACTGAGCCCGGAGAAGGAAGGTGGCTTGTCCCAGGTCACACAGCTAGTGACCAAACAAGGTGGAAAGTGCCAGTCTTTCTCTGACAGCCCATGACCCGGGAGTGGCTCTGTCATATATCGTGATGGGCTGCCCCATGGTGGCTACCAGGGCAGATCTGAGAGGTCTCCTGGGCTCCCCACATTACACAGCTCTTTCCCAGAGGGCTTACTCCCAGCCCTTTGATGTGAATGTAGCCACATTGCCCCTTCACCTGAGTCAGAAACTTAAAAAAAAGTGCTCTCTTACATGTTTGTGTTCCAGTTAAAAACTAAATTTTGCTCATGTCATCATCTAGAAAATGCACCCGCTGTCCACAATAAATCATTTTTGAGATCCGAGGACAGGATACAATTTGCTTCCATGTGGAGTATACATAGGGATTATCTCAGAAGAGGAAAAAATGCTATCCTACATTTCTTGAGAGGCTATAAGGGCCATTTAGCTGCAAAATGAATACTTCTTCCTTCCGGGCCCTCCCCATCTGGGAGGGAGACCAGGATGGCCCTGGGCCCAGGGAGAGGCTGCCAGGGAGCAGGCCCAGCAGCTGTGCACATCTGGAATCCAGAACCTCTCCCTCCCTCTCCTGACCCTCAGACCAGCCCAGCCCAGCCCTGTCCTCCTCCTCCTGGCAAAGCCTGACCTCCTCAAGTAAACATTTGATTATTTGAAGTCAGAGACTCTCCCTCACAGGAGAAGGAGAGAGGGTAGAGCTAGTGTGTAGCAAGCACCCGTCCTGGGCCAGACACTTTGCCAAGGAATTTGTATTTGGTCACTTCATTGTATCCAGTGAGCTGGATGACATTATTCTCATTTTACAGTTAAGAAAACTGATATTCAGACAGGTTGAGTAGGTAGTCCAAAGTCGTACAACTAACAAGTAGCAGAGCCAAGATAGAAACCACAGGATTCTTTCTGACTCCTAAAACCCTTCCTGCTATACAGTTTCTTTACACTTTTGTGTAGGGCCGTGGATTTATGGAGCTATTGGGGAGGGGTAAGAGTTGAGGTGGAGAGGCTGAAGGAGGAGAAGATGTGTGTTGTATTGGAAAGAGAAGTAGACTAAGAGTCAGAAGTTCTTGGCTGAAGTCTTGGCTACACCATTTTGATAGCTTGTGACTTTGGACAAGTCTCTTAACTCCTCCATTAGCCACACAGACACTCTATGTTGTAAATGGGATTGTAGCACCTGCCTAGCTCTGCCTGCTGGACAGCAGCGGGGCTGACTGAGGTGGTGTCTGGAGAGGATCATGATTGCGGTTGGGCTTTTCAGGGTGGTTCTACAGGCACTGGCCCCTTGCTGATTCTGTGCTGTCAACAGCAAGGGACTCGCTAGACCTCAGCCTGACAGCGGTACTGGGTTCCGAGGCGTCGATATTCTGGTGACAGGGAGCCTATTGGAGACAGGGCTGCATGACCAGAAGGAAGAACATGGTAGAGGGAGGGCTCTTGAGGGAGGGTAAGGACCAGCCCCTCATCCTGTGGGCAAGGGCAGCACATCAGCCTGAAAATAAAATGCAAAACCTCAGCAGGCTGAAGTCACAGCCCTAGGGTGAGTTCCCTGAAGGAGGCACCTCCTTGGGCCTGACCTTGGCTCTTGCCCCTCTACTGTACTGAGAGATGATTCAGCCAGAGTCACTATGAGGCTCAGCTATAAGGGAGCCCTGAACCAGGCATGGAGTGGGGTGGGGCTGTGCAGGGGCCAGAAGGAGTTGGATGATCTGGTAACTTACAATCCAGTAACTGGAGACAGAAAACATGCATATCTAAAGCTTGAAATAAGTGCCAAGCATTAATCAGCTCTGTGGGACGCCCTAAGAGGAGGTGGCTATTGCCATGTAAGAGCTGTTGTCATTCAGGGTCACAGCAACCCAACTGGGGTAGGGAAATATAGAGGAGGAAGACCCCCAGCCAGGGAGGGTGGTAGAACCAGGATGGTAGACCTCAAAGCTCCTCTCTGTTCCAACATCATGTGTTTAATAAAGTACAGGAACTCTATTATCTCAGGGCTGGAAGGCGATCTAGTTCCACTCATTAATCCACATCGTCGGCCGGGCGCGGTGGCTCAAGCCTGTAATCCCAGCACTTTGGGAGGCCGAGACGGGCGGATCACGAGGTCAGGAGATCGAGACCATGCTGGCTAATATGGTGAAACCCCGTCTCTACTAAAAAGTACAAAAAAAAAAAACTAGCCGGGCAAGGTGGCGGGCGCCTGTAGTCCCAGCTACTTGGGAGGCTGAGGCAGGAGAATGGCGTGAACCCGGGAGGCAGAGCTTGTAGTGAGCTGAGATCTGGCCACTGCACTCCAGCCTGGGCGATAGAGCGAAACTCCGTCTCAAAAAAAAAAAAAAAAAAAAATCCACATCGTCCTTGGTCGGAGGTCATCCACCTCAATCTTGAAACCCCTCCTCCCCCCAGGGATAGGAAGCTCATTACCTATCAGGGTTGCTTCTTTTTCCAAGTTAGGCAGCTCTAACCATTAAGAACGTCCTTTCTTTTACGGAGTTCAAAACCAATCTTGAAAACCAGTCTCAAAACCAGTATGTCCCAATCTTGTGTCTTGTGCTCATCTGTCCTAAAAGATTCAGAGAGAGTGTGTTCTGCTCTCACTAGAACCAGTCAGGGGGAATCTACCAGTATCTGGGCAGGGCTTCAGGGGTAAAGGCAAAGGGCCAGATTTTCAGGTCACCTCTTGGCTGCCCCCACTGATTTCCCTTTGAGGTCTCGGCAGGGATGAGGTCAGCCCCTTAGTAATGCAGATCCTTCTGCAGACACCCAGCTTTGGCCCACAGTGTGTACTGGTGCCTGGCCTGGCCTTCCAGCCTCTGTCCATCACCTTCCAGAACAAACCCTTGGCACTGGCCAGGTGGCCTCCTCACTGCCACCAGCCAGACCAAGTGTGTGCTTACACATTCCCTCTGCCCTCTCCTCTCCTTTCTCATGCTTTACCTAAGCCAAGTAACTAATAATGGAGACATTGTAACCTGAATCAAATCAAGGCCTTAGACCTGACTCTTAAAGTTTACAAGGGATACAGGAACAACTTTAGCAATGTCCTGAAGCATCATGAGACAAATCTTTGGAACGTTTTATAAGACGACTGAGCTGGTATCTTTCAAAAGGCAATGCCATTAAAAAAAAATCATAGTGCTAGGAGTATTTTAGGTTAAAGAAGGCAAAAGAGAGTTCACAACCAAATGCAACACGGGAACCTAGGATTCACTGAATCTTAGTTCAGAAACTAAAATAGCTGTAGAAGGTATTTGGGGGAAATGTAAACATGGACTGGGCATTACATGGTATTGAGGAATGGTCAGTTTTCTTGGATGCGATGATGGTGATGTGCTGAGGAAATTGCTCTCCTTTGTAGGAAATGCTTAAGGAAGTAATAAGGAGGCAGGAGTCATGATTTTTGCAAGTTCTTTTCCCATAATTCCACAGAAGTAGAAAGAAAGAGAAGGGCTGAGGTAGAGGGGGAGGAGCAGCTGGTGCTTGGAGCAGCAAAATGTCTTTGCCAAGGTCAGTAGGAGTCTGAATGGGGCGCGGAGCCAGGACTGCAGACTCCCAGCTCAGGGTCCTGTGTGAACACCTGTGCATAGGTTCACGCGGCATGGAGCTCCAGGCCCAGGGATGTGGAGCCATTGATCAACAGCAGCCCCTGACCTCCCTTCCCCTGGCCCTTCCAAAGGCCCAGCAGAGAGAATCTCCATGGAGATCCAGCCCCAGCCTACCCGGCATGGTGGAGAGGCCAGCCCAGGCTTGCTGAGAGACAGACACTCTCCATTCTTCCCAGGAAGCAGGCCTGCCTCATTCTAGGGCCTGCCCAGGCCCATCCCTGGGGAACATGCTCAGTGGGAGAACATGCCTGCTCGCCCCGAGCCTGAGCGCTGTGGTCCCCTGGGATGCAGCATCCAGTTCAGAAGTGCTAGCTGGGCTGTGGGGGCAACAGGAGATAGATAAGGAGTCATTCAAGAAGACCACAAGTGTGCACACCAGAGCCTTCACCACAGATGCTTCCTTCCTGTGTCCACACCCTGAGGACTGGGGAGATGGGGAGATGGGAGAGAGAGGAAAGAAGGGCAGAGAGTGGGAGGAAGCAGAAGGAGCAGGGAAAAGGAGAAGGGGGAGGGTGGACGAGGAAGAGGTGAAGTCAGATGGGAAAACAGGCACAGAAACTGCGGGCTGCTGAGCGCTCCACCTGGGGAACCTGGGGTACGTGTGGACTTTGCCGGGTGGGCTCAGGAGAGCCTATCAGGTCAGCATGTCCTGTGCTGGGCACATGGCAAGCAGCTTGGCATTGGCTCCTCCCAAGCCCTTGGAGGTGATGGGGATGATTAGCCACCTTTATTTTTTTTATTTATTTTTTTTGAGACAAGGTTCAGCACTGTCGCCCAGGCGGGTAGTGCAGTGGTGCAGCTCAGCTCACTGCAACCTCTACCTCCCAGGCTCAAGCCATCCTCCCACCTCAGCCTCCCAAGTAGCTGAGACTATAGGCGCATACTACTATGCCTGACTAACTTTTATGTTTTTGGTAGAGACAGGGTTTAGCCATGTTGCTCAGGTTAGTGTCTCTAACTCCTGGGTTCAAGCGATCTGTCCTCCTCAGCCCCCCAAGGTGCTGGGATTACAGGAGTGACTCACCTCACCCGGCCTAGCCTCTTTTTTTTTGAGACGGAGTCTCATTCTGTTGCCCAGGCTGGAGTGCAATGGTGTAATCTCGGCTCACTGCAACCTCTGCCACCTGGGTTCAAGCAGTTCTCCTGCCTCAGCCTCCCAAGTAGCTGGGATTACAGGTGCCTATCACCATGCCCGCTAGCCTCTTTAATATGGGAGTAGATGGAGGGGCATAGAGAAGTTAAGTGACTTGCCCAAGTCACACAGCAGGGTTGGGATTTGAATCTAGGTCTGCATGGCTTTCAGTCCAGTTCTTGTGACCCTTCCCCTTGTTGTCCCCCAGGGAGAGCCTGCGGTGAAGTCTGCACTGGGAAGAGCACAGAACTGGGCACTCAGTCTAGAAACAGGCCTTGTGCAGACCATCCCCGGTGCCCAGCCACAGGCTGTGCTGGGGTTGGAGACAGAACTTGCCATCCCTGTGGCTCCCTGAGCCTTGGGTTCTGGTGGATGCTGAACTGTGTCATCTGTCTCCCCACTAAGCTGGACTCCCTTCATGGATGGGCTGGGCCTGCCACCAAGTCAGTTGCCCAGCAGGTCTCCCCATGGCCTCCAAGACTCACCTAGGCTGCCTGGGAAAAGTGCACGGTAGTCTTCAGTCCCTTTCAGAAGACCCTGGTATCACTTCCTGCCATCACAGAGCAGCGACACACCCCCAGGATGGGAGAGGCTAGGACAAGCTCTAGACTAGGAGCCCGGGGAGAGGTGCCGGCTGTCTGCGGATTCTGAGGAGGTCACTGTGGGCTATGCAGATCAGAGTGAGTCGGGCCTTAAAGGCTGAGAGTTGGCTGCCCAGAGAAGACATTCCAAGCTAGAACTGCACTGGCAAGGAAGAGGAGGTTGGAGTGAGCAAGCTCAACACCTCCTTTCTCTTGTGTGGAAACTGTGGCATCGAGAATGTTCCGCGTGGAAAAGGCAGAGCAATACCTAGTGTCCTCACTTCAGATTAAACTTTTGCCAGGTCCACCAACCACCCATACTATATTTTTCATACTGTATTTTTCTTTGAATTGATTCACTTTTTGAAACTTAGCCTCATTAGCAGTAGTATCTGTGAAACCATGGATTTGACACGCAAGTTATATTTTTTCTAAAGCAATTTAAAATAAACGCATGACTGGCTAAAATTAACTTCATCTCTGTAAACATGTAAAGGACCACCTGGGACCCCACTTTGGGAATAGTTGGTGTCCTGATGAGGAGCCAGTGCTTGGGGAAGGGAGAGCCTTGCCTGCTCTCCCTTCAGCTTGGGGAGGGAGGGGAGAGGCTTGCCTGAGGTCACACAGCCTGGGGAGGAGAGGGGAAGGCCTTGCCTGAGGGCACACAGTCAGCCTGGGGACGGGAGGGGCTTGCCTGAGGTCACACAGTCAGCCTGGGGAGGGGAAAGGGCAGTGACCCACCAGCCTCCCAGCCAATGCTCTTGCCTCTCCAGCATGACTTTATCCAGACAGTCTGGGGCAGAACAGAGAGTCAGCAGAGAGAGAAGGCAGGAGGGACAGGGACACAGCGTGGGCAAAGACAGGGAAGTAGGGAGGAGTAGAGAGCAGGGAGACTGGCCCAGTGGGATGGAGGGCAACCTTGGGAAGTGGAGAAGAGGTGGTGGAGAGGCAGGGGTTGGGGCCCAGAGAACTGGTGGAAGAGGATTTGCCTGAAGGTGAGGAGTGACTTCCCTGGGATTCTCCTTCTGGTTTCTGAACTTCCTCCTTCAATAAAGAGGCCTTTGTGACTTAGCTCTTGGCTTGATTTAAATCAGATGTAGGCTGGGCGGCACCATGGCTCACGCCTGTAATCCCAGCACTTTGGGAGGCCGGGTCAGATGGATCAGCTGAGGTCAGGAGTTCAAGACCAGCCTGACCCAACATGGTGAAATCTGTCTCTGCTACAAATGCAAAAATTAGCCGGGCGTGGTGGTGGGTCTCTGTAATCCCAGCTACTCAGGAGGCTGAGGTGGGAGAATCACTTGAACCTGGGAGACAGAGGTTGCAGTGAGCCGAGATCACGCCATTGCACTCCAGCCTGGGTGACAGAGGGAGACCCCGTCTCAAAAACAAACAAACAAAAAGAAACAAACAAACAAACAAAAAACTGTACAAAGTATATCAGTTAGAACAGGCTAGGATATGCTGTAACAACAAATTAACTCCAAAATCATAGCGGCTTATATAACAAAAGTTTGTCACTCATGCATAGTCTGCTATGGATTCTGTAAGTGCTCCAAGACAGCAGTGCCTCATGTAGTGACTCAGCAATCCAGATCGCTTTAATCGTGTGCTTTGTCATCACATGAGACTCTCTAGCTATGATGGAAAAGTACTGATTCCTGGGCTGCATCCTCAAAATATTGGATTCAGTAGGTCTAGATTGGGACCCAGGAATCAGCATGTCTTACGAATGACATAGGAAGCCCAGCGACCTCCCCCACCCCAGATGACTTTGATACAGGTGATCTGTGGGCCACATGCTGAGAAACCTTGCTTCAATGGGTAATCTGGCATAGGAGGAGTCTCGGATTTCCAGTCAGGAGACCTATGTTCATGGCCCTACTTAGCTGTGTAGCCTTGGACAAGTCACTTAACCTCTCTGTGCCTGATGATGTGATGATAACATCCAGGACTCAGAGATTTCTGAGGGTGTACCTGTGGATTAGAAATGCTAGATAATCCGAGGGGATGACAGTGGGTGGGGGGTTGCCTTCTTGCACACGGAGAGACATCTCCCCACCCCACTCCTGCTGTGGGCCTTGTCCTCAATCTTGGTGAACACTGGCCTCTGCTGTCCGCACCTCCCATACTGAACCGAGCACAGTTCCGGATACTCAGGAGGGAGTCTGTCTGTGTTCTTGCTTTGCTCTATCACATGATAGGTTCCTGGGTAGTAAAAGGACCCTACAGCCTTTCTAGAAAGTGGGGTGGGCCTGTGTACCAAAAGCCCCTATGCCAATCTTTGTTCTTGTAAGACTTTATTCAAAGATTAAACCCACTAGAACGGGCTGGGCCTGTGAGTGTGCCCAAATTCTTGGATGCTTCTTCCTTTCCACCTCTTCCTGACGGGGGACCCAGGACCTGCTCACCTGCTGCACGTCTGAGCCGCAGCTTCCCTCCCCCCAGAGCCCAGCCCAGGCCCTTCATGGCACAGGGCCCAGCCTGACCCTTGTCTCTCCTGACCACTTACAGATGTCCTGGCGTCCGCAATACCGTAGCTCCAAGTTCCGGAATGTCTACGGGAAGGTGGCCAACCGGGAGCACTGCTTCGATGGGATCCCCATCACAAAGAATGTGCATGACAACCACTTCTGTGCCGTCAACGCCCGCTTCCTGGCCATCGTCACTGAGAGCGCAGGGGGCGGCTCCTTCCTCGTCATCCCCCTGGAGCAGGTAGGTGGCCCCTACCTTCACTCCACGGGCAGCTCCAGGGCAGAGGAGCCCTCCTTGGTCTCTCTTAGGCCTGTTGACCCTACTTCTCTCTGAGTTCCTACCTTTTACTTCCTCATCAAGCATCTAGTGGCTATGCCTTCTCCAGGATTTTCCTGAGATTCAACAGAACAAGTACAGGCCCTGGATCTGGGAGACCTGAGATCTCTTTCCAGAGCTTGCCTAAAGGTGTGCACTTGGACAAGCCACTCCCTTGGTGTATACAAGGTTTCATTCCCTGAAGGAGTGGGACACTCTGATGTCCAAGACCAGGTCTAGCTCTATCACTCTGTGTCCTGAGTGTCCTCTTGGTTTGGAGCGAGAAGGGATGGAGACCCAGCCATAAGTATTATACACTGAGCAACTGCAAAAATTATACACTTTTTTTTTTTTTTAAATGGAGTCTTGCTCTGTCGTCCAGGCTGGAGTGCAATGGCGCAATCTCGGCTCATGCAACCTCTGCCTCCCAGGTTCAAGCAGTTCTCCTGCCTCAGCCTCCCAAGTAGCTGGGATTGCAGGCATGTGCCACTGTACCCGGCTAATTTTTGTATTTTTAGTAGAGATGGGGTTTCACCATGTTGGTCAGGCTGGTCTCGAACTCCTGACCTCAGGTGATCTGCCCACCTCGGCTCCCAAAGTGCTGGGATTACAGGCATGAGCCACTGCGCCCGGCCCACTCATTTTTTTTTAAATTGCTCTCCACTGAGAGACTGGAAATAATTTACCTTCTTCCCCATCCTCCACCTCCTAGCTAAAGATTTCCCCTTTCTGCAGCCGCTTACGTGAATATAACAGATTAAATCTGCAAAGCCTAGATCATGAAATTTTTAAGCCAAAGCCATTCAGGCGGAGTCCCTGGAGGCCTGTGGGAGGTCACGCGCTTCAGGGAAAGTGCTTGCTGTCAGTCCCACTTGTTTATGGCTGAGTTCCCCCTTCCCAGCTTGACTCATCCCCACTCCCACCCTCCGCCAAATCGCTCAGGGGGAGGAAGAGGTGCATGTGGAAGGAAGCCTTGGTTCTCAAAATTCACTGTCAGCTGGTGGTGGAGGATGGATTTTTCCAGTCTCTCCTACCCACAGTGGGGGAGCACAGATTTGGAAAAGGCTTAGACCAGATCTTCCTTTCCACCAAAGGGGCAGCTGCAGGGACACTGAGGACAGAACCTGATGCACAGAGAGGTCCGAGGAGCGTGCACTTGGTGGTGGGAGGTCTGGGTTCTGCACTTGCCAGATTTGGGACCGTGCGCATGTCACTTCACTTCTCTGACCTTTATTTTCCTGTAATGGTAAAAGCAGGATCAGAAATCCTCCTCTGTCTACATCTGCCATGTTGGCCTTAAGTGAGATAATAGATGTGAAGCTTCTAGTGAACCACACAACATGTTAAGGATGTTTGGTTACTTTTTTGGGAAAGTTATCCACTCTGCTGGTCAACCTCGCAAAGGCTCACAGCTGCTCTAACACAGTCGGAAGGATCCTCAAGTGCAGCTTCCCTTCCCTCCTGAATCAGATGGCCTCAGGTCACTGTTGCCTCAGGTGCACACTCAGCTCCATCCACTCAGGCCTGCAGGTCCCCAGGAACATGTGGGCTGGTTCTTACTGAGGCTCAAACCTATTGCCGGCACCCTGCCATACTCCACATTAGGCTCACAAGGGTCAACAGTCAATACCTCACACCATAACAAAAATTAATTCCAGATGCATTAAAGATCTAAACGTTTAAAATAAGAAAAGCTACAAGTGTTTTAGAGGAAAATGGAGTGCATGTTTAAAATCATGCAATGAAGAAAGACTTGCTAAGAAAGACAGGAATCCCCAAAATAATAAAGGAAATGAATAGATTAGAATAAATTTTTAAAAGATAGTTTCTGTACTACAATGAGACACCTAAACAAAATGAAAACTCGAGCCACATACTTGACTACAATATTTGCAATATAGAATAGACAAAGTATTCCTGTGAAGAGTATATAAAGAGTTCCAGAAAAATCAACAAGAAAAAGAACGTGGCCAGGCGCGGTGGCTCATGCCTGTAATCCCAGCACTTTGGGAGGCCAAGGCGGGTGGATCACCTGAGGTCGGGAGTTTGAGGCCAGCCTGACCAACATGGAGAAACCCCGTCTCTACTAAAAATACAAAATTAGCCAGGCGTGGTGGTGCATGCCTGTAATCCCAGCTACCTGGAAGGCTGAGGCAGGAGAATCACTTGAACCCAGGAGGCAGAGGCTGTGAACTGAGATTGTGTCATTGCACTCCAGCCTGGGCAACAAGATTGAAACTCTGTCTCAAAAAAAAAAAAAAAAAAGAAAAGAAAAGAAAAGAAAAGAAAAAGAAAAATGGGACTAGGGCCGGGTGCCGTGGCTCACGCCTGTAATCCCAACACTTTGGGGGGCTAAGGCAGGAGGATCGCTTAAGCCCAGGCGTTTGAAACCAATCTGGGCAACCTAGTGAGACCCTGAGACCCTGTTTCTACAAATTGAAAAAAGAAAAAAGAAAAAACAAGAAAAATTAACCGGGCGTGGAGGCTTGCCCTGAAGTCCCAGCTACTTGGGAGGCTGAGGTGGGAGCATTGCTTGAGCCCAGGAACTGGAGGCTGTAGTGAGCTGTGATCACTCCACTGCACTCCAACCTGGGCAATGGAGAAAAATCCTGTCTCTTAAAAAGACAGAAAGAAAGAAAGAGGCTGGGCGTGGTGGCTCATGCCTGTAATCCCAGCACTTTGGGAGGCCGAGGTGGGTGGATCTCCTGAGGTCAGGAGTTCGAGACCAGCCTGACCAATATGGTAAAACCCCGCCTCTACTAAAAATACAAAAATTAGCTGGGCATGATGACATGCGCCTATAGTCCCAGCTACTTGGGAGGCTGAGACAGGAGAATTGCTTGAACCCGGGAGGCGAAGGTTGCAGTGGGCGAGATCGCACTACTGCACTCCAGCCTGGGCGACAGAACAAGATTCCAGCTCAAAAAAAAAGAAAGAAAGAAGGAAAGAGAGAGAGAGAGAGAAAGAAAAAGAAAAGAAAAGAGAAGAAAAGAGAGAAAAGGTCGGGCGTGGTGGCTTACATCTGTAATCCTAGCACTTTGGGAGGCGGAGGCGAGCAGATCACGAGGTCAGGAGATGAAGACCATCCTGGCTAACACAGTGAAACCCCGTCTCTACTAAAAATACAAAAAGAAAATTAGGCAGGTGTGGTGGCAGGCGTCTGTAGTCCCAGCTACTCGGGAGGCTGAGGCTGGTGAATGGTGTGAACCCAGGAGGCAGAGCTTGCAGTGAGCCGAGATCGCCCACTGCACTCCAGCCTGGGCGGCAGAGCGAGACTCTGTCAGAAAGAAAGAAAGAGAGAAAGAAAGAGAAAGAAAGGAGGGAGGGAGGGAGGGAGGGAGATATGAATAAGCAATTCATAGAAGGCAAAATATATATTTTAACCTACTAATTGGAAAGGATTTAAAAGAGTAATAATCATCAGTATTGCCAAAAGTGTGAGAGAGCAGCTGCTCAAATACACTCTTGGTAAGATGTAAACGAGGCAAGTTGGCAATTTCTATTAATATTTAAAGGTGCATGTCTACTGACCTAGCAATTCCACTTTAGGAATCCATCCTACAGAAATATTCCCAAGTGTATTTAAAAAATATGTGTGCAGCATTTTTTAGTACTCGATTATTTTTACAAGCCTCAATTTTTAAATTATATTCAATAAAAATAAAGTTTCTCTGTCAAATTGCTTAAACGTTTCTAAACGCTTCCTCTCAATTTCTGTAATGGTAACGAAATGTTTTACACTGTCAGTAGCACTGGTCTAGAATATGAACACATTTTGTAAACACTTCATGGACAGCAGAAAAGAAAGTGGTCTTTACAGAGTTTGTCTCTCTATGTAGAAATATGCTCTCTATATACACATATAAGGTGTATTTGATATACATCTTTTTTCAGCTTTATTTGTTCACATGTTGTAATACATTTTGTTTAACTTGATTAATCATGCACTCATTGTGACAACTCACACTACCAACTGATTTCTGTTGTTTTCTCTCATTTCAAGAAGTTTTCATTTTACATGAGTACTGAATGTGCAGCATTTTTATGATAGTGAAAGGTTGGAAAGAACCTGCAGGTCCATCAATCAGGAAATGCGGTAAACAAATTAGGGAAGAGCCACACAAAGGGACACTATGCAGTCATTAAAATGATGCTGTAGAGCAGTCCCGTTCTCCAGCGTTCAGTCTCAGGATCACTTTCCACTCTTAATGATTATGGAGGAGCCCAAAGAACTTTTGTTTATATGGGTTATATCTATCAATATTTAGCATATTCAAAATAAAAATGAAGGAATTTTAAAATATGTATTTATTAAGTTACATAATTATAAGTCTATTTCATGCTCTCCTGAAAAACATTTTTATTAAAAATAACTTTTTTTAAGACAGAAAAGTTAATGAGAAGAATGGTATCATTTTACACTTTTGCAAATCTCTTTAATATTAGTCTGGCTTATTAGAAGACAGCTGGCTGGCTTTGCATAGCACACATTATGCAGCCTTTGGAAAACCCCACTGTACACTCGAGAGAGAGAAAGAGAATGAAAAGGCAGATAATGTCCTATTATTAGGAAAATACTTTTGACCCAGTGGACTGCATAAAATGGTCTCAGGGATCTCCAGAGGTCCCCAGACCGTACACTGAGGACCAGAGATGCAGAGTAATATTTAACAAGAGAAAACTATTTATATGATACACTGTTACGTGAAGAAATGCAATATATGATTAATCACATTAAAAATATTTATCCCCTGTAATCCCAGCACTTTGGGAGGCCGAGGCGGGCAGATCACCTGAGGTCAGGCATTCGAGACTAGCCTGACCAACATGGAGAAACTCCGTCTCTACTAAAAATACAAAATTAGCCGGGCATCGTGGTGGGCACCTGTAGTCCCAGCTACTCCGGAGGCTGAGGCAGGAGAATGGCGTGAACCCTGGAGGCGGAGGTTGCAGTGAGCTGAGATCCGGCCACTGCGTTCCAGCCTGGGCAACAAGAACGAAACTCCATCTAAAAAAAAAAAAAGAGAGAGAGAAAGAGAAATTGAGACATTCCTGGCCAACATGGTGAAACGCCGTCTCTACTAAAAATACAAAAATTGGCTGGGCATGATGGCGCGTGCCTATAATCCCAGCTACTTGGGAGGCTGAGGCAGGAGAATCGCTTGAACCTGGGAGCGGGAGGTTGTAGTGAGCCGAGATCGCGGAACTGCACTCCAGCCTGGCGACAGAACGAGATTCCGTCTCAAAAACAAAAACTATTTACCTATCTGGAAGCGACTGAAAAAAATATACATGAAATGTCAAAAGTTATGTTATCTCCCAAGTATTGGGAGCATGAGTGCTCTGTAATTTTCTTTTCCCTTAGCTATATGATCTAAATTTCTTACGAGTACTTAACATTTGTACTTTCGAAAAAATAAAGGCAATTCGCTGATGTGAAGAGGGAGCCCCTGAAGTTTCAGAGGCCCTGCAGGCCGGAGAGGGGCTCAGTGTAGTGTGTGCACTGGTATGGACAAGAGGGGCCCCATCCGCTCGGTTTGCCTGCTGCCCTCCGGCCAGGTGAATGTCTTCATCTACCTTGAACATCAGCCCTCCCTAATGTATGTTGCAAATGTTTCCTCCCAGAGTAACACCTGAATATGGGCTCGCTGCAGAAAGTTGAAACAGAACTGCGGGACCCATAGTGAAGGCATGGCGAGGGGTGGGGTGGGTTCTTGACTCCGTGGGAGGGTAAGGCAGCTCCTTGATCTGCGAGGCTCAAGTAGTTTCAGGCAGGACCCCGAGTCTGGGGACTATGGGACGAAGGGTCCCGCCTCCAAAGTGGAGTGCCTTAGGTATTGGAGCCAACACCGGCTTTCCCTGCCGCCCAGGCCACGGCCGTCCCTCTACCGCCCCCTGTGGCCAGGGCTGGGCCTGCAAGCGTGGGACAGCCTCCCGGTTGGTGCAGGGGGTGCGGGGAGAGGGAGGCAGTCAGGCCCAATGCGGAACCCTTCCTTGATCTGGCAGCGGTGGAGATGTTGTTCCATGCTACCCGATTTTCTAGGAGGAAGAAGGGTCAGATTATTTTAGCTCCAGTTTTCACCCCCTCAGTTTGATAGAAATTTCCCTGAAAACAGTTTCCTGTATTCAATTCAAACACAGAAAAGATTTTGGCCATTTCTCGGTGACTGCAAATCATCACTTTGAGCGTTAGTTATGAGCTATTAACTGATGGTGGGGCAGTCTTGTCCCTACACTGAATGGCTCCAGATTTTTGTCTTGAGCAAACAGCAGGCCGCAGAGAATTGTCTTAGTTCTTCTCTAAATTTTTTCCCTGTACTATCATCGAGTGTCTCCTCTCATTCCTTGCTTGCTTTTTCTTTTTTTTTTTTTTTTTTTTTTTTTGAGACGGAGTCTCGCTCTGTCGCCCAGGCTGGAGTGCAGTGGCCGGATCTCAGCTCACTGCAAGCTCCGCCTCCCGGGTTTACGCCATTCTCCTGCCTCAGCCTCCCGAGTAGCTGGGACTACAGGCGCCCGCCACCGCGCCCGGCTAGTTTTTTTTGTATTTTTTAGTAGAGACGGGGTTTCACCGTGCTAGCCAGGATGGTCTCGATCTCCTGACCTTGTGATCCGCCCGTCTCGGCCTCCCAGAGTGCTAGGATTACAGGCTTGAGCCACCGCGCCCGGCCCCTTGCTTGCTTTTTCTAAGAGATTTGGGCCAGAAGCGAATAGCACCTGCCCAGGATGCCCAAATCCCTGCCCCGAGGCCACACCTCCTGAGGAGGCTCAGAACCATCCACAGAGCTTTTCTCTCCTTGCTCCGTTTCCTTCAAACCCAGCTTGCTTGAGATTTCCATATTTATGATTAAAAATTCTTCTGCAGAGTAGGAAGCCATGTCCACAACAACTACAAACAACAACCGCAATGATGCTTTGCCTTTATACAGCACTCTCGAGTTCCAGCAAACTCTGTGTTCATTGATCCTCTCAGCAGGTGGGTAGAGCCGGGCACACAGTGTGGACCCCAAACCAGCTCACTTATTTCTGAATCCACGATTCTTTCCACCGCCCATGATGCTGGTAAACAGATAAGTTCTGGCTGGCAGATCTCGAAGGAGTGGCTGTCTTCCCCAGGTCTCTTATTCACGCTGCCGTTGTGAAGGCCAGTGCCTGCTTTTTCCCCTAGTTAACATTCAGCTGCCAGCTCTCTGGAGTGGAATGTTAAGCTGCAGATGGGGGAGCAATCAGCACCCTGATTGCCTGACACAGCTGGAGGGGCCTTATGAGTATTCCAGAGAGCAGGCACTGTGCCCAGCAGCCTGATTAACCACCGGGGCCTCCCCAGGGGCGCCACCCCTTTCCGGCTGCACTTCACCAGGACTGCCTGCCACCTCCAGATCCAGGCCACAGGAAGACCAGGGCTAGAACCAGAGCTACCTGCTACCCCAACTGGCACCTGGCAGAAAGAGAAGAAACCTGGCCTAGATATCAAGAGTCTGGGTTCTCCCCATAACCCAGCCATTCTCAGTCCCAGCTGTACACCGGGTCTCTGGGGCTGGGGTGGTGCATTCTCCTTCCCCACCACAATAGTGTGGCCTGAGGAAATTTTGAGGATCTAATGTACCTGCTCTGTTTGAATCTCACCTCAAATTCTATGATGAAAGTATACTTATTCTCCCCGTTTTACAGATAAAGAAACAGAGGCTCAGAAAAGTCACAGCCCACAAGTAGCAGAGTCAGAATTTAGTCCAGGGCTCTCCCAGTCATGTGCCTGCCAACCTTACAGTGGATTAGAGGGGAGCATTTCTATAAATGTGCCTTGTATTATTATTACTGCCATTTGGATGTCTTAGAGGATTTCCTTGAACGTTGATTCAACCAACACTTTAGTACACCTCTGATGAGCTGACACCCCATGTGTCCATCTCTTTTGGAAGCCAAGAGCATAGATGTTTCCAGACTCCATACAAGTGCAGCAGATCTTGGGGAAGCTCACTCTCTGAAGGAATGAAGCAACAATTCTAGTTGGCAAGGAGAAGCAGGGGTGGGGTCCTGGAGGAGAGGTCCAGACAAGATAGCATGACTCCAGAGGTCAGGAGGCAAAACTGGCCCACCGACCCGCCCATCCATCCAACAGATGGGTGTTGAATGCCTGCTAGGTTTCAGTCAGAGTTCCTCAACCGAAGAGGAAGCAGTGAACAACACCAAGTCTTGACCACCTGGAGTTAGCCCAGTTGGCTGCCTGTCTTGGACTGAGAGCCCCCAGGGGTGGGAAACGTATCTGGTTTGCACGGGGACTGGCTCACAGTAGATCCTCAGCCAAGGGGCCATTGGGCTGTCCTATGGCCAAGTCACAGAGGCAGGTGCCCATCTACCCTGAGATGGGGTCTCTTCTCTGCTGATCCTGGCAGCTCATCCCCACCAGATCCTAGGGAGAATGCAGCACCCTACAGGGGCTGCCCGGACCGAAAGTGGCTGCATCCTCCCCTGAAAGCCCTTAGAATGATATTGCATGGCCCAGCTGTTCTTAACTCTGGAGTTGAATCTAGAAGTTGGTGGATCAATTAGCTCCATAGCTCACAGCACGTCTTAGGCCTAATATTAAAAGAAGGATTGGGAGGAAAGGTGCCCAGCTCAGTGCTGAGGACTGTAATAAAATAATATTTTGTTTGCTTACCCAAAGCCTTCATTCCCATTCCAGATTTCTGTAACACCCCATCACTCCCCCACAATCAGCACTGAGCTCCTCAAACCTTCTCTCCCTCAGAAAAACAAAAAACAAAAAAAAAGCCTGAATCTTCATCACTGCTCTGCAGTGAGGTCTCCGCCTCTCCAAGGGAATTCAGAGAGCCTTTTCCAAATCCATTTTTCAGAGCTTTCCTCAATCGTTCTTTGTTCTTCAGGCTGCCTTCCGCTTGGTGCAATTTGCATCTCAAAGCCCGTGACAGCCTGAATGTACAGTAAGTGACTTTGGAAAAGGGAGGAGAATTGTGCTCTCAAAGAGAAAAGTCGCAACTTTATTTCATTTGTCTGAGGCCCAAGATTGACAGCCTTGCTTTGTGTTTTTCCTTTTTTGGAAGAATGGCTGCTGATTTTTGAGGAAAATGAAGGCAAGCCCTTCAGCAGAAATGGAAGTGTCGCTCTCTTATTTTATTACAAAGTTATGGGATGCGCATTCTCTGGATTTGGAGTCCAGGGAGCCAGAGATGCAGCCTGGCTGGTGGGCATCATGGGAGGTCAAAGAATCCATCCCTTTGCCTTGGGCCAGGGTCTACAGCTGAGTTGTCTTCCTGGCTCAATCCGTCTCATTCCTTGCAGAGCCAGGGAGGCTGGAAATTATAGTAAAATTATAGTAGCTGGTTCACTAGGACTCTGTGAAGTCAAGCCATGGGCCCTAACTCTGCCCAGAGGCACTGCCCTGGCCTCTGAAGCATCGGCCGGTCTGCTTGATCTGCTACCCATTTTCCTTCTAGGGCCTGGAGCCTCCCATACCTTTGGAAGTTGTAGCTCCACCCCTCAGCTGTGAAACCCTAGGCCTCTAACGTCTGCTTCTCAGTTTCCCTGTTTGTGAAATAATAATAGTGCATGCTGCTCAGGGTGCTGCGATGATTAAATAAGGTGCTGTCAAAAGCGCTTAGCACGTAACCTGGCCCATAGTACGTGCTTGTAAATGGGAGCCATGGTGATGCCAAGGACTGTTACCCATCTCCAGTCCTCCCCATCCTAGCAATAGCCTGTTAGCTTTGGTGAGCTTTGGAGCCCGTGGCCAGCAAGTGAGAGCCTTGTCTTTGGCCTTCCTGCTACCGTTGTCAGGCACAGTCCCTGAGTATTCCTAGCGGTGAGCTACATCGAGGGGAAGGCACCCATAGGCAAGTCATTTGTGCCTAAAAGGGTACAGGGATGGTGGTGCGGGGCCTCCAGGGAGGCATGACTGGGGTGGCCATGCCAGGCTGGGCGCCTGGAGGTGAGGGATTCTAGGGAGGGTCCAGGGCTGCCATGGAGCCTGGTGGTGCCCCTCTCAAGCCAGCCTGCCTGTTTATCTGGATTTGGACTGCCTGCCAGGGTTTAATGAGGGAAGGCATGTAAAGGTTTTACCGCAGTGCCTGGCATAGAGCAAGTGCTCAACAAATCTGAGCTATATTGCTTCTATTATTAAAAGACCCAGGCTGGTGGGAGAAAGCGGTGCTGGAATTGAGACGGGGGCTCTGTGGGGTCTAACTGCCTCAGACGGAAGCACAGCCCCATTGAATGAGCATGAGCTCTGTGCTCTGAGCCAGGCTGAAGCCACACAGTCCTCACAGTCCATGCCTCTCACCAGCCCACCTCCCCAGTGCCCCAATCCCAGTCTTCCATTAACACAATGCCAGAGTCAGAGGGGACCCCAGGGATCATATATTCCAACCACCTTGTTGTGCCCACGACAAGTCCTGATCCCAAAAAGGAGAAGTGTCTTATCCAAGGTTGCATGACATGCCTGGACACCCTCTGGCCCCCTTCCCCAGCATCCTTGCCCTCAGCCACTTCTCAGAGTCCAAACTCACATCTACTAAGGTGTTGATGATAACAATGGCTTTCCTTTACTAAGGGAATTTGCATTTGATGGAGGTTAGGGTGAGATTTAAGGAGACCAAACTCTCGAGACCCGAAGGAATGTGTTGATAATAGTGGAATTTCAGTCTGCAGGAGATCTTTCCACAAAGGGCAGCCATCCCCAAGCCCCGCAACAGGAGGCCAGGCAGTGACTCGCTGTTGTGTCTCGTCCGAGCCTGTAGCTTTGGAAGCACCCTCCTCATGTGTCAGTGACTCTCAGCACTTCAAGGGACAAAAATGATTTAGGGTGCAGGAGGGGCGTGGGGAGTGGAACTAAGGTTGCCTGGCTTGAAACAGAGCTTCGCCCTGGGGGCAGTTGGGGCCCAGAGGCCTTGGCCAAGGCTCCTACCACTGGCCTTTCTCCTGGCAGCTTCCAGAACAATGGCTGCCTGTTTGCCCTGCCTGAGAAACTTCAGGCCTGATTTAGTTCTTAGGGCAGTTTCCATTTCCAGATGGCCTTCCTCATGTCCCTGACCACCCCCACCACCACCCCACCCTCCCACCACCAGCTCCCATCCCAAGGCTCTTGACTTGATGGAGGGGTGTGGGAGGAAGAACAGTTGATCCCAGCATTCACAGCCTCACATGTCAAGAGACAGCTCTGTGACATCAGCATCACATAGCACTTCTTGTCTCCCCGCTTTCCATTCCACTCAGCCAAGACCTTGATTTCAGTTGCTAAGCAACCTGTGCCTGAGTTTCCAAGTGGGTCGTCAGGTGAGCATGAGAGGTGGAAGGTATGGAAGGGTAGTGCTTAAAACTGCAATTTATGGATGGAGACATGGAGGCCCAGAGAGGGCAAGACACTTGATCAGGGTTGCACAGCTAGTTAGTACCCCACGTGTCAGATGATTGATCCTGGCAGCAAATGCTTCAGAACCATCCCATTTCCCACTCCTCCTTCCCCCACCAAGAGAAGCACCCAGACAACAGCAACACCTTAGAGACTTCCCGTGAGAGGCTTCCATCTGCCTGGACGGGGAGGCAGTGTGCCCAGTGGTTAGGTGTGCAGGGTCTGCATCAGCTGGCCTGGCTTTCAATCCTGATTCTACCATTTGCCAGCCATGTTCTTTGGGCAAGTTATGTAACTGATCTGTGCCTCGGTTTCCTTTGCTGCAGAATGAGAGCCATGCTAGTCCTAACCCCGAGGCTGTTCTGAGGATTCAGTGAGGTGTTATATAAAGCCTGGAAGGTGCCTGGCTCAGGGCAAACCTTTCAGTGCAAGTCTGCCTGTGTGATCCTGGCTTGCTGGCTCTGATGCACCCTCCCCACCTAGGGTCCAGTGCCCCTGCTCTCCAGTTTGCTCATTTATCTCATGAGAATTCTGCCTTAATGTTATGAGGTCACAGACGGAGTACAAAAGTTCACAAACTTTAGTTTTTAACACTGAATCATTTTATTCAAATAAAACAGATTAACTTTTGGGGGAGTCAGGCATAGATCCTTTTGGCAGTCTAGAAAAACTCATAGACCCCTTCACAGAATAAAGTTTTTAAGTATACAAAATAGGATTACAAAAGAAGCCAGTTATATGAAACACACAGGCCAAGCACAGTGGCTCATACCTGTAATCCCAGCACTTTGGGAGGCCAAGGTGGAAGGATTGCTTGAGCCCAGGAGTTTGGGACCAGCCTGGGCAACATAGCAAGATACCATCTCTACGAAATACAAAAAAATGAACCAGGTGCGGTGGCATATGCTAATAGTCCCAGATACTTGGGAGGCTGAGGTGGGAGCATCACTCGAACCCGGGGAGGTCGAGGCTGCAGTGAGCCCTGCTCATGCCACTGCACTCTAGCCTGGGTGACAAAATGAGATCTTGTCTCAAAAAAAAAAAAAAAAAAGGAAATACAGTTATCAAAATGTATACTAGAACTGTGCTGTAGTAGTGTAAGTGCTTTTCTATCAGTGCATTACGCACCACGATTGAGTGCAGGACACAGTAACGACTCTAATTTCAAAGTCATGATGAGCATAAATATTTTGAGATAACAGTAGCAGAAGTGATCTGAAAATATCTGTGATATCTGTTGGTGAACACATTATAAGTTCAACCAATCCTGTTGGGGTTTGCTGCCTACATTTATACACAAAGGAAACGTGAGATTTCAGTTAGAGGCTAGTGAAAATATAGATGTAAGTTTTCTCCTACCCAAGCTCGCAAACCTCCTAACAGGGTCTGTGGCCCCATTCAGATTACAGACCTTAGAAATACAATCAGAGGGGAATATTACTGTATAAAATCAGGACAGGCAGAACTGTGTGGCTGAAAGTTGGTGGGGAGGGAGCAGTGCAATAGACCTGAGCACCCTTCATTCCTGTGGGGCTCCCCAAACTCCTAAGGCTTCACTGGCAGTTAGGAAACCTAGCTTCTCTGCCTGCTTCTTTGTAACCTTGGGTGAGTTCCTTTGCCTTTCTGGGCCTCAGTTTCCCCATCTGTAAAATGAGATGTTGGGCCTGTTGTCCTCTGAGGTCTTGCCAGCTCTGACATTCTGAAACTCTGTGCTTCTCCTCCCCTGGAGACAGAACCTCCTGAAGCTTGGGTCGGTAGGAGCCCTGGACCAGGGAGAGGGAACAGCTGGGGCCAGGCTGGCCAGCTCCCAATTGTTCAATGGAGGAGGAGGAGGAGGGCGAGATGCATGGTGCTCTCCAAAGCGACAGCTGGGTGAGCCTGGCTGGGGGCCTCGTCCCCGCCTGCCATCTGTGCCTCTTTCCTGCCTTCGGCCAGCGGGGGCCAGTGGGGGGTTGTGGATGGGGCCTAGTCCAGATAACAACCTGGGTAGAAGCAGGAGGGGCTGGCCAAGAAAATGCAGGGAAGAGTCTGGCTGCTCAGTCTTGGGTGCTTAACTCTTTCCACCCACTCCCCACCTTTTCCCACTCTGATCTAAGACTTCTGGAAAGGAAGTAATACACGGCCCTAGGTCCATCCAGGCTGCTTAATGGCTCTGTGACCTTGGGCAAGTTACTTAACCTCTCTGAGCTTCATTCTTCTCTGTCCAGTAGACATCATTCCTAAGACCTGCTCTTTGGGATTGGAACAAGGTGTAAATGAAACAGAGTAGGTAAAGTACCCCAGCTCAGTGCTGACTCAGTGCCACAGGCCTGTCCAAACAGAGCTTGTACCTGGGACTGTGAAATGCTCCGGCGGATCGGAATGCAACATGGAGGCCTGATGAGCCCTGTGCAATGTTTGTGAAGTGCTGCCACTGTCCCCAGGCACAGGCGGCTTTGCAGCCAGCTTTCTCTCCTACACGCCTTTGCCCCGTCTGTTCCTTCCTCTGGATTACCCTCGCCCACCAATATCCACATGCATACAACTCTACCCACTTAGAATAACTTAGACCTATTTATAAATAAGTACTTATATTTAGGCAAAACCTTCATGCAGTTGGACAGCTTAAACTTCGGAAGCAAAGGACCTGCAGTGGACGGTCTGCCTGTCAATCGCAGCTTCCAGTCACTCAGTTCCTCCACTAGGAGGTAATTGCTGTTAGCAGTTGCTGGAGTGTCTTTCCCAAAATTATTTATATATACATACTTAAACCTGGAAGAGTGTGAGGGTTAGGGGCGCTGACCCCTGCACCGTTGAAAATCCACATATAACTTTCAACTCCCCCAAAACTTAACTCTGCTGACCAGAAGCCTTACCAATAACATAAACAGTCAATTAACAGGTATCTTACATGTGATATGTGTTGTATACTAAATTATCACAATAAAGTCAGCTAGAGAACATGTTATTAAGGAAACTGACTGGAGACAATGGCTCGTGCCTATAATCCCAGCACATTGGGAGGCCCAGGCAGGAAAATCACTTGAGGCCAAGAGTTCGAGACCAGCCCAGGCAACATAGTGAGAGCCCGTCTCCAAAAAAATTTTTTAATTAAATTTTTAAAAGGAAAATCATAAGGAAGAGAAAATATATTTACTATTCATTAAGTGGAAGTGAATCATTATAAAAGCCTATCCTTGGCCAGGCATGGTGGCTCATGCCTGTAATCCCAGCACTTTGGGAGGCTGAGGCAGACAGGTCAAGTGTTCGGGACCAGCCTGGCCAATATGGCGAAACCCCGTCTCTACTAAAAATACAAAAATTAGCCGGGTGTGGTGGTGCACGCCTGTAGTCCCAGCTACTCAGGAGGCTGAGGCAGGAGAATGACTCGAACCAGGGAGATGGAGGTTGCAGTGAGCCAAGGCCTGGGCGAGAGAGTGAGACTGTGTTTCCAAAAAAAAAGTCTATCCTCATCTTCATGTTGAGTAGGCTGAAGGGGAGGAGGGAGAAGAGGGGTTGGCATTGCTGTCTCAGGTGGCAGAGGTGGAAGTGGTGGTGGAGGTGGAAGGGAAGACGAGAGAGGCAGGCAGGCACCCTCAGTGTAACTTTACAGAAATATATCGTAATTTCTGTCTGGCTTTTTCATTTCTCTAAAATTGTTTCTATATGGTACCAATTCTCCTTTGACCATGTGCTTCAGTATCAGTGCCTGAATCATGGGAGGGTTCATGTCATAAAAGAAGTCAAGAGCAGTCTTGAATAATTGGACCCTTCTGCCAGATTGTCTAATGTCAATTTGTTTGCTGGTGCTGCTGCTTCTATGTCTTCGTCCTCATTGTCTGGCATTGCTTCAGAAGCACTCGTCTCCATCAAGCTGTCTTCTGTTCATTCCTCTGGTGTGATGTCTATTAGCTCTTGAGCTTCTTCAAGATTTGTATCTTTATTATTATTATTATTATTATTATTATTATTATTTTGGCAGGCTCTTGCTCTGTTGCCCTGGCTGTAGTGCAGTGGCATGATCATGGCTCACTGTAGCCTCGACGTCCTGGGCTCAAGTGATGCTCCCACCTCAGCCTCCCAAGTAGCTGGGACTTCAGGTGTGCACCACCACGCCTGTCTAATTTTTGTATTTTTTGTGGAAATGGGGTTTCACCATGTTGTCCAGGCTGGTCTTGAACTCCTAGGCTCAAGCAATCCACCCACCTTGGCTTCCCAAAGGGTTAGGATTACAGTTATGAGCCACTGCACACAGCCGAGATTCATATTTTGAACCCTTCACTCCTACACACCTTTTTTGCATATCCACAATCTCTTTCATTATTTCCTTGAATGGCTCTGTGGTAAATCCAGTGAGGTCATGCACAACATCTGGACCCCGTTTTCTCCAGTGGGAATTTATTGTCTCAGGCTTGATGGCTTTCACAGCTTTTTCTGTAACAATGATGGCATTTTCAACTATGTAATCCTTCCAGATTTTCATGATGTTCTCTCTATGGAGGTTCTCTTCCTTAGTGTTGACAATCTTTTCCATACAGTACCATGTGTAATGTGTAAAGAGTCTTTTGTTTTCCTTTATTTTTGAGACAGAGTTTTGCTCTGTCACCCAGGCTGGAGTGCAGTGGAATGATCTCGGCTCACTGCAACCTCCATCTCCTGGGTTCAAGCGATTCTCCTGCATCAGCCTCCCTAGTAGCTGGGATTACAGGTGCCCACCACCACGTCCAGCTAATTCTTGTATTTTTAGTAGAGATGGGGTTTCACCACTCTACTCTACTAAGTAGAGTTTCACCACTCTACTCCACTCTACTAAGTCAGGTTTATGATCAGGACTACCCTTACCTGGAAAGCTGCTCACTCCCAAGTCTTGAAGGGAAAAGATTAACACCAGCTGGTAGTCTTTGTACAACAAGAAGGCCTGGATAACCAGAACCCTTTTTCTGGATTGGTTGAATATTTTGTCCCTGAAAAACTGCCTTTTAAAGTTCTTTTAATATTGGACAATATCCCTGGCCACCTAGAACCCCATGAGTTCAACTTGCTCCTAAACACAACGTTTCTAATTCAGCCTCTAGATTAGGAGATCATAAGAACTCTTAAGACTTATTACACATGGTACTGACCAGACGTGGTGGCTCGCACCTATAATCCCAGCACTTGGGGATGCCAAGGTGGGTGGATCACTTGAGGACAGGAGTTCGAGACCAGCCTGGCCAGCATGGCAAAACCCCATCTCTACTAAAAATACAAAAATTAGCCAGGTGTGATGGCGTGCACGTGTAATCCCAGCTACTCAGGAGGCTGAAGTAGGAGAATCACTTGAACCCAAGCAGTGGAGGTTTCAGTGAGCTAAGATCATGCCATTGTACTCCAGCCTGGGTGACAGAGTGAGACCCTGTTTCAATAAATAAATGACTAAATAAATAATTAATTAATAAAAACCTGTTCAGGCAGCTGTCCTTTCTCGTCAGTGATTTTCTTAATGGCATCTAGGAACTCATCTGCTGCCTCCTGGTTGGCAGAAGCTGCTTTTCCTGTTATCATGACATTTTTTGAGCCAATTTTCTTTCAAAATGATCAAACCACCCTTTGCTGACATTAAATTATCTGACTTTAGATCCTTCAACTTTCTTTTGCTTTGTTTTCATATAATGACTTCACCTTTTCTGGAATCATATTAGAATCTATAGGTTATATACTTTTCTTATAGTAATCCTGTACCCACATAAAAGCTGTATTTTCAAAATGAGATAAGGTATTTTGAAAAGTGCAGGGTTTTCACGCCTGCTGGCATAACTCAACAATAACTTCATAAATTTTCTTTTCTTTTTTACAATAGTCCTTAAGCTGGATTCATTTATCTTGAAATGAGGTCTGCAGTTGTTATTCAAGGTTTACACTATTGCACTAAACACAATGAAAAATACAGGAGAACCTCAAAAGATCGCTTTGCATTGCCATATGCAATTTATTGGAGAGATGGATTGAATCATACACATGGAGATGATTAGCCTCACATGCATTTTAAGCAGATACTTGCAACACTTGAGCTTCCTGCAATAGCAACAAGAGGAGGCTACAAAATTATTACAGTAGTACAGTAGATGCCACAGTTTTGTGCACTTATGACTTAATACTGTGTCATTAACATTTGTTTACATTTCTGTCAACTACAAATGGCACCATGTATGATCTGAAAGTGTGTGTATGTTTTGATAAATTTCAGCTTTTTATAATAGATTTGTATATATTTTATGCCAGTAAATGATAAGATAGACTAGTATTTACATATATTCTATGCATTTATGACATAACTTTTTCTTAATTTTTTTTTCTAAACAAGCTAACACAGGACTTTTTCTTAATTTTTTTCAATATTTCTAGGCTACCTGGTTTATCATGAGTTTTTTCAAATTGTCGCTAACCAAAAACAAATTTCCAATTTATTGAAAAAAAATCTGTGGATAAATGGACCCACACAATTCAAACCTGTGTTGTTCAGAGTTCGATCTTTTTTACACAAAGATCACCAACTACCTACATTGTTCTTGCTACATCTTGTTTTTTTTCATGTAATTATATATCTTGGAGATCTTTCCACATCAAATATAGAAAGAATTTTCTTGCTCATTTTTATAGCTACACAGTATTCCATTGTTTGGATGGTCATCATTTGTCCAGCCACATTTTGCCTATTAATGAGTTTTTCAATTGTTTCTTAACTTTCACCATCATAGACAGTGCTGCAGAGAGTAATTGTGGACATGCTTTGTTTCACGTGCATGCAGGTATGTCTGTAGATTAAATCCCTAGAAGTTAAATTGATAGTTGAAGAGGTATGTGCTTTCTTACAGGAAACACACACACATACACACATGTGCACACACACGGAAGAATTTCTTCCTGACATTGTAGTAGGCAGTTTTCTTAACAGGACACAGAAAGCAATAGCTATAAAACAATCAATGAATTGAACTTAATCAAAATTAAAAACTTTTGCTCATCAAAAGATTCATTAACAAAGTGAAAAGGCAAGCCACAGACAGAGGAGCAATATTTGCATTGCATATATCTGACAAGGGATTAGTATTCATAATATGTGACTGAATTTAAAAATGAGGAGAAAAAGTGGACAAGACTTGAACAATCATTGCATGAAAGTGGATATCCATATAGTCAATAGGCCTGTGAAAAGGTACTACTTTCTCAGAGTAGTTTCAATTAGCATTTTTATTAAGACAGAAGTTGAAATCTCTTTATGGCCGGGCGCAGTGGCTCAGGCCTGTAATCCCAGCACTTTGGGAGGCCAAGGCGGGCGGATCACAAGGTCAGGAGATCGAGACCATCCTGGCTAACTCGGTGAAACCCCGTCTCTACTAAAAATACAAAAAAAAAATTAGCCGAGCGTGGTGGCTGGCGCCTGTAGTCCCAGCTACTCAGGAGGCTGCAGGAGAATGGTGGGAACCCGGGAGGCGGAGCTTGCAGTGAGCGGAAGAGATCACGCCACTTGCACTCCAGCCTGGGAGAGAGTGAGACTCCGTCTCAAAAAAAAAAAAAAGAAAAAAGAAATCTCTTTATGTGTGAAATTTTTGTGTGAATTGTTTATATGCTTTGTTCATCATTACTCACCAGGAAAATGAAAATTAAAACTATGAGTTACTACTGTACATCCACCAGAAAGGCCAAAATTTAGAAAGCTGATAATATCCAGTGTTGATGAGGATGAGGAGCAACTGGAACTCTTATGCTACACTGGTAGGAGCGTACAATGTTACAGCGAATTTGGAAAACTGGATGGCAGAAGTATTCTACATTTTGATCACGGTGGTGGGTTTATGAGTGTACACATGCAAAAATTCAATGAGCCTTACAGTTAAGATCTCTATTTTTTAGGGGGTACAAGTATATCTTGGTTAAAAGTTTCAGAGTCAGGGGAAAGGTGTGTGCTTCTGAAATGTTGACAAAATTGTTTTCCATTGAGACTGCAATAATTTATATTTGAACCAGCAAAGGGTAAGTGTGCCTGTTCATTTAACCTCTTAAAAACTAAGCGTTATCATATGTTTTAATTTTTTGCCATGTTGATGAGTGGGAAACTTTGTCAGAGTAGTTTCAATTAACATTTTTATTAAAAATGAGGTTGAAAATATCTTTGTATGCTTAAAATCTATTTGCACTTCCTTTTTGTATGAATTGTCTGTCCATATTCTTCACCTATTTTTCTATAGGGTCTTTGAGTCATTTCTTATTGATGGAAGAAGTCCTTTATATGTTAGGGAAATTAGCCTTTTGGAATAAGAGTTGCAAGTATACGTTTCAAGTGGTGCTTTTGGCAATGCAGATTTCTTTGTTTACATTTCAAGTATTTAAGTTTACCAGTCTTTTCTTTTATGGCTTCTGGATCTTGGGCCATATTTAGAAAGGTTTTCCTTTCTCTGAGATTATAAAGAAGTAACCTTTTTACTAGGCCTTTCACTACTTTTAGAATTTCATTCTTATATTTAAATCTTTGGTGCATTTTGAACTTATCTTGGTGTAAAGAATGAGGTATAGATTAACTTTTTTCCCCAGCTATCCATCCAGTTGAAGTAATTCCATGTAGTGAGTAATTCATCCTTTCCCCTACTGATCTGAGATTTAGGCTTTGCTACTTTCTACATTTCTGAATGTATTTGGGTTTATTTTACAGACTGTCCATTATTTTCTACTCAATAGTCTTGTTATTCACGTACCAGTACCACAATGCTTTATTACTAAGGCTTTATAATATGTTTTGATATCAACAGAGATAGTCACCACTCACTGTGGTCTTTTCTCAGACATAGCTGGCTCTTCCAGCTTACATATTTTAATATTTAACTTTAGGATCTGCTTATATAGATGGAAACATATTGATATTTTTATTGGGATTATGTTAAATTCATAAATTAAAGAGAATGTCAATCTTATGATGCTGAGTCTAAATATCTGTGATCATAGTTTACTTTTTCTAGTCCTTTGTGTCCTTTCATAGTGTGTTAAAAGTTTCTTCACATAGCTCTTACTCATTTCTTGTTACTTGTATTTAGCTTTTTTATTGTATTGTGTATCCTTTTAAAATTATGTTTGCTAATTGATGATTGTATACTAGAAAGCCATAAGTTTCTGTATGTTAATATTTTGCCGTGTTACTAAATTAACAAATAACTTATACTAATTTTCAGTGGCTTCTCTTGAGGTTTCTAGGGATACTGTCTTATCATCTGCAAGTAGTGATAATTCTCCTCTTCATTTATAACTTTTATACCTCTGGTATATCTTTCTTTTTCTAATTGCATTGGCAGGTCCTACAGGAAAATATTAAATCATAGCAGCATCTTGTTCCTAACTTTGATGGAAATGCATCAGGTATTTATCTATTAAATATTTGAGGTTGAGAAAGAAAGATTTTCCCCCCAGCATTTTATTAGTAAACTTTCAAACATACTGCAAAATTTAAATCATTTAGCAGTGAACACCACCTAGATTAATGGTATTAACAGCTTGCTGTACTTCTCGAAGCTGAGTGCCCTATTTGTTTGAGGTAGAGAAGTGGCTCAAACAGATAATTATTTGAGAACATTCTGGGTAGTGGACATAAAACCTGGCACATGGCTAGTCATCAGAGGATGCTCAGATATACAAATACTGAAAGTGAGGCCCCAGGCAGCTAGTTCCCTTTCCAAGGTGTCACGAGGTGTCAGAAGTAGGGAAGAGCCCAGATGTAGGACGTAAGGTGGGTAGGGTGATTCTCAGGTGAGAGGAGGCAAAGGATGAAGGCCTCCCCCAGTCCCCAGTGTTCTGAAATCCACAGGAACCAGGGAGGGGGTGAGTGGCCTTCCAGGACACTGTTCTTTCCTGACAGCTGGCGGGAATGAATTTCCTTTCTCTCTCTTTCTGTCTACTACTCCTTCCCTGCTGGCTTCTCCTGGCAGAGCCCCAGACAAAGGAAGAGAAGTGGCCTGAGCAGGTGCTTCCCTCCTTCCCTGAATGGGCGCTTCCTGGACAGCTGGGGTGGAGAAAGCAGGGCTGTGGGCACTGGGGGTTGGGGTGTTGTGTTGGGGGATGGGCAGGGAAGGGGCTAAGGGAGCTTTGTGCCTCTCTCAACCCCATGCTGGACAGGGCCTTGACGTTGTCCTTTCTTATTTACACTATTGCAATCACTGCATTGAGTCCAAAAAGAAGATAAAAATACACAGTTTTGTAGTCAGGCAGATTTGGGTTCAGACGAGATCAGCGTGTTCAGGGTGTTATGGCCGTAGACCAGCCCAAATCTAGGCATTGCCAGAAACCTGCCGCATGTCCTTGGGTGAGATTTGGCTCTCGGCTCCTTCCTGGGCAGTGAGAGGATCTGCAACTCAGCTGCAGCACGGATGAGGAGCAAAGAAGGCCCTCGGCAAACAGGTCCTAGGCTTCCCTCTCCCCAGGCTCCCTGCTCCTGGTCTCCCCTCACTCTCATGCTCCCTTATCCTTACTCTAAAAGCTCCTAAGGTGTCCCTTTCTGGATGAAGTCCTGCCCCACCCCAGCTCCACAGCTTGGCCCACTCTGCCCCATCCTGATTCACCTGCCCACACCCGACCCTGAGCCAGCCCCGGTCTCTCTCACCTGCCTGCCGTTCTTCATGCTCCTCCCTGCACAGCTCAGGGCACCGCCTCCAGGAAGCCACCTGGAGCCATCCTGCTTCTTCCTCTGCTCTGCCAACAGACTCTACGCTTCCCACTACGTCCCTGCCGTGTTTGGGACAGGGGTATCTTGGTCTGTTTTCACACCTGTTCCTGCTTCTAGACGATGGGCTCCTTGAGGCTGGGAAACACACCCATTTGTTTTTCCATTCTCAACAGCCGGAGTTCAGCCCGAACACTGCACAGGGATCTTTTTGGACAGCGAAAGCTTTTGAGGCCCAGAGTGCTGATGAGTCTTGGCCAAAGCCCCACATCTGCCTGATAGCAAAGCCTTGGATTTAAAACCCTGCATGAGGGGTGGGACGGGTGAGGCCCTGTGGACAAGCCAGGTTTGCACTGGGCCTCTCTATTCACCTACCTCCCCCTTCTCAGCCTCAGTTTCCCCATCTGTGGGATGGGAGAGTGCACTGAAGACGGGCGGAGGGATGTGGAGGAATGCAGAAAGAGCTGGTTCTATGTTTTGGTGGAGGGAGTTGCTGGAAAGGAAAGAGACTTCAGACCAGTTACTTCCATCTCTGGAAATAGAATATGGGGCAGTGAAGACCATGGGCTTCGGGACCTAGAGTCCTGACCCAGCCATTTTCTAGATGAGTTATCACTCCCGAAAGCCTTGGATTTCTTATTTATAAACTGGAGGTAATAAATCCCACCTGGCAGAGTTGTCCTGATGACAGCAATCACCCACACCTGTTGAACACGTACAAAGGGCCAGGGACTGTTCTAAGCTCTTGAGACGCCTCGTGCCACTGAACACTCAGCAACCTTGCAGATGAGGAAACAGGTATAGCTTATACAAAGTCACACAGCTGGAAAGTGTTGGAACTGGAATAAAATAGAGTGATGCTGGCTAAGAGTTTAGCACCGTGCCTGACACACAGCGAGCCTTGGTCAGCGAGAGGGCCTAGGTCATCTGCCCCACAACGTGCTCAGACTTGCAACCTGCAGGCATGGCCCAGGGCCGGGGAGGAGAGGCACTACCAAAGATCCAAGAACCTTCTGGATCATGCAGACAACACAGACAAAGTCCCTGTTCTCAGGAGCTGTGTGAGCCAGTCAGGAGACAAACAATGAACAAGGATGCAAACAATCATTACGATGACATCAGACAGCGATGGGTGCTGTGAAGAAATCCAACACAGTGATGCCGTAGAGCCTTGCGAGGGATATATTAGGCAAGACAGTCAGAAGGACCTCCCTGCAAACTTGAATGGGAAGGAGCCAGTCAAGTAAAGAGCATGGGGAAGAATCATGCCCTAGGAAGAGAGAACGGCATGTGCTGAGGCCCAGGGTGGGGAGCCCCAGGGTGGGAAGCCAATGGTAGGCAGGGGGTGGGCGACCCAGAACCTTGGAGACCATGCCAGTTTGGATTTTCTTCTAGGTGCTGTGGGAAGCCATTGGATGGTTTCAAGCTCAAGGTTACCTCTCACTTGAGCTAAACAAAGAAATATGGTAACCGCACACCCCATAGAAACTAGCCGGAGACAGGCCAAGCACACTCAACACCTGTAATCCCAGCACTTTGGGAGGCCGAGGCAGGTAGATCACCTGAGGTCGGGAGTTCAAGACTAACCTGACCAACGTGGAGAAACCCCATCTCTACTAAAAATACAAAATTATCTGGGCGTGGTGGCACATGCCTGTAATCCCAGCTATTCTGGAGGCTGAAGCAGGAGAATTGCTTGAACCTGGGAGGTAGAGGTTGAGGTGAGCCAAGACCACACCATTGCACTCCAGCCTGGGCGACAAGACTGCAACTCTATCTGGAAGGAAGGAAGGAAGGAAGGAAGGGAGGGAAGGGAGGGAGGAAGGAAGGAAGGAAGGGAAGGAAGCTGGAGACAGGACTCGGCCTTGAGAAGCAGGGAGCCCTGTTCATGCCCAGACCATGGCCTGTTCGCTGTGCTGAGGGGAAGGCGACTTGGAGCCTTTATCTCTCAGGACACAGCTGGGTGTGTGAAATCCACACGGGCACCTTGGCACCTCTGCAATTGGGCAGATTCCCTAAAGGGAACAGGTCTTCTTGCTGGCCAGGGCAAAGGTGGGAGGTGGCTGTGAAGACTGTGGCTGGTTTTCCAGCCTGGTGGGTGGGACGTGTTCTCTGACCGAAATTGCAGTATGCTTTGCATGAATGCATGAGTGGGCCAGGGCTAGCATAGCCAAGAAGAGCAATCCATTCCCGTGACTGACCTTGACTTTTGGCCTCACTTTCATTGAGCTCCATGGGCAAGGCTGGCTCTGAGTTAGCTGTGAGTTTCAGGGAAAAAATTTCAACTTACTAAAAATATCAATCCAAGGGTGGGTTTTGGGCTCAACAAAGAAACCCCTGACAGTTTCCTGCTAATAAAATAAATGTATTTTTCTTGGAGAAATAAACCAAATAAGAAAAAATAAATAAAGCTGGGTGCGGTGGCTCATGCCTGTAATCCCAGCACTTCGGGAGGCCAAAGCAGGTGGATCACTTGAGGTCAGGACTTCCAGACCAGCCTGGCCAACATGGTGAAACCCTGTCTGTACTAAAAATACAAAAATTAGCTGGGCGTAATGGCGCACGCCTGTAATCCCAGCTACTCAGGAGGCTGAGGCAAGAGAATTGCTTGAACCCAGGAGACAAAGGTTGCAGTGAGCCGAGATCATGCCACTGCACTCCAGCCTGGGTGACAGAGCGAGACTCTGTCTCAAAAAAAAAAAGGCAGCGGTGGTGGGGGAAGGGGGAAGAAAACTTTTAAAATTTTTGAAAAATTATGTATAGATAATCAACTAGGAGAGGACTGGATCAGAACCAAAATGGCAAAGCAGAAGTATTTAGTGGTTTGTTTTGTTTTGTTTTGAGATGGGGTCTGGCTTTGTTGCCCAGGCTGGAGTGCAGTGGTGTGATCTCAGCTCACTGCAATCTCCACCCCCTGGGTTTAAGCTATCCTACCACCTCAGCCTCCCAAGTAGCTGGGACTTCAGGTGTGCACCACTAAGCCTGGTTAATATTTTTATTTTTTTGGTAGAGACAGGGTTTCACTGTGTTGTCTAGGCTGATCTCTTGAACTCCTGGGCTCAAGTGATCCTCCTGCCTCAGCCTCCCAAAGTGCTGGGATTACAGGCATGAGCCATCACGCCCAGCCAGCAGAAATATTTAGAATCAGGCCGGGCGCGGTGGCTCAAGCCTGTAATCCCAGCACTTTGGGAGGCCGAGACGGGCGGATCACGAGGTCAGGAGATCGAGACCATCCTGGCTAACACGGTGAAACCCCGTCTCTACTACAAAATACAAAAAAACTAGCCGGGCGAGGTGGTGGGCGCCTGTAATCCCAGCCACTCGGGGCTGAGGCAGGAGAAGGGCGTGAACCCGTGAGGCGGAGTTTGCAGTGAGCTGAGATCTGGCCACTGCACTCCAGCCTGGGCGACAGAGCGAGACTCCGTCTCAAAAAAAAAAAAAAAAAAAAAAAAAGAAATATTTAGAATCATTAGTTTCCATAGATGGATCAGAAGTGAAAAGAGGGCAATGAATGTGATAAGGAACTAATACACAGAATTAATATCTCTGATATACAAAGAGCTCTCATAAATTATTAAGAAAAAGATAAACACCAATACACCATTAGCAAATAATTGAGTGCCTCATAGAATCAGAAGAATTACAAGCAAATAAATGCAAATATCTTCTAAGCAAATGAAGATATAAGCAACCTTACAAGGAAGGTTGCAAAGGAAAACAATGAGATATTTTTCATCTGAAAATAAGAAGATACAAATATCATAATATCAGGTGCTGTCAGGGGTTATAGGGAAATGGCCATTCTCTTGAGTTGCTGATTCAAGAGAGTGTAAATTAGCACAACCATTGTGAAAGGCATTTTAAAATTCAAAACAAAAGCATTTTTTTTAAGGTACAGATCTATTACCTAGCATTTTCACTTACAAGAATTTATCTTTTTAAAAATTCATGTGTGGAAAGATTCAGCTACAGTGTTTGCCTCAGCCTTTTTAGAGTATTGGAAATTATAAAGCACTATGGATCCCAAAATGGGGGACTGCATAATGTATTGTAGTACAGCCATACTGTGGAATACAACACAGCCATGAAAATGATGCTGTCCAAGCATGTTCAATGGCACAGGAAAAGGAACCACAACCACTGTCTCCAGCTGGGCATAAAGTGGAGCTGATACTCACCAGGACATAATAGGAATTCTTCTTCTTCTGTATTTCCCAAATTTTCTGGGGTTTTTTTTTCCCCCTACTTTTTTTAAAAAGTGAAGAGGGATCTTCTGGAATGTCAGGGACTGTGCCCACAGTCTGAGATCCAGGAAAATTGGCTTAGCATCCCTGTTGGCTGTAGACCCACATGTAAGCCAAAGCCTCAACCACATGGCTTACCTGCCTCAGTTTCCCATATCAAAATCTGAGATGAGAATGCCTGTTCTGTTTCCCTCACAACAAATAGAAAATATGTCTGTGTTCGTTTTCTACTGTTGCATAACAAATTACCCCAAAATGTAGCTGGGTAGTTCTGGTTCAGGGTCTCATTTGGTTGCAGTTAAAGCTGTCGGCCAGGGCTGCAGTCATCTGAAGGCTCGATTGGCGAACATACACTTCCAAGCTCATGCTCACAGCTATTGGCAGAAGGCCTCACTTCTTTGCAGGCTGTTGGCCAGAGACTTCAGTCTCTCACCACCTGGCCTCTTCATAGGCTCAGTGTCCTCACTCATGGCAGCTGGCCTCCTCTGAGTGATGATCCAGGTGAGAGCAAGAGAGCCCAGGCAGAAACCGGAATCTTGTGTAACCCTGGCCACATTCTGTTAGTAACACAGACCAACCCTGGTGTAATACGGGAGGGGACTACACAGGGCATGTATACCAGGAGGTGAGATTACAGGGGACCATCCCAGGGTTAAAGTGCTTAACAGGGAAAGGTGTGTTCTAAGGGGCAGTCAGGGGCTATCCATTACCTCCCAAAGTTCTGACTGTGCCCATTTTTTTGGAAGCCCTTGGGAGCATGATGGGGCCCACAGGAATAGTGAACAGGGGCAAAAAGACCCCACTCCACTTGTTCACTGAGTGCAGCATGGGGAAGATTTGTATCTCAAGTAACAGTGACTATCCCTGAGCAACTTGGTCGTGTGTGTGTGTGTGTGTGTGTGTGTGTGTGTACTTTTTTGGTGTTTTTCGAGTCATCTTCTTTGAGTACGCATAATTTTCTGGTTTTTAAATTTTTTTGAGACAGAATCTCACTCTGTCGCCCAGGCTGGAGTGCAGTGGTACAGTCATGGCTCACTGCAGCCTCAGTCTCCTGGAATCAAGTGATTCTCCCACCTTGGTCTCCCAAAGTGCTGGGATTACAGGCATGAGCTAAGTACATATAATTTTTGTATAATAGCTGGGACCACAGATGCGCACCACCACGCCTGGCTAATTTTTGTGTGTGTACAGATGGAGTCTCACTATGTTGCCCAGGCTGACCTCGAACTCCTGGACTCTAGCGATTCTCTTGTCTCAGCCTTCCAAAGTGCGGGGATTACAGACATGAGCCAAGTATAATACATATCATTTTTGAAGTTAAAACAGAAATGTGTGAAGACAGTGAATTCATCTGACTCTCAAAAGAGACTGCAAGTGATACAGTGACCCAGCTTTGAAGAAACGGTGCCTCGAGGAACCAGGAAGAATCCTGTTCTGGGATGGAGTGGCCTAGGGAGAGGAGGAGATACATCAGACAGCAAACCAGGCCCCTTAGGTTATGAGGCAGGGGCCTGCCACCCCATGAACCTGTCCCTCCCCACCCCAGCAAGTGGCCAGGGACGGCAGGTGGAATGTGAGAGCCACAGAGTGTGAGCTCGGCGACCTTGGAGCAGCCCCTCATATCACAGTTTGGATCAGATGCGCCTAATGGGAGGTACCAGGGTGTGGGATGTGGGGTGTGGGCTGAAGATGAGCTCACGTGCAGGCGGATGTGAGGGCATAGCAGGCAGGAGAACCCACACCCCCAGGGAAAGGGTCTACAAACAAGTTGTAGCTTACAGGGGTGGTGAATGGGGGCCACTGTGAGTGCGGAAATCCAAGCGGGGAGGTGGGCGGTGGAAGTGCACAGTCTGCGCTCTTCTGCCCTTCCGCAGTAACTGTGAAAGGGGTATCACTTGGAATGTCAGAGTTAGAAGGAGCCTCAGAATTGATAGGGATTCATCAATCTCTTAAAGACGAGAAATAAAGAGGAGGCTGGGCACAAAGGCTCATGCCTATGATCCCAGCGTTTTGGAAGGCTGAGGTGGGAGGATTGCTTGAGCCCAGGAGTTCCAAACCAGTCTGGGCAACCCTGTCTCTACGAATGAAAAAAATAAAAAATTAGCCAGGCATGCCTGAGTCCTGGCTCCTTGAGAGGCTGAGGTAGGAGAATTTCTTGAGCCTGGGCAGTCGAGGCTGCAGTAAACTGTGATCGCACCACTGTACTCTGACCTGGGCACACAGAGTGAGACACTGTCTCAATAAAATAAAACTTTCTTAGAAAAGGAAAGTGTCCTGGCCGGGCGCCGTGGCTCACGCCTGTAATCTCAGCACTTTAGGAGGCCAAGGTAGGCGAATCACTTGAGGTCAGGAGTTCGAGATCAGCCTGGCCAACATGATGAAACCCTGTTTCTACTAAAAATACAAAAATTAGCCGGGTGTGGCGGCGGACGCCTGTAATCCCAGCTACTCAGGAGGCTGAGGCAGGAGAGTCACCCGAACGGGGGAAGCAGAGTTTGCAGTGAGCCGAGATCGCGCCACTGCACTCCAGCCTGGGCAACAGAGCGAGACTCCGTCAAAAAAAAAAAAAAAGAAGAACGTGTGTCCTGCCAAGACCTGCAGCACTGTGGGTGACCAACTAGGAAAGGGACTCCAGCTCCCAAGAGCTGGCAAATAAGAGTGGTTGAATTTTTCTGTGGACCCGGAAGCAGAAGTAGGAGCTTATGGCAAAAGTTAGAAGGAGGCAGATTTTCATTTCATGTTGAAGAATTTTGTAAGTGATGGGCACAGTTGTGAGCTGGGGTTGACTGGGAGCGGGAATGAGGCTGTGTCTCCCGTCCTGGTCGGCTCAATTCCCTCCCACACAGCCTAGGAGCTGGGATGTGTCTGAGAGCAGCGCAGCCACCGCCCTCTGCTGGTGGAATGCTGGTAACACAGCTTTCCTGCTTGGCCACGTCGCAACCCTATGGCCAGGCGAGACTTTCCAGAGAGGACGCAGCCCTTTGGGGTCTGAGTGCTCCCTTCTGGGGGCTTCGGGACGCTGGGTAGGAGATATCCTCTGCACAGATGTGCCAAGAAGGCAGGCGAGGACATCGGAATGCCCGCCAGTGTCTGTAACTCGGTAGTGAAGCCAGCGAATGCCCCAGGTGATTGTGTGCCCTGTGTCATCAGGTGACCCTGCTGCCCTTCCTGTGAGCAAGGTCTCCAGAACTGACAGGCGGGATGGGGCACTGGCCTGGGTGTCTGCAAACCTGGGTGTGGCCTGGCACAGCCATCTCCCACTTACTCACTGGGTGACCTCAAGCAAGTGCCCTCCCTGAACTGGCCTTGCACTGGCAGTGGGGTGGAAGAGTAGGGACCCTGACCGCCAGAGAAAGGCTCGTGGACAGGGGCTTCTCCGTGGAGCACACACGAAGAACATCAAAGTCAGCTGTGCTCCATGACCTCACCAGGCAGGGTCTGAATAACAGTTTGCCCTGATCCCAGCTACCTTATTCCCTCCTTCTCTCTCCCTCCAGCCTTTCCACCGGTGCCCTCATGCTCTGTTCCCTCAGTCCTGCCTTCAGGAATGTTCTCAAAGCTTATTCAGAATGAGTCAACAGTGACCAGATATATCCCCCACTACGCTCTCTTTAGGGGTATTTTATTTTATTTTGAGGCAGCAAGGTGGAGCACCAAAGGAATGAATCCCTAGGAGTAGAACATCAGGTATCAGTCAACTAGAGAGTCAGAGATTCTTGTATAAGGCAAAAAGACTCAGGCAAGAAGAAAGAGGAAATCTTCCCCCTTCCTTTTGTACTGGTCAGACCACAGGCTGGAAGTTCAGTATTGTTCTTAGCTCCGTGAGCCACACTTAAATTGGGAAATAGAGCAGAAGGTAATCTGAAGAAGGCAGCCATGATGGCGAAAATCCTTCTAGTCCAGCATGAATTGGAATGTTTGTACCCCGCTTCAGCATGCTCTGGAATTCCCCTTGCGGCAGCTGCCTCCCATTTTGCTGTCAGTCATTCATGAGGATTTCACAGTAACTTTGAGGACAGGAAACAAGCTATGTCAATTCCCTTTCCTCAGTCAGTTCAGCCTCTGCTCGGGCCTCCGTCAGTTTAGCCTCTTCCTCTAGCTCACCTTCCCAGGGAAAGTAAAGCCTCAGAGGGCAGGAATAGCATCTTCTAGGCAGAGGAGGGGTGTCCTGTGTCTGGAAAGAAATGGGGACTCGGGGAGGTAGGAGGTGAAGTTGTAGATTCTAGTTTGAGCTTTGCCACTTAGTTGCTGCATGACCTTGGGCAAGACCATGAACCCTTCTGAGCCTCTGTTGTCTCATCGCTTAAGTTAGGGACATAATAACTCCTCCACAGAGGTGGTGAGACTCAAGATGCTTATAGACCTGTTTTTATAAAACCAAGGTTATGGAGATCATAACAAGTTAGTACATATTTAAAGTGCTTAGAAAACATTAACACACTGTAGGTTCTCTGTAAATGTTAGCTGCAATTCCACCTCCTGGAAGAGAGAATTTATTCACTTAACCAATTTTTACTGAGCACCTTCTCTGTTCCAGGCACTGTGGGAAACACTGGGGACCCAGCAGTGAACAACACAGACAAAAACCCCAGCCTTCATGGGGCCTACACGCTAATGGAGGAGACAGATAATAAAGTGGATTATAGGGTATAATATAGTATAATAATAGAACAGAAATAGAATAGAATACAGAACAGAATAGAATACAATAATGCTAGGAGGAGAAATTGATTAGGGAAGGGGACGGGAGTGTGGGAAGGTGGAGAGGTGGCTTAATTTAAATAGAGTGGTCAGGGAATCTGATTGGCTCAGTTTGAGTTGTACGCTCATCCTGGCCCAATCAGCTGTGTGTGTGTGTGTGTGCAAGGGCACAATGGGGGCAGATAAGGATATCTGATTGGCTCAGCTTTAGTCAGATGCCCCTTATGATCCAATCAGTTTAGTGTGTGCTGGCAGTGGCCAACACTTGTGCTAACACGATTGCTAGTGTCCGCATCTATGGGAAAGGGACATAGGAGTCATGATGAGCTGCACAAACCCTCCAAAGGATTCTGAATTGAAGCAGGACTTCTGCCTGCTGGCCCACCTTAGCCTTTAATTTCCAGGGGCCAATCTAGCTTCAAGTCACCTTCCTCAGCTGTCAGGACTGAGGTGCCAGAGGTTGAGGGGTCTGCAAGGATAACCACCGCTGACTAAACCTGTCAAACGCCAGACACCTCCACACACTGTCCCTGTTCCCCTGTGACATGGGGCTGTTATTCTCAGAAAGCTGCAGAGGCGGGACTTGAACTAGAGTCCATGAGACTCCCAAGCTGGAGTGCAGGTCTCAGCCGTGGTTCCCAAGTCCTGCTGCTGCCTCTGTGCTAGCATGCGCACACCGCAGCCACCTGAGGAGAGTGTTTAAAATGCTTGTTCCCAGAGGCCCTGACCTGACTTGGGAGGTCTAGCAGTGGTCCAAGATCTGTGTTTTTTGTTTCTGCTGGATTTTTTTTTTTTTTTTAAGACAGAGTCGTGCTCTGTCACACAGGGTGGAGTACAGTGGCGCCATCGCGACTCACTGCAGTCTCAACTTCCTGGGTCAATTGGCCCTCCCACGTCAGCTTCCCCAAGTCGCTGGAACCAGAGGTGCGCACCACCATGCCTGGCTAATTTGTTTTCTTTTTTTGTAGAGACAGGTTTCACTGTGCTGCCCAGCCTGGTCTTGAACTCCTGTGTTCAAGTGATCCTCCCACTTCAGCCTCCCGAAGTGCTGGAATTACAGGCATGAGCCATGGTGCCCAGTGCAAGACCTGTTTTTAGCAGCACTTTTGGGACTGTGCTCCCCACCAGGCCTGGAGCCCCGGAGGCACACCCTCCCTCTCCTCCAAGCCATCTGTCAGTGCTCCTCCTTCCTCCCCAAAGCTTGCTCCTCTACCCTTCCTGTAAAGTTCCCAATTGAACCCCCGCCCCCATCACTATATTTGCAGGGTGCACTGCTGGTCATTCCCACTGGGCCTGGGCAGAGACTACAAATAAGAAAATTCCAGAACCTCAAAGGTCACCCTGCACAAAGCCCCACTGTACGGATGATACAAATGAGGCCCAGACAGGGATAGGGCTGGCTAAAGGCCACACCGCAGAGGGTGGAGCTGAGACCCTCCCGCTGTCATGCAATGGCTAAGTACAAGGGCCCCTCTCTGCCACAGAGAGAGCATTGCCTTGGGCAGCTGGGGGCAGCTTTTCTGGGAAAGGCCAGGTGGCAGCGGGGGGATACTGAGGCTGGGCTCCAGGGGTTTTCAGGGGTTTGCTTGGACAGGCAAAGGTTATTTGGGAGCGGACCTTCACAACCTCCATGGGCAGGAAGAAAGCAGCTGTCCTTGTCACAGGCCTTGGTGACTTCTTGTTGGGATATTGTCCACCCTGGCTCAGCCCCTGTCCATTCTGCAGATAAAACAACCCTACCAGGTTGGAGGGTTCCTCACACACTGCCCAGCCCCATTCTGTGCGTCTCCTGCCTCCTCACTCCTGGTATGTCTGTTCCTGCCTTCACCCTCTCCTTCACCACAGCTGGGTGGCCAAGTCCCCTCTACTGTGTCAAGAACAGGTCCTGATCCCCTGGCTCAGCCAGCCACAGGCTCTCCGCAGCCATGGAAAAACGTGAACGTTAGCTGGCTTGAGAGTTTCCTGTCCTTTCCTGAAAATCCCCTGCCTCTCGGAGGCAGCCCCCTGGCCCAGGAGACTGCCCTGCCCCTCCGTGATTAACAGGAGCCCTCCTTTCCCTTGCAAGGTCTGTTGCTTCCCGACAAAGGCCTAATGTGCACTTGACTTTCCCCCCGGGTGACTTGTACAGCACCCGTGCCACTGGCCGCTGGCTCTTCCTGCAACCCTGGCAGAGTTAGGACCTTTCCCACTGAGTCTGGGAGGACGGCAGACCCAGGTCCTGTTGTGAGAGAAGGAGTCAGCAGAACAGCCTAGGGCTCCATAGTAATAGCAGGGGGAGGAGGAGGAGGAATTCCACAATTTCTGTGTCAATGGGAGCCCTTTCTCCCCTCCCTCACACTGAGCCCCCAGAAGGGCGCCCCAGGGCCGTTGGGCAATAACAGAGAAAAGACAGCAGGTGGTGGTTCATGCCTGTAATCCCAACACTTTGGGAGGCCGAGGCGGGCAGATCACCTGAGGTCAGGAGTTCAAGACCAGCCTGGCCAACATGGTGAAACCCCATCTCTACTAAAAATACAAAAATTAGCCGGGTGTGGTGGTGCGTGCCTGTTATCCCAGCTACTTAGGTGGCTGAGGCAGGAGAATCATTTGAACCCAGGAGACAGAGGTTACAGTGAGCTGAGATTGGGCCACTACTCCAGCCTGGGAGAAAGGCGAGACTCCATTTCAAAAAAAAGAAAAAGAAAGAAAAAGAAAAGAAAAGAAAGCAGCTGAGTGTGTCCAGGGATCACAGCCAGCACCAGGCTCAGAAGAGCTGCCCACGCCGTGTCCCCTGGGAGCCCAAAAACACAGGCACCACACACCTAAACCCCAGCCTTCATTGCTGGTCCTCCAGTGCTCAGGTAGGGAAGACTTAGAGTAGAAAATATAGCCCTAGGTTACTGGAAAGATAGTGGATCTGGCTAGAGGCCAGGGGACCACTGTACCCAGGGTGTGTTCACCTCCCTTCCTCCTCCAGCAGCCCAATTCTGCTTGACAGCAGGACCCAGTCCCTGCCCTGGCCCTCTGAGCTGGTCAGGCGGAGTGAGGGCCTTCCCAGAAATATCACCTGCTTCTCACTTGTGGATGAGTTCAGTAGATATTTACTGAGACTCTTACTATGGGCCTGGCACTATGCTGGGTGTTGGGATACAGGAGTGACTAAAACAGACAGAATGTGGTGGAAGTGACATCCAAGGGAACCATCCCATCTTATTCATCTCTAGGTGGCCAGCTCCAGGCCCAGGGAGGGTCCTTGTCTGTGTTTGGTGAGCTGGGTGGAGATTCAACGTATAACCCCAGACTGGCAGGGCTGGAAGGGCCCTGATGGTTCAGGTCCACTGTGCAGACACTTTCTGAGCGCATACACCAGGGAGGCTGGCCATGCTAGGCCAAAGGGTCTGTACAAAGATGGGTTAGACACATGCCCCACCCACAGAAAGCTCACCCTTGATGAGGGTGACAGCCATGGCAGCCACTAAGCACAGTACAAAGGAGGGTCTGGTCCCAGGGGCTGTGCAGAGCACAGAGGCAGAGGGAGGAAGCTAACCTGCATTTTGCAGATGATAATAATAACTACCATTTATTGAGTGCTTCTGCGGGGCCAGGCACTGTGCCCAGTGAGTTTGTATTTATTGGTTCATGAGGACACTGAAGCCCTGGGAGGAAGGAACTTGCTCGGTCAGTCCTTAGCGTGGGCTGAGCCAAACTAGACCCTGACTTCTAGCGGTTCAGAGTGCAATATGTTCCTTCTCCCACTACCCCACGCCCTAAGGATCAGCCAGTCTCCACAGATATAGCAGAGAGAAAGCTTGGGATGGGGAGGGTCATCTCAGCATTGGGCTGTTCACTTACAATGTGAAGGACATTTTCAAGGTCATAGATATCCCAGGGTCATTGCCTCGGAGGTGGTGCATCTCCTTCTCTGGCCCCTTACATGTCCCTCATGGAGCAAGGCTGAAGGTCTGAGCCAGAGGTCCCCTGCCCAGCCCACAGATTCCATGGATTCCATGGGGACAGTGTTGGCCCAGGGCGGAGTCTCTATGGTGTCTGGGCAGGGAAGATGGTAGGCACTGGGTTCCTGCAAAGTGTGCATGCTCTTGATGGATGGCAGTTCTCTCAGTGGCTACCCCTAAGAGGCAAGGCAGAGTGGCCCAGCCTGGGAGCGAGTGGATGGTGCCATGTGACCCACTCCCACTTCAATGACAACAGCATCTTTGCAGCTGGCAGCATGTGGCTGGGGGAATCATTTGATCCTGAATATAGACCAGCATTGTGTTTGAGACCAGAGGGTGTAAGAAGCATGTCTGTACCTCTGAGGTTTCATTCGTGTCTCACACTCTGCTGGAAACCCTCCACGATTATCTCATTTAAGATGAAAGTGCGGATAATCTCTTGGGAAGGCAACAAACATCCATGAAATAAAGCAAACAATACAAGACAGTGCTAAATGGAGAAGCAGGACAGTGTCATGGTGAGGCCCAGAGCACCACAGAAGGCTCTGCACCATGCAAATGGTACCCCCTTGGGTTGTACAGTGCACAGTTCATGCAACTGTAGAAGGGATCCTGATTAGGTCCACCGTTTATGGCATCATTAATTCAACAAACTTTGATGAGAGCTTACCGTGGGTCCAGCACGATTCCAGATACTGGAGTTATAGCAGAGAACAAGACAGAGCGCCACCCTGCATGGAGCTTACATTCTAATTTGAAGGTCAGACAGACTAAGGGCTGAGTCCTGGCTTTGCCGCTGTGTTAGTTAATCTCACTGAGCTTCAGTTTCCTCATCTGCAAAATGGACACAATGACCTGTACTTCGTAAGGTTATTGTGCTGAAAAATGGAAATAACACTTGGCTTCAGGTCTGACACATGGGAAGCCCTGTTAATGATAGCCAGCACGATCACAAATGCTGTGCGAAGAAGGGCTTAGAAAAACTGAGGGAAAAGGGGCCGGAAGCAGTGACTCACGCCTGTAACACCAACACTTTGGGAGGCTGAGTTAGGCAGATCCCCTGAGGTCAAGAGTTCTAGACCAGCCTGACCAACATGGTGAAACCCTGTCTCTACAAAAATGCAAAAATTAGCTTGGCATGATGGCAGGTGCCAGTAATCCCAGCTACTCGGGAAGCTGAGGCAGAAGAATCGCTTGAACCCAGAAGGAGGAGGTTGCAGTGAGCCAAGATCGTGCCATTGCACTCCAGCCTGAATGACAGAGCAAGACTCCATCTCAAAAAAATAAATAAATAATAAAATAATAATAATAATAATAATGAAAAGAAAAGTTGAGGGAAAAGGAAGACCACAAGATGTGAAGTGCACTAAGTCGTCTCAGTGGGAGCAGGAGTTGGGGCGTCTCTTGAGGGGTGCAGAAGCCCAGAGGAGCAGGCCTTTCTAAGGACTGTGTCACAAGGAAGGCAGGGAGGGGGCCAGTGAGGGGCACCCTGATTGGGGACCGTATTTTCCCAAACCAAGGGTCAGGACACACATGATCTGGCAGAGAAGATCTGTGTTTCCTTAGAGAAGAAGTCTGGGAAAAGGTGTGGTCATCCAAATATTGGGATTGGGGCAGATATCACTGTTTTCATAGGACCTGAGACATCATGTTTAAAATTGGGTCTGTCACACTTGAGAAGTGTGACCCCCATAGGGTTGAGCAAACCGAAGAATAAGGTTAGAGGGCAGGTGGGGGTGGGAACAGGGTGTGCGTGCCCCTCAAGGGCCAGGCAGGTAAGTTGGATCTGATAAGACGGAGAAAGGGGAGCTGACTCAGTCAGGATTCCTGCTGCACACTGGCTGAGTGGCCCAAATCTCTGTCTCTCTAGGTCTCAGTTTCTGTCTCTGAAAAGTGGAGACATTGTTGAGGAGCAGAGGTAACACAGATGTGGTTATCTGTTGCTAGCAACAGAAATCACTGCCAACCCCAGTCCTTTTATGCAGGGAGGGTTTAGGGGCTTCATAGATTTAAAGGGCTAGGGCTGCAGCAGTGAAGAGCCAGACTTGGAACCAGATCAGCACCAAGACAGCTCCCGAGGGCCCAGTCCCAGCCCACCCTGGGTAGGAGTCTGATTGGCCAAACCCAGTCCCATGCCCTGTCCCTGGACAGCAGAGGACCCTGGGTAGGAGGAGCCCCTGCTTCAGCTTTCGTGGTGGGGCACTGCATCCCACCAGGACAGCCCACAGTGGGAGAGTCCTCCGAATCAGGAAGGGGGCTTGGATGCCCAATTGCCAAAAACTCCTACAGATAGTTACGTATGCCGTGGAAGATTCTGGAGGAGTTGCACAAGGAAAGTAATAGTTATAGAAGGCTGATCTTGCTCTGGGGTTCGAGAAGAGACCAGCACCGTGGAGACCAATTAGAAGACTGGAGTGCCTCAGGAAGGCTACGGGCAGGGTGCACCTGGAGAGGAAGGAGCAGATGTAGAGGCATTTGTGGGGATTAACTCATCAGAGGCCTCCGGGAATCCTCTCTGAATACGGAGAGGTACAGGGAGTCTCAGAGGCTTAGCAAGGGGCTCAGGATGTTTACAGCTGTCAGGGCTCTAAGAGATCACATGGCCCCAGATTGACATTCTCTGATCGACTGGTCAGGACTCCCTAGATGCTGTGCTGAGGACTGCTGGGCTCAGGCAGGACTCAGTGAGCGATTGGCAATGCCTGTTATAGATACAGAAACTCCAGGAGGGGCAAGAATACCACGTTTATTATCCCTGTCCCCCCAAAATGTCTCACTTTTCGCAGGGAGAGACTGAGACCTAGAGAGACAGAGATTCAGGCCACTCAGCCAGTGCGCAGGAGAGCTGAGATGAAAACCCAGGTCCCCTGAATCCCAGGCTGCTGCCCTTCTGCTGTAGCAGTGCTTTAGTAATGCTCCCCAAATCCCAGGTGGGCTGGGCAAAAAAAAGCACAACTCGAAACAAGTTTCCTTTCACGCTACAGGAGAGGTGTGGGGAGTTGGGGTGTTACAGGAAGGGCACCTGGCGGGAGAATCCTCTTCCCTCCCCGTTCCTTGGGGCCCGATGGCAAACGGAAGGAGGAGTTTTTATACTTTTGGCAGCAGCCCCCGCACACAGGAGAAGTTCTGGTGGGTCCTCTATGGAGAGGGCCCCTGGTATGGCAGAAACCCAGGCCTCTGGGCCAAAAAGCGGAGGGCAGACTTAGGAACCTGCTCCTGACCTTCACGGAGCTCCACCTGCCCAGGATCCTCCATGCCTATATGTCTCTCTAGGCCACCCCCAGTCGGGGTAGCTTCCTCTGGGGAGGGGGTCCTGATGTTCAGGAAGGCCTCTGGTGAGGAGCCTGAAGGACGAAGGCCTGTTTGGGGCCCAGTCATGGGAAGATACTGAAGACCCCAGAGCTGACTCCCTTGTTGGTCCAGACCCCGCACCCCCAGCCCTCCCACCTGCTTGGAGAACACGGCTCTGTGGCGGGGGAGGAGAAAGCCAATGCTAGTGATGGCAGCCTTGAGATGGTGCAAGCACTGTCCTTTTCTTTTGATTTTCTGCCTAAACCAGAAATGTGCTTTTCCCATAATTTGCATGGATGCTGTCATGTAACTTTTTTTTGCCGCTTCTCACATTTCCAACAGTTACAGTATTTGTGTACCACACCCTCCCCCCCCCCCCCGTAGGATATTGAGACATCACGGTGGGACTGGATGTTGGGAGCCTCACCTTCCCTCTGCAGTCTCCCTGCCAGTCACATTTAAGGCCTCGAATGCTGGGAAGCAGGGATTTCACCATCTCAGGACACACCTGCCTCACCTCCCTCCCTGCAGAGCATGTTCTACCTCTCAACAAGAGAGTGTGGCCTTTGTCAAGACCACTGTCATCATGGTGCTCACAGCCTGGTGGCAGGGATGAACCAGGAACCAAAGGTCCTTCAGTGTGGAAGGAGCATTGGAGGCGGAGGTGTATAACCATGTGCATGGCATGGGCAGTGGACTGAGGGAGAGTGTTAAGGCAGGACCATGCTGGGATGACAACAGGTCTGATGCCTGGATAAGGAGTTTGGCTTTTAAGGTCTAGGTAGTAGGGAGCCATTGAAGATTTTGGAGCAGGGGAGTTATTTCATCAGAGTTGCATCCTAGGAAAATTAGGCAACAGTGTGTAAGGTGGATTGGAGAGAGAACTGAAAAGAGCAGACATTACAGGGAAGGAGATAAACCAGTGGGCCCACTTCAGAAATCCTGCCAGCTCTAGAGTGAATAAAGCCCTTGACTCAAAATAGATGGCCTAGAAGTCTGTCTGAGAGTCTAAAAACCCCAGGAGATTACACTTTTGGGCCAAGCAGCTTTCTCTAAAAGGCTCCTGTCAATATGTACATAGATGACCCGCAAGGAGAAATGGACTAACCCAATGTCTCCCAGTCCTCCTTGGAAGGCTTTTGTTTACTTGATTAATTGGCCAAAGCAAGCAGGGTCCTGAAATAGGGGACACGAGACAAGTACGTCTTGATTGGGATGGAGGGAGAGAAAGAACACAGCCAGAGGCCAGGGCAGAAAGGACCACAGCAGAGGAGCTTGTGTGGCGCACGTGTGTGTGTGTGTGTGTTGCACGTGCAAGCATATACATGTGTATGTTGGGGACAGTCACTGGAAAATAGGGAACACCCTGTGGTGGAGCAGGCAGCACTTTGGATGAAGGACATCCATGTTTAGGAGCATGAGACCCCCTCCCGCCCCACAGTGGTACCCAGAGCTCTGAGCCTGCATAAACTCGTTCTGGTTCTGTCCCTGCCAAGTGGTGTGACCAGGGGCAAGTGTCCTCATTTAGTTGGTTTCTCTGGGTAACGCTAATTAAGATAATGTCTGTGCAAGTGTTGGGGGTTGTGCAAATGTGAGTTGGGGGCAAAGCCTCCTTCAGGCCCAGGAGCCTGGAACACGGGGAGTCTGATCCCTGCCCGGGACTTTGGGGAGAAGGACTACAATACCTATTTATAATGACTCTCTCTTTTAATATTAACTCCCAGCCATAGAAGAGAGACCCAAGAAGATTGTAAGCAACCTAATCAGATGGTCTGGGATGCATGGGACAGCATGCAGTGAGGGAAAGTGATGATAGGGGTGGCCCATGAAAAAACATCTTTCATACTGAGGCTTGGGATTCCAGCAGTAAATCACCCATCTGCTGGGTTCAGCATTAGCCACTGCCCTGGGTTCTCCTTTACATGCTCATCACCTAATGTGACTTCTGTCTTCCTATTTGCTTTACCTGTGGTTTCTACAAATGAGCCTGTATTAAATGTGCATGATAATGTTATTAATTTTGTTTGGGGAGACAGTCTCACTTTGCTGCCCAGGCTGGAGTGCAGATGTGCGGTCTCGGCTCACTTCAACCTCCGTCTCCTGGGTTCAAGCAATTCTCATGCCTCAGGCTCCCAAGTAGCTGGGATTACAGGCACGTGTCACCACATCCAGCTAATTTTTGTATTTTTAGTAGAGCTAGGATTTTGCCATGTTGCCCAGGCTTGTCTCACACTCCTGAGGTCAGGTGATCCTCCCGCCTTGGCCTCCCAAAGTGCTGGGATTACAGGCGTGAGCCACCACGCCAGGCCGATAATGTTTTTAATTGCTCACCCTCCCCAACAGGAGACAAGACTAACCTTCAGCTGCTAACTCTTAGAATGCACAAGTGTTTCAGGTGCTCCAGGAGGCAGGAGGCCCAGGCCCCAGCAGGCTACGGAGCCTCTAGGGTAGTGGTTCCCAGTCTTTGCTGCTCATTGAAATCAGTCAGGGAAACATGCTAAAAATACCAGTGCCTGGCTCCTGCCTCTCAGATATTGGGATTAAATTGATATTTAATTGTTTTATTAATTAATCACTTTATTTTATTGATAATTTAACTGATAATTAAGTTGATATTGCTCATTGGGTATTGGGATTATTTAAACTCCCAGGTGATGCTAAAATGTAGCCCAGTTTGGCAAGCTCTAGGCGGGGGAGAGAGACTGGGTGAGAAAAAGAGTAGGAAGGGAGGGTCTCCAAGAACAAATCTAAGGGACTTCACGACTGAGCTGCCACTGACCCGTTGTGGGAACCACACTAGAAATGTTGAGCTTCTACTTCTGATTTTTTCTTTTTCTATTTTTTTTTTTTTTTTTGAGACGGAGTTTCACTTCTGCTGCCCAGGCTGGAGTGCAATGGCACAACTTCGGCTCACCGCAACCTCCGCCTCCCAGGTTCAAGCAATTCTCCTGCCTCAGCCTCCTGAGTAGCTGGGATTACAGGCATGCGCCACCACACCCAGCTAATTTTGTATTTTTAGTAGAGACGGGGTTTCTCCATGTTGGCCAGGCTGGTCTCAAACTCTCGACCTCAGGTGATCTGCCCGCCTCAGCCTCCCAAAGTGCTGGGATTACAGGAGTGAGCCACCGCGCCCGGCCTCCTGCACTGATTTCTAACGACTTTCCTCCCTGGTTTACTTGGTGTCTCATCTACATCCTGAAACAGAAGCCAGCATAGCAGAGATGCCTTAGAGGCAGACAGCCAAGTGCAGGTGATAGCTCCTCACTTCCCAGCTGAGTCACCTTGGACAAGTCGCCTCCAAGAGCTCAGTGTCTCATCCATAAAATGAACTGTTACCAGAGGGTTGTAAGGATTTAATAAAACCTTATAGGGTTGTTACAAGGATTAAATTTTAAAATGTCTATAAATTGCTTAACATGGCCAGGTGTAGTGGCTTATGCCTGTAATCCCAGCAATTTGGGAGGTCGAGGCAGGTGGATCACCTAAGATCAGGAGTTCGAGACCAGCCTGACCAGCATGGTGAAACCCCATATCTACTGAAAAAAATTAGCTGGGCACTGTGGCACATGCCTGTAATCCCAGCTACTTGGGAGGCTGAGGCAGGAGAATCGCTTGAACCCAAGAGGTGGAGGTTGCCGTGAGCCGAGATCGCACCATTGCACTCCAGCCTGGGCAACAAGAGCGAAACTCCATCTCAAAAAAAAAAAAAAAAATGAAAAAATTGCTTAACACAAGGCCTGGCACTTTGCAATCACTCATCAAATAGTCTTTGATTATCACTATTGTCTTCTTCATGGTAGTTCTGGCATTGCCATCCCACATCTTTTTCATGTGGACTCAATGTGGATTCCTGTGTTCTGTGCTGGTACATCAGAAGCATGGCACTCTGTGGTTGCAGGTATGTCTTGCTTCATAAAGTAAAAAGGGGAACCATGAAAAAGTAGTAAGGGTATCAGACCAGGGTCTGGGAATCTGGGAAGCCCAGAGAAGCCAGGGGTTATGTTCAAGGTCACTGGGTCAGTAAGTGCCAGAACTGGGTGTGGAAATCCTGCCTCCTGCTCAGTCTGTTATTTCTGCCTCGCTAAGCTGATTCTCTAGGTAAGAAAACATTTTGCTTCCATGTACAAAATTCAGCTCTGCAGTGATGGGAGAATCTAGGAAACTGAAGCTGCAATGCAGGTTGGTTTGAAACTGTCTCATCCCCAGTCAGTTCATTGGGTTCAAAAAAATCCTGGACAGGGGCTGAGAGCACCCACCACTCCCCTGGACAGCCTGCTGGGTGAGCTACACCCACGGACTCACCATGCCGCCAGCCTTTCCAAGGGAGGGCCCAGCCATGGCTGCCTGAGTGCATGCCACACACACACACACACTGAAATGCACTTTCAATTAATTATATAATTTTATTTAATTTCAAAGATGTGTTTTCCCTGGTCTTATTCTGTTTTATGTTGCTGTAACAGAAACCACAGACTTGGCAATTTACAATACACAGAAATGTATTCGGCTTACGGTTCTGGAAGCTGGGAAGTCAAAGAGCATGATGCAGGTATCTGGCAAGGGCCTTCCTGCTGTGACATCCCATGGCAGAAGGTAGAAGGGCAAGAGAGATAGAGCAAGAGAAGACCAAACTCACTTTTATAACAAACCCACTCACAATAACTAACCCACTCCCAAGATAAAGACATTAATCCATGCGTGAGGGCTGTGCCTAATCTGACCTAATCATCTCTTATAACCACTTCCCAACACTGTAGCATTGGAGACTAAGTTTCCAACACGTGAACTTTGAGGAACATATTCAAGCCATAGCACCCTCCAAACCATCCATGTGGTAACAAGGGTGTAGAGAAACCTGTATGAACAAATACATTTATGTTGCACAAAAGCTTTCAAAACATGTAAATCTGGTAGGCACCAGTCTGCATATTATTCTTTAAGACCTGTTTGCTTGAAACCAGAGAGGAGTATTTTTCAATCAAGGCTATGGGAGGTGTGTTTTTTGTAATAATATCTGTTTTTTAATAACAATTTTATATGTTTGTTAGAATTGGAAGCTGCTAGTAATATCCAACTATTCACATGTTGTCACTATTAGCATTTTGATGTATGTTCTTGTAGATTGGTTTTTTTAAAAATAGATAGGGATCCTTTTATATATACAGGTTGAGCATCCTAAATCCAAAAACCCAAAATCCAAAATGCTCCAAAATCTGAAACATATTGATCACCGACATGATGCTCAAAGTAAATGCTCTTAGATTTTGGATTTTCGGATCTGGGATGCTCAACCAGTAAGTAAAATGCAAATATTTCAAAATCTGAAAAAAACAATCAAAATCTGAAACACTTCTGGTCCCAGCACTTTGGATATGGGATACTCAACCTGTATAGAGCTTGATTCTGTTTTACTAAGTGTAGATCTTTAGCAATGCTCATGCCACTAAATATTCTTTGAATATATGATTTTAAATGACCTCAGAATATTCAATTATATGGGTGTACTGTAATTTATTTTGACAATGTCCCCATTGTTGTCCCTATGATAAATAACATGGTGGTGACTGTTTTAGTGTGCTTCTCTGTTGATTTCCCTGGGGTATATTCCCAAAGCAGAATTATTGGTCAAAGGTCATGAACCTTTTAAAAGTGTTGGAGAGGTTCCGTCAAGTGGATCTCCGGAGAAGTTGCCCTACTTGACACTCCCACTCATCCTGGAGCAGGGCATCCATGCCCCTCTCCTGGGGCTGGTGATCAGGTTATATCTAAAAGACACCCTATCTGCCAATAACTCTGTCTGTTGGCATTGGCACTCAGGGTATATTTGAGATAAAATCTGATCCCCAGCCCTGGGCTCTTCCTTGGGAAGACTCAGAGTGCACAACCGCTGCCATTCAACATTGGACATGGAAGGGCTGTCCCAGCAAAGAAGGGCTGGACTTGTTCTGTGAGCCCTCCAGGATAACACCCACAAAAACAGGGTGAAGATCTCCCTAAGGGTTATAAATTCCAAATAATAGGTCTCTTCCTCCACACCCCACCCCAGGCAGCAAGGTCTCTGCCCCAGCTCTGTTGGGACTGAAATTCTCTGAGGTTGGAGGACCAGATGGCAGGTTAGAGCCCTGGACTTCTGAGAACCCTACCCCTGGGATAATTCTGTGAGTCGACCGTCTATACAGTCATTGTACAGTCATGAAACATTGAAAAATCTTGACTCCAGAGAAGCTCACTAAATCTCTGTTTTCTTAGTTGTAAAATCGGCTTGTGATGAGCATTAAATTTGATTATATTTGTAAATCAATACAAATGTGTTTATATTAATATGCTATTATATTATCAATAGGCATGTGTTAGTGTTGGTGTTAGTGTATTAGTATGAAGCATGAGAAAACAGTATTGTGTAGCAGTTAGGAACCAGGCTTTAGCAACAGAACCAAGTTTGGTCTCTGGTCACACTCCCTATACAGAAACAGTAACTTGTACAACAGATGCATGTGTGGAGCTTGGGGAGAAAATTGCTCACATTTAAAAAATTTACAATCAGCTTCCTTTACAACATTTGGCAGAGGCATTTTGTTTTTTCTTTAATTTTTATGTTTGTTAAAGTAATAAATGTGCAGAGGTCAGAAGGTCTGATAATACTCTCACTGCAAAGTGATGTGCTGGGGTTGGCTTGTGCTGGCTCATGAGAGCCTATTGGTAAAATTTTTAGGAATTTAGGAGTTTTGCAAGCTGGTTGTTAAACAGAGCCATTATCATAAATTACATTGAATAAACTTACAATTAAGTTATAGTAAAAGCAGAAGTACTAAATATTAAAAATGTATTACTTCCCAATTATTTCACTATTATCTGTGTTTTTGAGGTTATCTGTGCCTATTACATTTGCATAGTGGAAATATTCTATAATAGTGTGCTGAGAGCCTCTTCTATCTCCGTATTTGGTGACATTAGCCTGAAATCAGTGATTGTGGGAATATTTACACCACTAAAATTGGCAAACGCTATGAATCAGGGCCTTTTTAAATCTGGAAACCCAGTTGTTAAGCATCTACAACCCACTACTGCCTAGAGCCACAACCCCTGTCCTGTCTTGTGACACCGCTGCATTTCCTACTCTGGTTTTAGCTGTTTCTTTATGCACTTACCCCATATTTCTTAATTACATGCTTTTACCACCGCGTCTTGATTTTCAAATATTAGACATGGCCTATTGGCTCCCTATTATGGAAAATGAGGCTCTAGCTTTTTTCCAGCTCTGTCTCTCTTCTTACTACACACACATACACACTTTCCTTGCCTCTGTCTTCCAAGTACAGCATAGCACAATTCTTGCTTAAGATATAAATATTTGGCCAGGCACGGTGGCTCAAGCCTATAATCCCAGCACTTTGGGAGGCCTAGACGGGCGGATCATGAGGTCAGGAGATCGAGACCATCTTGGCTAACACGGTGAAACCCCGTCTCTACTAAAAAGTACAAAAAACTAGCCAGGCGAGGTGGCGGCGCCTGTAGTCCCAGCTACTGGGGAGGCTGAGGCAGGAGAATGGCATAAACCTGGGAGGCGGAGCTTGCAGTGAGCTGAGATCCGGCCACTGCACTCCAGCCTGGGAGACAGAGCGAGACTCCGTCTCAAAAAAAAAAAAAGATATAAATATCTTAGTTTTTACATTATTACAATCATGTAAATATTGTACATAAAGCATTAAGCACTGTGATCACATTAGTTTTCTTTTTTTTTTTTTTTTTTTTTTTTTGAGACGGAGTCTCACTCAGTTATCCAGGCTGGAAGAGACTGGCATGATCATGACTTATTGTAGCCTAGGCCTCCTGGGCTCAAGTGATCTTCCCACCTCAGCCTCCCAAGTAGCTGGGACTATAGGTGTGTGCCACTACGCCCAGCTAACTTTTTTGCTGTATTTTTTGTAGAGGTGAAATTTTGCCATGTTTCCAGGCTGGTCTCGAACTCCTGGGCTTAAACGATCCACCTGCCTCAGCCTCCCAAAGTGCTGGGATTACAGGTGTGAGCCACTGTGCCCAGCCTACGTTAGCTTTCTCAGACAACATTTTTTCTTGGAGGTAATAATTGCATTTTTAAATTTGCTTGATGTCTCTATAGAAAAGTGGTTTTCAAACTTTTTTTTTAAGCAATGGAGCTCATCAGTCTCTAGAAAGACTTGTCTCCTTCCTGAGTGCAGGACTGTGGCCACTCCCCCTTCTAAATAGGCTCCTCTATGTTCAGAATAGGTTCCGGTGATGTTGCCTAACCTGCCCCTCCTGTGTATCACCCATGGGCTGCTGGCTAGAAGCTCCTGTTATCTGATGGCCACCTATTGACTGGTTTGGTGACTCTCAGATTTGCCTGGGCTGGGCTGGCTGCCAAACACTTAATGCAGACAGCCTTGCTCAGGGAGCACTCCAATGCAGCTTTTGAGATCAGACGGAAGGAATGACTCTGGCAGAGAGTAAGGGAGCTGTGGAAGCAGATGATACAGGGCCTATCCGCCCATGAAAAGTCTGAGCTGCAGGAGGGGAGCTGGCCAACAGTGAGTGACCAGTAGGGTTCAAGAACACTCGCTTTTGAGAATCACACCTGTGTGGAAATCCCAGCTGTGCTTTCAGCTGCTTGACCTTGGGCAAGTAGCTTAACCTCTCTGGGCCTTAATTTCCTCATATCTAATTAACAGGGTTGTTTCCAGAGTTAAAGATAATGTGTGTAACCCTAATAAATCTCAGAGTCACATGTGACCCAGCCTCTGCTTAGAGTCTCATTTTTAAAAAATCATCTTCAGCTGAGAGCAATGGCTCACGGCTTTGGAAGGCCAAAGCAGGTGGATCACCTGAGGTCAGGAGTTCAAGACCAGCCTGGCCAATACACAGAAACCCCATCTCTACTAAAAATATAAAAATTAGCTGGGCGTGATGGTCGATGCCTGTAGTCCCAGCTACTCAGGAGGCTGAGACAGGAGAATCGCTTAAACCCGGGAGGTGGAGGTTTCAGTGAGCCAAGATCACGCCACTGCACTCCAGCCTAGGCGACAGAATGAGACTCTGTCTCAAAAAATAAATAAGTAAATAAAAGTTAATGTTAAAATTTAAAAACTTTCTTTTTTATTTTATTTTTTTTTGAGACAGAGTCTCACTCTGTCACCCAGGCTGGAGCTCAGTGGTGCGATCTCAGCTCCCTGCAATCCTCGCCTCCCAGGTTCAAGCGATTCTTGCGGCTCAGCCTCCCGAGTAGCTGGGATTACAGGTGCCCACCGCCACGCCTGGCTAATTTTTGTATTTTTAGTAGAGACTGGATTTCTCCATGTTGGCCAGGCTGGTCTCAAACTCCTGACTTCAGGTGATCCATCTGCCTCAGCCTCTCAAAGTACTGGGATTACAGGAATGAGCCACCGTGCCTGGCCTAAAAAATTATATTCTAACAGCCCAAAAGTAATTTAAAATATATGCCAAACCTGATTACATCTTTCATAGAATATTGAAAGAGTATTCAATATTCATAGAATATTCAGTATTCATACAATATTGATATCATAACTGATATCAACACTCTCCAAATCCTTTTTCTCTATCCTCTAATTTTCCACAACATACAACATCAGTGAAGTTCTCCTGGGTCCAGCCTCTGAGGCTTTTTTCCCCTCTCTTTCTCTGCCTCATTCTGCATGTTCCTTACCACTGCCATTTTCTCCAGTCCTGTTTTTTCCTCTACCCATCCTGCCATGGCTCTGTTGCAAAAGATCAAACGATCTGGAAAAGAGCCGATAGAGATGCAGGCAGGAAGTGGTGGGGAAGAGGTCATGGCAGGACACACACTCTGAAATAACTCTTCTTCATCTCACTGGGAAGTGCTAGGCATGTGCAGTAGCAAGGACTTGGCAGAAATTGGTTCTCTTCCTCCTTCTTATTCTGATGAGGAATCTGAAGGAGAGAGCGGTATGACCTCCTAGACCTCCCTCTTTTCTGACCACCTACCCACTGTTAGCAGATGGACAGTAACTGGAGAAACCTCCTTGCTTCCTCTCCTTCAAACTCCCCAAAAAAGTAGCAATGAAAAAGACCTGAGAGATGGAAGCATAGCTTCTGCCTATTCCCCCTCCCTTCTCTGCCACCTTTGTAGCCGCTAAACATGGAACAGCTCTTCCACACCCATCCACACCGCTTGTTCCATCCTTTTGTGGACTCACCCCCTCCCAGGAAGTCATGGACTGAGCACCTACTGGGTACCAGGCCTGTAAGGGGCTGGAGATTCAGAGACGAGGATGACACAGACTCTGTCCTCAGTTGCTCACAGGCAAACAGAACCAAACTGCAAATCAGATCTGGTTGTGGTTTTGTTTGTTTGTTTTGAGACAGAGTCTCGCTCTGTCACCCAGGCTGGAGTGCAGTGGCACATTCTCGGCTCACTGCAACCTCCACCTCCTGGGTTCAAGCGATTCTCCTGTCTCAGCCTCCTGAGTAGCTGGGATTACAGGCGTGTGTCACCACGTCTGGCTAATTTTTGTATTTTTAGTAGAGATGGGGTTTCTCCATATTGGCCAGGCTGGGCCCAAACTCCTGACCTCAGGTATTCTGCCCGCCTTGGCCTCCCAAAGTGCTGGGATTACAGGCGTGAGCCACCGCACTCGGCTTGGTTGTGTTATGGAGGGAAGCACAGAATGCTGTGAGAGCACAGAGGAAGAGATCTTCACCCACTAAGGTATCAGGGAGGACTTTCTGGAGGAGGTGTCATCTAAGCTGTACAATAATAAGTGCTGTCATATATTGAGCATTTACTGATATTCTCTTCACTAAGTGCTTTGCTGTGCATATTGGCTCACATAATCTTCACAACAATGCTAAAAAGTAGACATCATTATTCTCATTTTAGAGAGAGGAAACTGAGGCTCAGAGAAGTTCATTAACTTTCTAAGGCCACAACTTTCACTGCTAAAAGGTGGCAGAACTGTGATGCAAACACAGGCCTGTCTGACTTTGAAGCCTATGCTTTCAACCACAGGGTACTGTATACTGGTGTTGAAGATGTACACTGCACAAGGATGCTCGTTCATATCGTGGAGAGAATGGCTTGTGTAAGAGTGTATAGGCGGACCCAGAGATTCAGGCCTCTCCGCTGACTCCCGGAGCAGCAGGAAAGAGCCTCCTCCTGATCCAAACCTGAGTCTGCCCTGGGGGAAGCAGGGAGTGTGGGCCCCAGGGAGAGTAGGTGCACCCCAGCATCTGGGTGTGCGTGAATGGGGCAGAACGTGGGCCTGTGTGTGTGCCACCAGGGCTACTGCCCGTCAGGCTTTGGTCATTCCAGCTTAACTTTAAACACTTACTTCGTGCAGGGGCACCTTTTTCTCATTTGCAGAGGTGTGTATGAACGAGCAGCAGCCTGCCCCACCACGGCTGTGCGGCCTCCCTGCACCGTTCAGTATTGGGGAGGACACAGCCACAGAGCAATGTGGCCCAGCCTGACTTGGCCCATCAGGGCCCAAAGACAAAAATAAAACACAGGTGATTCCTCCAGGACGTTCCAGTCCAGTTGAGAGGCCCAGAAAAAAGGCACTCCATTCAAGGCCACCCCAGGGCCATCAAACTAATCTCCTTCTCTCTCTCTCTTTCTCCTCTGCAGACAGGCAGGATTGAGCCCAACTACCCCAAGGTCTGCGGCCACCAGGGCAATGTGCTGGATATCAAATGGAACCCCTTCATCGACAACATCATTGCCTCGTGCTCGGAGGACACGTCGGTGAGCGGAGGGGTGCTCCTGGAGGAGGGGGGGCTCAGGCCCTTCCCTGCTTCCTCGGGAGGCCTCTCTTCCTCCCCTCCCCTCCTCCTTCGCCCTTTGCCCTTCTTTTCCTCCTCTTTGTCATCCTTCCAGCGAGCCCTACGATGGGGATGGGATGGGAGCTAGGAAAGAACCAAGGGAAAAAATCTGTGCTGGATTCCACAGATCTGTGTTTTCAGTGTGATTGAGCTTGGAGGTGTTGCTTTTGTAGGTGAGAATTAGAATTTAAAAATTAAGGGTGTGATTCAGCATTCGTCTATGCTCTCTAAAGAAGGGCAAGGGAAAGAATATGAACAAGGAGGGAGGGAGAAAAGGAAGGAACTGGATGGGCGTGAGGAAAGGAGCGCCTGTTCTTTGCAGCCTGGGCAGGGTAAATGTACCCTCTGGTTTGTCCTCTCTGAGTCGTGGTTTCTAGGAAAGGAGACTTAGCTGAGAGAAGAGTCCTGACTTTTCCAAGGACCCACACTGGTGACCCAAAATTTGAACTCCATGTGTCCCAGCATTCAATGAGAAGAGAGAAGAAACAGGAGAAGGGAGATAAGTAAGAGAGATCAGGGAGGAGACAAAGAGAACAGGGAGAGAAGAGATAGGAGAAATGGAGACCGGAGGGAAAGGGGGAAAGAGATAATTTAGAGAAGAGGATAAGGAATCCAGGGAAAGTGGCCTGGGCACAGTGGGTTCATGCCTGTAATCCCAATGCTTTGGGAGGCCAAGGCAGGAGGCTCACTTGAGGCTAGGAGTTTGAGACAGCCTGGGCAACATAGTGAGACCCCCATCTCTACAAAAAAATTGAATTAAAAAAAAAAAAAAACTAGCTGAGTGTGGTGGTGCACACCTGTAGCCCCAGCTACTAGGAAGGCTGAGGTGGGAGAATCACTTGAGCCTGGAAGGTCAAGGCCGCAGTGAGCTGCGATTGCACCACTGCACTCCAACTTGGGTGACAGAATGAGACCCTGTCTCAAAAAAAAAAAAAAGAGTTCGAGCGTGGTGGCACATGCCTATAATCCCAGCACTCTGGGAGGCTGAGGCAGGTGGATCATTTGAGGTCAGAAGTTCAAGACCAGCTTGACCAACATGGTGAAACCCCATCTCTACTAAAAATACAAAAATTAGCCAGGCGTGTTGGCCTACCCCTGTAATCCCAGCTACTCGGAAGGCTGAGGCAGGAGAATCACTTGAACCTGGAAGGCGCAGGTTGCAGTGAGCTGAGATCGTACCACTGCACTCCATGCATTCCAGCCTGGGCGACAGAGCAAGACTGCCTCAAAAAAAAAAAAAAAAAAGAGAGAGAAAGAGAATCCAGGGAAAGTAAAATTTGAAACTGCGTTCTGCCCACTCCTTCCTCAGACTCTACCAACTTTCACCAGTGGAGGTAGGGTCAGAGGTGCTGGCAGTGGCCTTCCAGAGGGAGGGTCCCATACTGTGTTCCACACTGCCCCTGAGCAGCATCTGTACACCAGCTTGGAAGAAAGAGGAGATTTCAGAGCCTCAGCTGAGCTGGTGAGGAGGGCCCTGGTGTTCCCAGATGAAGGAGGATCAGCCTAAGCCCCTGATGTTCCCAGGCAAAGGAAGATCCCAGCCTTTTAGTCAGGCCACAAGCATCCACCTGATGCTCACTGGCAGACCCTGGGTACCAGTCAGATTTTCAGGAATGTTGGAATGGAAAGGAACTTCAGAGTTCATGTCTCCCTGTCTTCCCAGACTGGACTGTGAGCTCTTGGGAGCAGAGACCATAACCTATTTGGTTCTGCACCCCATGCATCCAGCACAGGGCCTGGTACCTAATAAATGCTTAGTAGGTGTTGGGTAGGATCGATGGATGCATGGATGGATGGATGGATGGATGGATGGATGGATGGATGGATGGATGATTGGATGGCTAGATGGATGGATGGATTGTTGGATGGATGGATGGATGGATGGATTGTTGGGTGGATGGATGGGTGGATGGTTGGATGGATGGATGGCTGGATGATGGATGGATGGATGGATGGATGGGTGGATGGATGGATGGATTGATGGATGGATGGATGGATGGATGGATGGATGGATGGATGGATGGATAGATGGATGGATGGGTGGATGGATGGATGGATGGATGGATGGATGGATGGATGGATGGATTATTGGATGGATGACTACGTTGATGGATAGAGAGATGAACGAGTAGATGGATGATGGATAGACGAATGAATGAAATAATGGGTAAGTAAGTAGATGACTGTATGACAAGTGGGTAGGTGGATGAATGAAAGATAAACAAATGAACGAGTAAATTAATATAGTCCATCTAATCAGCTATCCAAAGAAAGAGAGATTCACAGTAAATAGCCTCCATCAGTTCACACGCTGGGGGTGAGGTCAGCTGACACAGTACCTAGTACATGGGAGAGTGGTAAGGAGGTAACTGGAAGAGTGGAGTGTGCTTGACCAGCCCAGGGTCCATCACAGAGGGCTCCTGAGAGTGGCAGCAGTGAAGGCAGGGCCCTTGAGAGCAGAGAGAGCAAGAGCCTGTTATGAAGATGGTCCATCAGTCTTCAGCAGCCCCAAAACCAAATTAGGGACTGTGGTCAGGGGTCAGGACATAGGCAGGCCAGGGCTGCAGAAGGAAGGGCACAGACGCTGGAGCTGGGGGACACAGAGAGATCACCGGTTGCTTCCTGGGCTGGGAAGGAGGCAGATGAGCTGGTGGAGGCTGGAGAGCCCAATGGCCAGCACAAGAGACCTGGGCTCAGTGGGAGAGACGGCAGGTGGAGGTGCTGCCCATCCTTCTCTAATGGGTTCAGGGAGCCCAAGAAGGAATGCGGTGACCACAGCTGGCTCCGTCCCTGCCTGCTGAGGTGCTGGGAGAGTGGCGGGAAGGACTGACCCCAGCTGGTGTTACCAGCCAGCAGGTAGTAGATGCCCCTGGAACTCAGGACTGCTCCTCTACCTACTCTGGGCTGGGCTTTTCACATACATTTAGCTCTTAGAGCCACTCTGTGAGACAGACATTGCCACCCCCAAACTGAGGATTGGTAGGTAGGTCACAAGCCAGGAAGTAGAGGAGCAGGGATTTTACCTGGCCCACTCGCTGCAGAGCCCATGCTCTGCCAAGCTTCCTCGCCACAGACAGCCAATGCCATCTCCCAGCGGCTCCTGTCTTACCCAGAGACCCAGCTAGGATAAGAGATGAGCAGTGCCCGTCTTTTTTTTGTTTTGTTTTGTTTTTTTGTTTTTTTGTTTTTTTTTTTTTTTGAGGCGGAGTCTCGCTCTGTCGCCCAGGCTGGAGCGCAGTGGCGCGATCTCGGCTCACTGCAAGCTCCGCCTCCCGGGTTTACGCCATTCTCCTGCCTCAGCCTCCCGAGTAGTTGGGACTACAGGCGCCGCCACCACGCCCGGCTAATTTTTTGTATTTTTAGTAGAGACGGGGTTTCACTGTGTTAGCCAGGATGGTCTCGATCTCCTGACCTCGTGATCCGCCCGTCTCGGCCTCCCAAAGTGCTGGGATTACAGGCTTGAGCCACCGCGCCCGGCCTAGCAGTGCCCGTCTTGATGTAGGGGGGACAAAGTAGACCAGCGCTCCTGGAATCACTGGCCACCCAGGTTCCTCCTCAGGTCTCAATTTCTCCTGCCTGGCTCAGGGTGAGAAGGATCTGCCCAGTCCTAGCTTGGCATCTTATTTAACCTGATATGTGCCTCATGCTCCAGGACCCCAGCTTGTAAACAAGACATCCATGGTTTGTGTCCAAGAAAAACCGAAGGCTGCTTCCCTGGCCACATGAGCCAAGAGACTCTCTTCAGTTTTGCACACACTGACTGAGAGAGCACGGTATGCCTCACACCCTGGCTGCTGGGGTCCAAAGAGCTCAACCATGGGATCTGGTAGACCTGGGCTGGAATCTCAGCTTCACCATTTACCATCTGGGTGGCCAAGGGAGTGTTACTTGGCCTCTCTGAGCCTCGGCTTTGCTCGTCTCTGAAACAGTAAGATACCTCCCTGTGGCTATTGTGATGAGGATGAAGGTTAACCTGTGCCCCGTAGTATGCCTGTCCCTTCGTCGATGCCTGCTCATCTCACTCCTGCTCTGGAAACGCCCCTAGCAGAGAGGCAGAGGGGCAGAGGGGCAGAGGGGCAGGGCCCACCCCACCCACCAAAAGGTGGTGCAGAATGAGGTCATTGCATCCACCAAGGTCAAACAAAGGGCCATGCACACAGAGAAGAGAGAAGGATTAGTTTTGACCAAGGTGCAGAGAGGAGAAGAGGTAGTTAGCTGGACTTTGGAGACGCAGGACGTTGACAGACAGAAAAAGGGTTAGAGAAGGAGTCCCAGGAAGAGACCCAGTATATCCAGTGTGCTTGGCCTGGAGAGAATGCATATACAGTGCACTTAGAAAAGAGAGAGTCTTGTGTGGCTGGAGCCCTGGCGTGGTGGTCAGTGAGAGGAGCGGGCAAGAAGGGAGGCTGCGAAGGGCAATTGGGCCCAAGGAGAGAAGGCTTAGGGTGCAGGGTGAGCAGCCCAACTTTGCAGCGAGACCTGTGCTTCTCAAGCCATCTGAGCATCAGTGGACCCTACCGAGTGTGGTGCATGGGAGACACTACACGCTCCACGGAACCAGGGAAGGGGACCTGTGTGGATGGAGGGGGTCACAGACAGCTTTATGAAGGACATGGGGCCTGAGCTAGCTGGATACAGGTGAATCAGTGGAGAGAGGGGAATAGCGGAGGGGTGTGGCTGGAGGAGTGAAGGGAAGGGACATGGGCTCAGAGCACAGGAAGGGAGGGGCTGGCCTGGGCTGCTGATCCAGAGACAAGGAGATTAAGTCTCTGGATCAGAGAGGAACTAAGCTCTCGCTCCGGCTGCCAGGCCAGCTGCCCCAGAAGTACAGCCCTGAACCCCATCTTACCCGAGTGTCCACCCCTCCCCACCTCGGGGCTAGGGATCTTGGCATTGGAACCAACAGGTCCCTGAGGCTGGATCCCAGCCTCTCCTGGAGGAGGCACTCTGAGACCCTGAGGGAGGTGCCTTGCCCAAGGTCACACAGAGAGCCTGTGTCCTAGGAAGGTCCCCTGACTCCCAGTCTGCACTCTCAGCCCCTCACCGGTGGCCCTGGTTCTACAAAGGAGGAAACTGAGGCTCAGGGCCATGGTGGACTGGGCTGACAGTTCAGATTCATCCACACTCAACATTTACATCACAGCATCTGCTCTCCTCAGGGCCCAACCTGGGTGCTGGGGGAAAGCACAGGAGAGGCATCCCCACTGCAGCCTGGGAGGGGGTGGGGCGTAAAGGAAATGGAGTTTGCAGCTTCCAGGGGGTGGACAGGAGGTCAGCACTGCTGCCAGGGCCCTTCCCACGGCCTCCCTACCTCCATCAAAGCCCCTGAGGCACAGGCCACCTAGGCACCCTCCCTCCACTCATTCCAGCTGGAGCGGTCAACTTGCTGCACACCACACACGACATTCAGACCCAGGGTTGGGAAGTCAGTCAGCAAAGCTGCTGTGTGTGCCAGGCACTGTGCTACATACAGGACTGGGGACGGTGCCAGCCCACAGGGGCCCAGAGGGAAGCTCTTCACAGCAAGTCTGGACCAGTTCCCCTGGGAGTGCCTGTCCATTTCACCCCCAGCCCTCCACGTCCCTCTACTTGTCTCTCAGAACATTCAGAGGACAGTGGTGGAATTTCACCAGCCCTGATTTCCCCAGCTCCTTCCCCATATCTCCCAGTCCTGCAACCTCCAGTGAAATCAATCCCCGTCCCCCAGGATCCATCTCCCCTCCCTGAGCAGGAGGAGGTCCTCTGGAGTCTAGCCTCCATCCCGCCAGGGATCCAGCAGAACATACCCAGGCTCTTCCCCCGGGGCTTCGGGCCCGAGGGAGGGCTGGGGGCCATAACTCTCCCTGGCATCTGGCAGAATCCAGTTCTTTCCGCTGCTGGGTGATGTCACCTATTGTTGAAGGCTATGCTTTTTATAGCTTCTGCCGCAGCTAGGGAGGGCGGCTGGCAGGCGGCAGGGAAGGGCGCTATCGGTTTCCAAGCCTCGTGCTCCCAGCCCTTCTCTGGGGGCCAGCAGCCGCAGAAAGAGAGAGGTTTCTGTCATCTCAAGGAGAGGGAGAGAGTGATCCCAGGAGAGAAGGAGGAGGGAGAAGAGGCAGGCGCCTCTTGCTGGTGGGCCAAGCTCCACATCTTTCCTTTGCCTTTTGTTCAAGCTCCTCCGTCCTGTGTCTGCTCTCCTCACCCTGTATATGATGCCCCTCCCTGAGGAGCTGGGGGGCGGGATGGACAGGATGTCAGCCCTGCTGGAAGCCACCCACCACCCTGCCTCCCGCACACCCCCGCCTCCCGAGCTCCCGAACCAGTACTTCTTGGAGCTGGAAGGGAGTGATGCACTTTCGTAGAGGTAGAAGGAAGGTAGCTCTGAGGGGCCAGTGAGCTGAGTGGGTCTTCACCAATGATTTAGCAGCCACAGAGAAAGCAGCAGTATGGCTCCATGGCTAAGCTGGTCTTGATCTCCTGACCTCAAGTCCCTAGGCCTAGGTTCAAATCCTGGCTCTGCCACTTCCAGGCTCTGTGATCTAGGACTAGTTTCTTTACCTCTCTGAGTACCAGTTGCCCTACTGTAAAATAGGGATCATCTCGGGCTCTGAGAACTAGATGAATATAAAAGTGTGTTGTGTCCCCTAAGAACTCCATAGACATTAACTGTTACTTTCTTTTCCTTAAGTGAGGGGCCAAGAGTTTAAATAACTTGCCCAGGCCGGGCACGGCGGCTCATCCCTGTAATCCCAACACTTTGGGAGGCAGAGGTGGGTGGATCGCCTGAGGTCAGCAGCTTGAGACCAGCCTGGCCAACATGATAAACGGAAGGACAGATCATGTCCTCCTCAGGGGGTTGGGTTCAGCCCAGGGAAGAAGGAAAAATCAGGTACGGGCACGGACAGAGTGTGGAAGAGAGGAGGAGGGTAGTCTGCCTGATTCCGGTTCTGAGTTTGAACCCCAGCTCCTCCTTTCCCAGCTGTGACACCTGGGCAAGTCTCCTCACCTCCGTGGGCCTCATTCCCTTATCTGTGCAAGGACAGTCATTAGTAGAGTCATAATAATAATAGGCAGCAGTGTCCTTTCATGCATCCAGCACCGCAACGACCACTTCGTGCATCCTCTAGCAGCGCCCTCCCAGGACTCGCAGCAGTAGATGCTCAGCAATGTTTCCTTCTGGGTCCTCAATTCGCCCCTCCTACCTCCCTGGGTTTGGTGGGATTTGTTTCCCATATTGGGAAACAGTGAGTCCGGTGCTCAGAAGATGTCAGAATCAAGGGAGACTTTGAGATTCTACCTCTTGTTTAGATGAATGATGACAAACTAATTTTTAGAATGAACAGAATGATTGACAAGAAACGGGGAGGAGAGAGCTCCAGGAGCCTCCTGGTCCCTAAGCAAACACCTTCAGTTTTCTCTTCACTGCAGGAGACATCACAGTTACTGTGCTTTTGGACCCAGGCATCATCTCTGTGGATTGGTTAGATGGAAATCTTGGAGCCAATGATTGTGTATTGTATACAGCTAAACTGGAGGCTTCTTGAGGGCAGAAACCGTATCTTTTTTTTTTTTTTTTGAGACAGAGTCTTACTTTGGCCCAGGCTGGAGTGCTGTGACACTATCTTGGCTCACTGCAACCTCCACCTCCTGAGTTCAAGCGATTCTCATGCCTCATCCTCCCAGGTAGCTGGGACTACAAGCTCATGCCACCACTCCTGGCTAATTTCTGTATTTTTAGTAAAGACAGGGTTTCACCATGTTGGCCACGCTGGTCGCGAACTCCTGGACTCAAGTGATCCACCCACCTTGCATCCCAAAGTTCTGGGATTACAGGAGTGAGCCACTGCACCCAATCCAGAAACTATATCTTTTTTTTTTTTTTTTTTTTTTGAGACGGAGTCTTGCTCTGTCACCAGGCTGGCATGCAGTGGCGCAATCTCAGCTCACTGCAACCTCCAACTCCCTGGTTCAAGTGATTCTCCTGCCTCAGCCTCCTGAGTAGCTGGGATTTACAGGCACGTGCCACCACGCCCCCCAGCTAATTTTTGTATTTTTAGTAAAGACGGGGTTTCACCATGTTGGCCAGGCTAGTCTTGATCTCCTGACCTCAAGTGAACTGCCCGCCTGGGCCTCCCAAAGTGCTGGGATTACAGGTGTGAGCCACCGCACCCAGCTCAGAAACCATATCTTATGCTATCCTGTCACTCCCCACACTCCCCCAAAACAGATTTGTTTGTTTTTTGAAGTAGCTACTAAGGGGTTAGATATCAGATCTTCTCCTAGCTGTTTAGGCCTGTGGTGAACTCCAGCTCCTCCTGTGAACTTCTGTACCACATATACAGACATTGGGTCCTGTCTGCTTGCTGTAGTGTGTAATAAGCAGCAGATCCCTTAAATGGAGAATTCTGCCCCTTAGGAACAGTGTCATCAGAGGGACTAACAGTCCTAGCCCTAAGTCACAAGCAGTCATGACCCTCAACATGTCAGAAAGCAGAGATCCAACCAGACACCTCCATAATCATATAAGCATTTTAAAGATGAAGTTGTTGCTGCATTCCATAAAATGGAGACATACTTCATAACGTATGTATCGACTACACAGGGGGCAACAAAGTGCACATGAAAAATATAAATTGTCCGAGCTCAGTGGCTCATGCCTGTAATCCCAGCGCTTTGCGAGGCCAAGATGGGCAGATCACTTGTGCTCAGGAGTTCGAGACCAACCTGGGCAACATGGCAAAACCCTGTCTCCACACACACACACACACACACACACACACAAATACAAATATTAGCTGGTCATGGTGGTGCACATCTGTAGTTTCAGCTACTTAGGAGGCTAAGGTGGGAGGATGGCCTGATCCTGGGAGGTGGAGGTTGCAGTGAGCCGAAATTGCACCACCGCACTCCAGCCTGGGTGAGAGAGCAAGACCCTGTCTGAAAAAGAAAAGAAAACTATAACTCAATTACATCTAAAGTTTAACCACTATAAAACTTGGGTATGATCCTTAATTAATATTAAGTAAGCATCCTTAAGTGTTATTCTTTGGTCATCTGCTTGGTAGTGTATACATTTTATCTTTACTTAGTATTTATAGCAGCTCTGCTGTATGGGTATAATTATCCTTACAGGTGTAAAGACAGATGTTCAGAGAGGCTAAGAAACTTGGGGAAAATCTCACAGCCAATAAGGTCAGAGCCTGGATTCTAACGGAGCTGTCAGACCACAAAGCTTCTTGCTTTTTGGCCAGCTGCTCCCTTTCCCATGTGCAGGGACAGTTGGTTTTGTAGCTTTATTAACTGTGCTTATCAGCTGCCTTGCCTTTGCCTTGTCTGCAGTGTCTGCTGTCTCCCCAACAGGACTGACAGCTACTTGAGACTAAGAACCGTTCCCCCATATCTAATCTGTTTGGCACAGAGAGGACCCGGGTATGTTCTGTTGGGTTGAATATAACTGAGTTAAACAAGGCTCTGACCCAGGAACCTGTGAAGGGGACAGTCCCCAGCAAGGCTGGCTTGCTGGAGAGAGTGGTTTTGCCACTTCTCCCCACCCTTTCCTTCCAGAAATCCAGTTTGGCAAACGCTACTGAGTTTCCTGTTGAATTGAAGTAACCTCTTGGAGCAACCTCTGAGCAGATCCGCAGGGCTCCTCCCATGCCTTATCCACTCTTTGTTTTCAACAAAACCCTTGAATACTAAGGGATTGGAATTCCTTTCCCAGCTACTCAGGCCCACTGTGAACTCCAGCTCCTCCTCTGAGCTTTGTAGCATGTGGTGCTACTGTTTGCTGTAGCCATGGGTCAAACAGAGCCAGTATCCTTCTCCCAGTAATGTATTCAGTGATGTCAAAGCAGAAAAGTTTGGAAGATTAACTAATACTATCTAAATGTGCAGATGAAGGTGGGGTGCCGTGGATCACTTGAGATCAGGAGTTCGAGACCAGCCTGGCCAACATGGTGAAGCCTCATCTCTACCAAAAATACAAAAATTAGCTGGGCATGGTGGTGGGCGCCTATAATCCCAGTTACTTGGGAGTCTGAGGCAAGAAAATTGCTTGAATCCAGGGGACGGAGGTTTCAGTGAGCTGAGATCACACCACTTCACTCCAGCCTGGGCGAAAGAGCGAAACTCCATCTCAAAATAAATAAATAAATAAATAAATAATAAAGTAAATGTGCAGATGAGAAAACCAGGACCCAGGGAGGGAAGTGGCTGGTATCAAATGGGGATAAAGCAAGGCACCTCTCTCCCTCTCTGTGGGATATTTATTCATCTGAGTCCCCCAAACCCTGCCTGAGACACTACATCCAACAGTTCTTGGTGAAAACAGCTCTCTTGGTTTCCATCTGTAGCCCTTCATTCCATGAGACTTGAATCCAGTCAAGGGGCTGGAGCCTGGGCACAGACACAGCTACCCCCACCCCCCATCCCCTGGGCTTAGCCCCTAGGCTCCTAGGCAGAGCTGTCACCCCAGCACATCAGCTCGTGTATCTAGAAGGCTTCACGCTTCCAAGAGCTCTGCACCCAATTTAGTTGAACCCACACACCTCTAACAGGTACAGTCGCCATTTTCTGGATGAGGAGCCTGAGCCTCAAGACAGGTTAACTGGCTTGTTCAAAGTCACCCAGCTAGTAAGTAAGATTGGAGCCTTGGCTGGGGCTCACTCCACAGCCCCCCAGGTGACTCTACCTTACCCGGGCATGGGTTTAACCCAGAGATACCTCAGTTACTGGGTTGCTCAGGAATTAGGGTGTCCTGGGAAAGAGTTTTTTCTGAGACTCTGGGCCCAAGCAGAGCTTCTTCGAGCCTCAGTGACGAGATATGACACACATGACCTCTGGCCTCCTCTGCCACGAGCCAGCCTGCTACAAGCAAGGCTGACCCCCGTGCAGTTTCCCTACTGCTGCACCTGACCCCACACACGCTGGGCATTTTTCTGCCTCCTCACCCCTTCCAACATCCCAACCTGTCTTTTCAAACTTAGTTCAACATCCTGTCTTCCAACACTGCTTTCCCAGACCCTCCCACCCCAGTGCCCCTAACAACTGGGTTCAAGCTTTCTGAACAGCTCTGTGCCCCCACAGCCTCTCCGTCTGCCTGCACCACTCAGTGCTGCTCAAGAGCAGGCATGGGCAAGTTCAACACCACACCCCACTGGCGCATAGGAGGCCCCTGGGAGGTGTTAGCGGAGTTAATGAGGCTCAACTTTTGGTTTCAAAGATCTTTCTTGATGGCCAGGGGCAACTATTCTGCTCAGTCAATGCTTATGTACCAAGATACAGTGTGACACGTCCCTAGACAGAATCCTCTGCCCCCAAACATCTCATCCCTTTGAGTCTGAAAGCTTCAGAGCTTCCTACTGAAGTGCAAACAAGGGTAGCCAATAGACACAAGAAAAGATGCCTGGTATTTTTTTTTTTTTTTTTTTTTTAGAGACAGGGTCTCACTCTGTCACCCACGCTGAAGTGTAGTGGCGTGATCATAGCTCATTGCAGCCTCATCTTCCTGAGCTCAAGTGATCTTCCTGCCTTAGCCTTCCCAGTGCCGGGGACTCCAGGCACATGCCACCACATCCAGCTAATTTTTGTAGAGATAGCAGTCTCACTATGTTGCCCAGGTTGGTCTTGAACTCCTGGGCTCAAGCAATCCTCCCGCCTAGGCTTCTTATTTTGAGACGGAGTCTCACTCTGTCGCCCAGGCTGGAGTGCAGTGGCACAATCTCGGCTCACTGCAACCTCTACCTCCCAGGTTCCAGCGATTTCTGCTGCCTCAGCCTCCTGAGTAGCTGGGATTACAGGCGTCTGCCACCACACCTAGCTACCGCCTAGGCTTCTTAAAGTGCTAGGATTACAGACGTGAGCTACCACAGCTGTCCTTGGTATTTCTAAGAATGGAAGGAACACAAATCCAAACACCAGGTGGCATTTTTGACCTATCAGATGGGTAAAAATCCAGCTTTTTAAAGGTATAGTTTTAGAGGCATAATGAAGCAGTCTCAGACTCTGTGGGTTAAAAACTAGGACAGTTTTTGGGGACGATTTTACAGTAACTATAAAAAATATGAAACACTTCTAGCCATTTTCCTACAAGAATATCCACACTAATGCACAAACTTGTATTACGAGCATGTTTGTCATAGAATGAATTGTAATCATGAAAAAAAAGTGAACAGAACTTAGATGTCAGTTAATAGAGGTCGATTAAATTCATCATGGAACGGTCATACAACAGATGCCTCTCTGGCCACTTAAAAAGATAAGGTAGATATTCATGGAGTGGTGTGGAAAGATGCCCACTATCTGTTATGTGAGAAGAGCAAGTTGAAAGAGAACGTGTGTAATAGTATCCCTTCTGGGTAAAAAGAAAGAAGTGCGTGTGTCTATGTGTCTGTGTCTGTCACAGGTGGGTGTCTAGCCCAAGCATTAGTCTCCCAATTTCAGGGTCTCCTTTCTACGGTACATTTGGGGACAGAAGGAATGTGTTTTGTTGGTGACTACTGAGTTATGTACTCAGCAGCTTGCTCCCCCTGCACCCTCTCAGCCACTTCCAGACCAGTCTTCATCCCTGAATGCCCTCGTGCAGGGGCTGTTGAGGAAAGAACACTGGGGTATTCCGAGCCCGCTATACATCACTCCCCTCCCCGCATTCCCCCCTTCCACCATCTCACAGGACTGTGTGGGAGTGCTGGACTTTACTCAAGGTTTGGAGCCACCAAAGGGGATGACAATGGAGATGGGAAAATATTTCAAACTCTCCCCAAATTATAAACTTTTTCTCAAGTGGGCTTTTGAAATGGATTTACTGAAACAGAATGGTGCACCCAAAGGTGACCCCAAACCCTTGACAGAACTTGCCTTTCTTACCCTGAAACCTCCCAGTCGGCAGGCACAGGAGCTGGCTCTGTGGGGGAACACATGTGAGGGAAATGCTCATTCTTATAGTCTGAGGAGGCACCAAGAAAGAAAATTTGTCCAAAGAATGCCCTGAGGGGCACCCCAGTTCCTAGCCTTGCTCCCAGGACCTCTGGTCTGCCTTTGACTTTCTTCCTTTTTTTTATTTTTCTGAGACAGAGTCTCACTCTGTTGCCCAGGCTAGAGTGCAGTGGTACATTCATAGCTCACTGCAGCCTTGAACTCCTGGGCTTAAGCGATCCTCCCACCTCAGCCTCCTGAATAGCTGGGACTACAGGTGCATGCCACAACACCTGGCTGATTTTTTCAATTTTTTGTAGACACGGGGTCTCACAATGTTGCCCAGTCTGGTCTTGAACTCCTGGGCTCAAGTGATCCTCCTGCCTTGGCCTCTCAAAGTGCTGGGATTGCGGGCGTGAGCCACCTCATGTGGCCTTGGCTTTCTTTAACATGCTTTCTGCGTTTATTCATAGCCTTTGGAATTGTAATCAATTGACTAGTATTACATATTGAGATAATGTATTAAATTGTTCCTTTAATGTTGATCATTTACAGTGCTTCTACATTTTCCATGTAAATGATGTTGCAGTGAACTTCTTCATGCATGGAGATTTTTGCTTATATTGTATTTTAAGAGTGAAGTTACTGGGTCAAAGAGTATAATATAAATGTCTTTATGGCTCTTACTAAAGATTGCCAAATTGCTTCCAAAAGAGTTACTCTGATTTATAATACTACCAACATCCATTCCATCTATAACTTCCAGCATTACCTTGCCAACACTGGCTCTTTTTATTTTTTTGGTTGGCTATTTTAGCAGATTACAAATGATATCTCAAGGCTGTTTTTCCTGTTTTTCTTCTTCCTAGCAAGGGTGGAGTTCAGATTTTCAAAAGGATTTTTTTGTTTGTTTGTTTTATCGTTTTTTGTTTTTGTTTTTGTTTTGTTGGGTTTTTTTTGAGACAGGGTCTTGCTGTGTTGCCCAGGCAGGAGTGCAGTGGATTTCAGCGCATTGTAACCTCCGCCCCCAGCCTCAAGGGATCCTCCCATCTCAGCCTCCCGAGTAACTGGGACTATAGCCGTGCGCCACCGCACCCGGCTAATTTTTGTTTCTTTGGTAGAGACACGGTTTCACTGTGTTGCTCAGGCCGAAAGATTCGTTTTTTTTTTTAAGGTGTCCTAAATTGTAGTCACGTGTGCTCTTTCCTCTTCAACCAGTTAGACTCTAATGAATAATATTAATGATAATAATAACAATTACAATTCCTTTGGCCTTTAGAGCATTTTGCAGTTTATAAACTGTTATACTATTGTGTCTTTTTATTCTACCAGTAGGTGTAGCAGGGCTGGGATGTTCCCCCCACTCCCCGCCCACCTTATTGATGAAATAGTTGAAGCTGTGCAGAGGAGGTTTGGTTTGAGTGACAGAAGCCCACCAGGGCTGATGTAAATAATTAGGGGGGTGATTCCAAGATTGCAGAGAAACTGCTCAGTCTCTCCCTCTCTGGGGCCACATGGTCTCCTCTCTGCTTCTCTCTGCATGTCCCATCCTCCTCTCTGCAGACCATCTTTTTCTGCTTCTTTATCGGTATCCACAAGACTGAAAATAGCTCTATCCAGGCTTTGCCCATCCTTTCAGCTCAGGCCCCACATCTGATCAGTCTCTGTCTCCCAGTCCACCATCTCTCAGGAGAGACCTGGGGCCTCTCAGCCTCCCAGATGCAGTTCCCTCTGCCCAGGGGTCCATCCTGCGTGGGGGATAGAATAGGGGATAAGGCCATGTGGTTCAGACAGCCAAAGTGGGTCTGAGCAGGGTAGCAGGAAGGCAGAGTCTCCTAGAAGGATCTGGCATGTGAAGCAAGGATAGACTTTTCAACACACTTGCTAAAAGAGGCTCATGCGTGTTCTTCTTAGTCGGGCTAGGCCACAGCAGTAGCAACATGCCAGTAATAATAGTTCTTAGGTCTGCAGAGACTTCCCAGAGAAAAACCTCCCACAGGCAGAGAGATGGTCTCTTTCCTCTCTAGCCACACCCTGAGATCTCCCAGCAGGCCTCAGTCGGGCTTTGCCCATCGCCGCAAGCCAGGAGGTGCCTCACAGGCAGATCTCAGAAAGCCTGGTGTCCGAGGGAAGGGGCACCTCTCATCAAGGGCCCTCTTGGCCATGTCCACCCAGCCTGGACCCTCATCCCCCTCTGCAGGTGCGGATCTGGGAGATCCCCGAGGGCGGGCTGAAGCGGAATATGACAGAGGCTCTGCTGGAGCTGCACGGGCACAGCCGGCGTGTGGGGCTGGTCGAGTGGCACCCCACCACCAACAACATCCTGTTCAGCGCTGGCTACGACTACAAGGTATGCAGTGGGCAGGCAGCTTGGTGGAGAGGGATTGGGGAAGAGAAAGGGGCCTTTTGGGTGCCTGTGGGAAGCACTGTTGGTTCCTAAGCAACCAATATTGCCTCATCTGTTCATTTGCTCCTTCATTCATTCATTCACTACACGCAACTGAGCATCTCCTGTGCACCCTGTCATTCCTGGGGTCCACAGAGGCTGGAGGCTTCTTTTCTGCCTTCTCTGGTGGTTGATGGACTGGAGGAGAATGCCCCTTCCATGCCCACACCCTTTGCCTGGCCACTTCTTAACCAAGAGGTGGCAAAAGGGGTAACCAAAGCTGCTGGAGGGAAAAAAGTGGAGCCTCAGCCCCTAGCCCCAGGCACATCCTCAAAAAAGGTGAGCTGCCACATGGGACCTGACAAGGAACATGTATCCTTCTTGCTCTTCCACAAACTGAGCCCAGGCTGGTGCTGGGATCTGACCAAGGATATTGATGGATTTGTGTGCCAGGAATGTATCAGCCTTTCCATATAGAACCCAACGACCCCTCCTGCATCCCAGCACACCCCAGGCCCTGCATGGGGTGCTTCTCCCAGGGCAGTCCAGTGTGGACTTGGGACAAACACCCAGGACCCTAGCAGCCGCTGACCCTGCCTCCCGTGCGTCTGCCATTGCAGGTCCTCATCTGGAACCTGGACGTGGGCGAGCCGGTGAAGATGATCGACTGCCACACGGACGTGATCCTCTGCATGTCCTTCAACACGGACGGTAGCCTGCTCACCACCACGTGCAAGGACAAGAAGCTGCGCGTGATCGAGCCCCGCTCTGGCCGTGTTCTGCAGGTGGAACCCTACATTTTTTGAGATTGAAGGGGAAGGTATTGAGGGCTGGGGCTCAGCTTTCAGCAGGCCTGGAAAAAAAAGGCTGTGTCAGCCGCCGTCTCCAATGCATCTCACTGCACCTCTGTTAAACAACTTTGGCTCTCCTGGACCCTTCTCAGCTCATAGGAACCCTGCCTTGTTCTGGGTGGGGAGGGACCTTTCCTGTCCCCACTGCACCCCCTACCTCCAGACAGGATTCTTCTGGCTTGCTTTGGGGGCTGAGCTGGTGACACCCTTCAGTGCATATATCCCCAGGTGTTAACCAAGTCCATCATAGGCACAGGAGGAGGAGACACTGGACTCACTGCCCAGCCACCCAATAGGATGAGCCTGGGGGAAATGGCTCAGGGTGCCAAGGTTGATGGTGAACTTAGCTCCACTTTTGGTCTTTGAATCTCCTGGGTCTTGGGTTTGAGGAAGGGGTTAGGTGCCATTTGGAAGTAAAAGCAATTACCATTTTTTGGGCACCTGCTGTGTGTGCTGGTCATGGGGACAGATGGAATGGAAAATATGGATGATATCTGAGGTCTGCCTTCTACACAAGGAGGGACTGGTGCTTGATCTGGGTTTGTCTACCTTGGAGTAGTCCAATATTACAAGACCAGAAAGTTATCTACTACTGTAGGTTGAGCATCCTAAATCCAAAAATCCAAAATCCAGAAGGCTCCAAATCCAAAACTTTGTCAGCACTGACATAACACCCGAAAGAAATGCTCGTTGGAACATTTCAGATTTTGGATTTGGGGATGTAGGGAGCTCAGCTAGTAGGTATAATGCGAATATTCTGACATCTGAAACAATCCAAAATCTGAAACACTTCTGGTCCCAAGCATTTCAGATAAGGGCTACTCAACCTGTACCACTACAAATAAGAATAATGACAGTTGCTTCGCATGATTGGTGTTAACTGACATCTGCTAAGAGCTCACTCTGTGGCCTGCACTGTGCCCGGGGCTCTGCACATCGTCTCATGTAATCCTCAGGACAGCCCTCTCAGCTAAGCACTGTTACTGCTCTCATTTTATATATGAGAACACTGAACCTTAGCAAAGTTGGGAGACTTGAATCTCACGGTTCCAGGAGGAGCTGGGATTCAAACCCAGAGCCCATGACAAACAGAAAGGATGTTTATGAACAGAGAACCCCCACCTCCAATTCACAAACGGGGCCATGAGCCCAGGGAAGGTGAAGGTCTTCTCTTGGGCTACACTTTTTTGGCAGAGCTAGAACTAGAGTTCAGAGTGAGTGATGCCAGCCAGAATATGTGCACTGCCCCATTAGCCTCTTTTCTGACCTGCTGCCAACTTACCTGAGGCCGAGGACTGTTGTGTGTTAGGAGGAAATCAAGTGTCACGAGCCAGTGAGCAGGAAAGGAGGCCCAAGACAACTCAGTTAAGGAGGCACTCCCTGATGAGGCGAGTTGTGGAGCAGTGATCGGCATGAGTCTCTTGTCCTTCTGAGCCTCAGTTTCCTCACCCTCAAAATGAGGATAATGATTTCTTCTGATAGATATTGTTACGAGGATGAAAAGCAATGCCCCTGGTGAGAGCTCCTGGAGTGGTGTAGCCCCCAACTGGACTTGGTGGAGGTTGGCTCCCCTGTCGATCCCTGTTCCCACCTTCCCTGGGAAACGACAGAGAAGGCATCTGTGGAGCCATTGCTGCACAGTGCTTAGAACAGTGTCCTGTGGCTGCTGTAACAAATGCCCACAAACTAGGTGGCTGAAAACAAAAGTGTATTCTCTCATCGTTCCAGAGGCCAGATATCCCACATCAAGGTGGCAGCAGGGCTGTACTCCCTACAGATGCTCTAGGAGAAAACCCATTCCTTGCCTCTTGTGGAGGTTGCTGGCTCCCGTGGCTGGTGGCCACATCACTCCAGTCTCCGCCTCCAGGGTCACACACCTTCTCGCCTGTGTGTCTGTGTAATCTTACCTCTCTCCCACCAGGACACTCATGATGGAATCCAGGATCCACCTGGACAATCCAGGGTCATCTCATCTCCAAATCCTTAGCTTAACCACATCTGCCAGGACCCTTTTCCAAATAAGGAAACAATTGCAGGGGCCAGGGCTGAGAACATGGGTGTATCTTTTCAGTGCCACCATTCATCCCACTGCAGAACCCACATGTTGAGGACCCTGGCTCACCACTTCCCTCTGTTCCTACTAGGAGGCCAACTGCAAAAACCACAGAGTCAACCGGGTGGTATTCCTGGGGAACATGAAGCGGCTCCTCACGACAGGGGTCTCCAGGTGGAACACAAGACAGATTGCCCTCTGGGACCAGGTCAGCCACTGGGAGGCCTGCTGGGTTTGGGCTAAAGGAAGCATCATTGCCTCAGAGGTCACTTCCTCAGAAAGTCAGGAGCCTGGGCCTGCACACCAGCTTCTCATAGCATTCCCAGCGGAGAAATCAGACAGAGACCCCCAGAGGCCGAGCTTGGGTACAGAGGCCTCAAGGGACAATGTCGGCCACGCCTGCAAGATGTTCCCCCTCTTTTTCCAGAGTGGGGGCTGAGCTCCAGAGAG